>NC_134653.1:4268120-4588620 GCF_030463565.1 Pelecanus crispus | reverse complement strand
CTGAGTCAGCCTGCAGCGCAGGTAGAGGAAACCACCCTTTGGTCACTTCATAAAGGCAGGTTAAATACAGTCTGTGACCTCACACCAAAGATGTTGTCTAAATCAGTATACCTGAAGTCATATTGCTCCTTCCCAGGGCAGAAAGTTAAGAGAAATTCAGTACATGCTGCTGGAAATACAGCTGTAGTTGTTAACCACAGCTTTTAGATCTGTTGGACTGATTGCAGATAATAGCTATATGCCTTCCCAGCCAACGTAAATAATTAAATACTAGCAGACTAGTTCAAAGCACTCAGCAGCTGACCCTCTTGCCTCTCCCCCCAATGCAGATCGCCTTACCCCATTCAGCAGAGGAGATCTAAGAGGTTATCCATTTAATCCTACGCACAACCTCACACAAAAAGGGATGCTGCTTCCAATAGCGGGAACTCTGATGAAATCTAGCAGGGCTAAACAACAGTGGCAGCAACTGTGGAACTGGTGGAAACAATAGAGACCTTAGGAGAAGAACAGATTTAGATTTCAAGACAAGCAACCTGATTTTTAAAGGATAACTCTGGAAGGTTACTCAAGGGCTTGCACCCAACAACATCAAGAAGGTTAAGGTGTAACAAAAGCAAGGTATCTTATTTGCAGAGGTGCCTGCTAACGATGCATTGTAAGACTGAGAGGAGAAACAATTACTGAAGTTAATTTTGAAACTTCCCTCTTACACCACCACAAATTCTCCCCGTCACCCCACCCCAGACACAAATCTCTAACCCAGGGCTTTTGTGGCAGGAACTGGAGAAAGCCTCCTCCAGACCTGTCCCATTTTTCTCGTGGTTCTCTCTCCCCCTACCGTCTCCCACATTTTATTGTATTACGAAAGGATCGCACAAGGAACTCGGTTACAGATGTCCTCTCCTCCATCAACAGTCGCGTGGAGACCCAGGTTTATGTAACACACCTACGACCACTTTTAATGAGTCTCTGCAATATGGCAATTTTGATGGTAATTGAGCAGCATCAACACACTTCATTTCCAATTTAGAGCCTTTTTAACCGTACTCTCTACCTACAGCAGAAGTTAACGCTCCAGGTCATTGTAACACCAGCAAGGGATGAGAAAAGGTGAACTGTCTGAGCAGAGGAGCTACGCTGGTGAATAGCTTTAGTCTAGGTACAAATACACCCTCAAGAACCTGGGCAAGCACAGCTTGCTTTGCCAGGCAAATTAAAGCCAAACAAGGGGAAACTCCAAAAGTAAGGCGCTCCTAGCTTTATACTGGCCATAGTAAAACAAAAACAAATAAAAAATGCTGGGGAACTAGCAAGGATAAACAAAAATGAAAGCAAAGTGATACCTGACCTCCTTGAGATCTCAGAAGTTCAGGTGATTTATTGTTTTAATGCCTACGTGGTACAGAGTTACCTCTTACCTGCTGCCTCTGACAAGAGCTCTGTGCAGACTGTAAGAGGACAGTTTTGCAGCCCCTGAACCGAGGCACACAGTGCGCGAGCCACAGCAGCCAGCTTTGTAACTGTAGTATTTATAGCTATAGCATTTACGGCAGATAAACTGAAAACGGCCCTCTGAACTGCTAACCTCCATCTTCCAAATTCACCAATGTGACACTGAGTCATCTGCAGCTCATTTGCTACGCTAAAATAAGCTAGTGGTAAAACCAAAGCCGATGGCCCGTACCAACAGCCGGCTGAAATCTCTCGGCGAGAAAAAGCGCTGCACAAGATTTTAAAAAGCCAAAACCACCGAGAAGTGCAGTGTGATGGAGGTGTTTACACCCAAAGCTCCAGCGCAGACACGCACTGGGTTTCACTGGATTTCCTCCTGCACTACAAAAACTATTCAGATGCCTGTTCAAAATAATAATAATAAAAAAAGATATCAAGCAATTGACTGTGCACTAAAATAAAGCAGAGTAAAGTAGTGAAAACTAATCAGCAAAACAGATGTGCCAGCAACTCACCGATTCCTCTTTCAGAGCCCCCAGATGATGTTTCCATTCCCTCCCGTACCTAAAGCACCCGTGAGCCCAGCCTAACACCAGCTGAGCCTGGGTTTCTGTTTGGTGCAGAGGTGGCAAAGAAGCCTCAAAACTGCAAGTTGGGGGTGGTTTTTCAAGCCCTGCTAAGGCTCTTTGGCCCCATAGCTTCAGTAGACGCAACGTGCCTCCCCAGGGCTGCAGGGAGCAGAGGGACACTGGGCAGGAGACGCAGGGAGAAAAGTGATGTCCAAAGCCATCGGGCAGAGGCTGCAGCGATCAAAAGCGTCTCTTACCCAAAGCACACCTTGCAACGGGGGAAAACACCAGCTTCAGCCCTTGCTGGGTGCACGCTGTCACAACCCCGGAGGTCACTGCGCCGTGTGAACGAACAGGGGTATTTTGCAGGCAGGACCATACCAGCCTTGAGGTTTTGAAAGAGCAGAGGAATGCTCAGCGCACACCCCGCAAACCCGCCGGCCCCGGCAAGGAGCACAGCGGAGGGGATACAGCGATCCGAGGCCATCGTGCAAAGTGCCTGCTTACCCCCAGACCAGTCTAATCTTGACCAAAGCCGATCAGCCCCCTTAACTCCTGAGGGAGGACGGGCAGGTTAGTAACAGTGGTGCTGCAATATCCTGCCAAACCAGGGTAACTCAGGACACATTTGTCTTCCAATTCGACAAGTTGTTTAATCTGTAATTTAATTTTCATTTAAGTCATATAATCCTTTTTTTTTTTTTTTTTTTTTAAAATAGTCACAGAAAAATCTGGGGCTTGGAACCACTTTGGAATAAGAGGAAGACCACCTCGGATCTGTGGACATTGAAGCTAAACTAAGCTAAACTTAGCAATTCCAAAGGGAGCCTCTCCACCCGCCCCAGCTCTGAAATGAAAGCTGGTAAGGCAGCAAGATCGGCTTGCTCCCGCACAATCACGTGAGACCGGGCAAGAGGCAGGGAAAATGAGACCGAAACAACGCCTCGAACCCTGAAACATTTGCGAGGTCCCAGCGCCATGCAGAAGACAGCCCGTCGCAACAAAAGTGAGATGGGAAGAACGTGCTGCAACCCTCGGCGTTGTGAAATCCCAAGGCAAGCAGTTCCCTTTCTGTTACGCTTACAAACAGTGATCAGAAAGACCGGTTCCCCTCTTCTCCCCCTGCTTCAGTAGGGCACACAACAAGTTTAATTAAGCACACTGTTCAACTATTTGCATGGCATGACTTGCCTACAAACCAGAGATGTTGCAAGCCTGTTTTCTGTAAAAGCCAAAAAAAAAAAGCACAAGCCATCTCATCTCCAGGGATCTGTTTGAGACCCAGCACTCATTCCCAAGCAGCAACAGTCATTTTTGCCACGACCCAACCACAACAGCAAAACAAACCGGAATATTTCATGTTTTGAGGGGAGAATCCTGGCTGGTTCAGGAGAAGGAAAGCCGTCCTACCACCCCGGGCCACCGAGGAATGCTGCTCCTTTTGCAAGACAGGGCTCCACTGGTCACCTTTACTGCACACAGACCATCTCCCTCCTTCTACACCCATACTGTAAGAAAAAATTAAAAAGAACTGCAAGTAGGGAATGCTTTGGTATGGTTAAATGCAGGTAAGGATCAAGACCGGTGCTTTGGGGGTTACCTTATCAAAAGGGTGGATTATTAAGTTATGCTGTACACGTAGTTCCTCCAAAAGGATTAAGTACAATACCCTCAGAGGGGTACGAACCACAGACAAAAATGCAGAGCGTGGGATACCAAAAGATTAAATCAACAATTTTGGCAGCACAAGTGAAGTATTTAGAAAGAGGCCTGGTTTCGGCCATTTCCCCAGCCCCAGAGCAGCTTACAGATCCTGTTCTCACTTTCCTGGGGACCTCTATTGTAAAGACAAAGAGAGGAAGGGGGGGAAAGAAAGTGTGATCACAAACACAGCATAGTTAAAACAGAGTTGAAGAATATGCGGATGCTACTGAAAACCATTTCCAAAGTGCTTCCCCAACACATGGGGAAGTGTTTAGCTCCTACTGAGCAGTCAGCAACCCCAGGAAAGATGCTTTCCATGTCAGCAAACCCCACTGCCCTTCCTACAGTCAACCACCAAGGAACAGAGATCTTCAAAACACCTTTCTCCAAAAGGCAAGCCCCAGCTGTACTCCTGCAACTGGAAGCAGTGATCTAGCGAGGGGTGGCTGGAATTAAACACAAGATCTGTAACATACTGAATGGTTGTGTGAGCCTACATCCACCGCCCTTAATTCCAATGTCCGACTCATTTGTTCAAAGATGCAAGTAGGGAAATACCAACCAGTTGGACCAGGGTAGGGATGGTCTTTCAGCTGCCTGGCAGAGGAAAGAGCGGGGGAGCTCATAAATGAACCATTTTGTTTAGGCCAGCAACTACTGGAAGCAAAGGAGGCTCATGGACAGTCCCAGGAACATCACAACAGACTCTCCTAACCAGTTACTCTTTTTTTTTCCTCCTAATTTTCAGAGCTCAAGTACTGAGTAAGTACTGAAACTAAAGCAGCAGCCAACAGGTTTTGCAGGGAAGAAACACGAGCTGTACCACTTAAAAATCGAGCAGTTTAACCAATTGCCAAACAATCCATTTGCATTAGCGTCACGAAACAGGATATGAAGCACTCTGTAGCAAGAAACAGGAGATTCACTTTATTAGAAAAATACTTTTAAGGTTCAAATTCATCGAACCATTTGCAGCCACAGATGATTTGTAAAAGACATTATTGGCTGACAATGCTGGCTTTTGGCTTCCCAACACCATCGGCAATTACCACCTAGAGGGACATTACCTGTTCTCAGCTAATGAGTGAAGCCAGTGCCAAGTGTCAGGCACAAATACCACATCAACTGCTGTAGAAAATAGCTCTTTAGGGTCCAGGAAGAAAACTATTCCGAGACATCCATAAGAAGCCAAGACAGGCCAAGACATTTCATTTGGAGTGAAGGACTGAAGGTGATTGTCAGAAAGAAGAGGGTATTGTCTTCCTGTGCTTACCTAGATTCAATCAGAGTTATCTAGACTCAATCAGACTATCTGAAAACCATTCTGGCTTTGGACCAGATCAACTTTTCCTCATGAAATTAAGGAGTCACAATTCCTAATTGCTGTCTTAAGCAACAGGACTGGAAACCTAAGGCACCCCTCAAGCAAACAAAACCAGCACCTCCGGGTAGATGTTGTAACTTAGTTTATTTTAGCCTAGAATTTACTATGTCGCAAATCACCTCCCCACCCATTCAGAGCCGGTAAGACCAGCCCCTTCCCCCTGACCGACTTCTCGCTTCCACTTCTGACCCAGGATTTTATTGCAAAGGGAAACCAGCATTATTGGCCATAAAAGGCAAAGACCCATCTGTCACATTTCTGCAGAGGGGAGTCAACGAGGAGGAACTTCAGTGACTTCCCTAAAACGCCGGAAACACCAGAGGCCACCACTGTCCCTCCTCGTAAGGATTAAAGGGTTTTTCTCCTGCTTCCGTCAGGGATACACATGGGCAATGACACCGCGCTGTGGAGGAGCGCAGATGTCTCGTTTTAAAGGAAGACAAAAGAGGAGGGGAAACAAAAAAAGATGGCAGCAAACGGGAAGAGTCGGGCAGAGTTCAGGGAGCTCTGCCCCGGGCTCCCGTGCGTGGTCTGGGAAGCCTCTGCGAGGGCGTTTTGCATGCACGATGCACCCTCTTACCAGGTCACCCAACACGCTCCTTTCCACGCAACCCGCGTTATGCATCTGCTGGAAAAGGATGTTTAACAAGCTGAGAATTTAATTTACATCAGGAATGCATTTGCTCTTTTAGTTAGTGCACTTTTACGTTCGCTTAACAAACCCCTAAGTTTCTGCCATCAGACAGTATTCCAAATTCCTGAGCTTAAATGCAGACACGCTCAATCCAAAAATAAGAGCAGTCAGAAGCTATTTTATTCAGGAACAGTAACTTTGCTTTTATGCTTTAGTTTTTTATTTTTTTAAATGAAAAAGTATTCTCTTACCTTTACACCATTAAACACGGACGTATTTAAACCCAGTTACACAAAGACGGAGGCCAAATGGCCCTGCACTTAAAATCACTCCCCGATTGCCATCAGCACTGTACACCTTGCATTTCAGATGCATCAACAACAAAAGCTGAAAGGACAATTTCATTTTTTGTTTGGCACTAGCTTCACTTTCAGAATCACGTAAAACAATGCAGCAGTACTGGGTGGAAACCACAAAACTGATTGTGACTCCACAATTAAAAATGAACCTGACCTTCAGTTTGTCAAGTCTTACTAAGGGAGATGATGTCTGCACAACGGCATTTGGGGAGAAAAGTCAGCGTAATGCCCTTCGGGCACGTTAACATCCCAAGACATCATCTATCCTAGTTTTTTTGGGGAAGGTTGCTATTACTGAAAAAATTCCCTTGTTGGAGCTTTATGTTAAAAAGGCATTTTGGAGAAAGGAAAAGCATCATTGTTTCACGCTCACAATGCCTCCAAGTTTCTTCCCTACTGTGCTTCCCACATGCATGAGTCTTGTGGTGCATCCCCCCTCCCCAGCATCAGCCTCTCAAACCAGAAGACTTTCAGCAAGAAGGCAGCCAGACAACGCTCAAGGATCTGCATCCTTCCCCTTTATACTGAAGAAAATACTGCTCTGTCCTATGCCAGACCTTAGGAGAAGCTGCTTCACTCTGTGCCGCTCCCAAACATCGCCGATTGCTCTCCAGGAAAAGTCCCCCCAGCACAGCACCCAAAAGCACTTCCAGGGTTTATCTTGAATTTCGTTTAGCCTTGTTCAGGTGCATAAGCTTAACCTTTGGTAACACACACACACTACAACCGAGCACGTCTGTGAAATGGTTTGGTGTGGTGGGTTAGATGCTGCCTGGCAGCCCGTGAGCAGCTGTTGAGACCCTCAACCCTCTCCCCCTCTTTTTTCTTTATAATTAAACACTACTGCTTGACTTTCCAAAGAGGATCTACTGTAACAGAAAACCCACAAAAACTTCACCTTTTGGTTTTGGCCGCCAATCTGGAACCTCTCCCTTGGAAGAGCAGCTTTTCAGAACAAGCCTGAAAAACACCTTGTCTTACAGAAGAGTCTCCTTACAGGACAGGTGAAGAGAAAAAAGTTTGCCTCCTCGAGACACAATAAAACACCAAAGTTAAATACAGATCAGATAGACATTAGACAGCTTCAGGCTGCAAGGTTTCTTTGGATGTATTGTTCGAAACACGTTCCTCTTCAAGCAGATCTTCACTACCCACCAAGTGTTTGGCCGGTTGTAGGTCCCACTGCTAAACATGGTGCTGATGTCCCCTTGTAAGCAATCCAGCGGGCTACGTTAGCTACCCCAACAATTCTGAAGTCAATTTATTTTATGAAGCAGGAGCCTCAGCACACATCACACTCAGAAAAAAGAAAAAGGGGGGGAAAAAAAAAAAGGCAGGTACAATACCTCATTTTACTGTTTTCAGATGCAAAACCTCACAAAGCTTTTTTGACACGAGGCTGCTAAAAATAACTCATCCTTAAAAAGTCCTGTTATTTTTATACAGTCACAAGAATCACTGGATTGCTTCTAATTATCCCATCCTTCCTTGGAATTTCTATTTATGCTTAACAAGACACAACAGGCTGCCTCACCAGTGCAATCATCACACATCTTGAATTACAGGCGACTGGATAAGTTTAGTTTCTCCTTGTGAACAATTTTGGGAGAACAACAGTTTAAAAAAAGCCTGGTTTACTGTGGTCTTTGGAGTCTATGTTAAAAAGGGACAAGCTTACAGCTAGGTGCCAGATCAAAGTAGAAACAGGTCTTACACTGGCCATGCTTGAAAACAAAACCAATCTCTAGTAGGGATTCATAGCAGGATTAGAAATGTTCTGCCTAAACAGGATCAACAAGGAGATTCCTAAAAAGCCCCTAGAGCAGGACTAGGTCTATTGGACTTCGCTATCTTGCCTATAAATACATCCTTACTGCTTCTGGCTTCCAAGGGACGTTTACTTTCCCCCAGACAGTGGTAACACGGAGGAATCTGCTCTAGGCACAACAGAAATATAAATAGTTAGCCATCTGCACCGCGCCTAACGTACCAGACTGGCAGCTGTATCTCACTGGTAAGCACACTACCAGTGCGTGGTCCCTACTCTCCCAGTATCTCCCATGGTACGAGTCAGCAGTCAGCTATTACTGGAACTCATTACTGCACAGCCAAATATTTGCATGGAAAACTTGCTGGATGCTTACTCATAGGATGCCTGGCTCCTGCATGATGTTCTTAACGCTCCCTCAGCACCCCAGGGGGAAGAACATTTCCAGAATTAACACCTACAGCCCCACATTTTTCTAGCAAGCCACATCCACTCGAAGCTAGAATTTGCACTGTATTTCAACTGCTATTATTTTAGACTCCTTTTTTTTTTTGCCTTTGAAAAATGTGATGCTTTTATCTGAAGAGTCATCCATTGCAATTTGTATTGTCATGGCAACACAACTCCCTCCCCTGCCCCAAACCCCATCCCCGAGGCTCATTGTGTTTGTTACCAGACAGGCACGCAGCACACTGCATACAGATGAACGGTGCCTCTCAAAGTGGTCTCAGGCCTCCTCTCCCTGCAGCTGTACAGCTCCTGCTACAGGGTATAGTAGAAGGGAGGGAGTCTTACTAAGTCAAATTTCTCTATTCAGACAAAGAAATAAGCTTTATTAGTACAGGGCATTTTTTTAGTATGTACATCTATACGGGTTAAAATAAAGAGACCAGGTTCATAACCAGTCTGAACAATACAAGAAAAAAAAAAATTAGAGCAGGTGTAAAAGAGTTTTGCTAAGGCAGCTTGGACATGCTGGTAAAGAAAAAGGGGAAGATCGCTTCACAAAGGAGCGTACTCAAGAACAGGGCTCTGGAGCCCTCTTATGGCAGCTCGCTCTCAGCTTCTGCGGAGCAAAATCCCACGTATGCCTCCCAGTATCTCTGTGTAGAAAAGGATGCTATGCCATTGAGATAGGGTGGGAAAGGACATCATCTGGCTGGGACGGAGCTTTGATAACACCAATGTTAAAAATCCACGCTTCCAGCTACTCGACTGCTCCTGATGAGTGTGCAAAGACTGGACAACCCCCATGTTTAAAGGAGGTGACAGAAGACAGCAAGACCAACCTCCTCCAAAGCTCAAGTGTTGCTTTAGCTATAGAAATGCACGAGGGATGCTAAGGAAATTACTAAATCCACTGCTCCAGTACTAACCACTGCTCCACAGGGACATCAGGCTGCCCAGCGCCACACAGGAAGGCTGGACTGGTTTCATACCAACCCTTTCTTAACTTCTCCAGGCCAGTAAGGTCCAACAGAGCCACAGAGCTCAGTTATCGACAGGTCAAAATCTCTGCCCAGCACTCAGGGAGCACACGGTGAGGAGGCAGGCGGCTCGCTGCTACTCGGGAAGAGCACGGCTGCTGGGTGCTGAAGGGGTTACAAAGATTCAGCAGCAGGGAAATATTTATGGAGGAAAGATGCTGAGCTGTGCATGTTTCCCAGGCTGGAGATGGTTTTAATTTACCTCTTGCAAAGGCTGTGATTATTTGCTGCTGTTTTTTGTTGAAAGCAACTCTTTCAGGCTCACTTGCTCCCTCTGGTGTCACAGCTCTGCAGCTGATTCAGAATAAAAAACACTCCCCAAACCCACACAAACTACAAGGAATCCTGCTTTTTTTTTTTTTTTCCTCCCCTCTAGGAAAGAGGTGGCAGTATCAGTGATTACCATGGCCTTGCCAGGCACAAAGCATTCTTTTGACTATAGCATGCTAACGACATTACAAGTATCTCCTAGAGTTTAGAGCGACAGCCAGGAAGAGTCGTCTCCTCTTTTTCCAGCTCTCCCCTTTGGAGACTGGTCTCTGCCTGACTTGAGCTGAACTGCGACATCCACCACGCTCCTCACTAGGTCTTCCTCCACAGCAGCTCCTGAGTGCATGGTTCTGGTCAGTGTTGGCATGCTGCTATTAAAATCTTAGTTTAGATCTTTTTATGAGTACAGGGATTTTAAAACTAGGAGAGTATCCTCATCATTAGCTAGAGTCTGGCACCTGATCACCTTGGGGACTAGCTGTGCTCTGGGGGAGGAAGCCATACCTCATTAGCCCTCTCATGTCACTCCCCAACTCCAGAAACCTGCACAGCCCCACTGACAAAAAAGAATTGGTCTTCTCCATGATTAAAACTCCCACCTCCCACCCAATACTGCCTGCCCAGACATTTATTAGATGCCACCTTGCTATACAGCTCTTCTGCTTCTTTCTTTCAGCCTCAAGCTGCTCCTCCTTTGCTTTGCTTTAATGTTTTGTCTCCTTTACTCTCATCGAGTACTCTCTCCTTTACTCTCATACTTTACAACATCGAGTTGCTGTACGATGCTGCTATAGCACTGAAGGGCAACTGAGACGCTGGTTCTTGCCCCCGCTTTTTCCTTTGTGAGCTGCAGCTGCTCCCCTCCCCGTCCCCTCCTGGGGGATGCTACACACGGAGGCTGCCCAGCCCCCGCGTGCCCCCTGCACGCTCGCTGCTACCACCGCAGCAGCATCGGCTGCCCCACGCCTCTTCCCCAAGCCGGCGGCAGCAGCTTACCCAGCCTGGCAGAATCCCTTCTCAGCCCACGTGAGCAAGGTTTCCAAGCTCTCCTCATAATGCATCTACCCCACTTCACATTCTCGGATTAATACGTACCTTGAAGGGAACCATAAATATTTGCCTGGATTTTCTGTTAATCTTGCTATGACATAGCTATTAGGATTACTGGAGTGCGGGTTGATAAGCGATGGGGTGGAGTGCTGAAGTGTTTCAGGAAATGACAGTAACATCTTGCTGTGTTTTACTGATGCGGATGCCTCGGTGACCTGCACTAATCCACTTGGAAAATGAATACGACAGAATAGAGAGTCTTAAAATATGAAGCGGGAGGTGGAGTGCTGCAAAGAGGAGTTTATTTCCAGACCAGCCTTTTCTAAGAATAAGCATTGAATACAGATGTTTATGCAAAGTGGGGAGTCACAAACAGAAACACACAGAGAAGAACCCAGAGCAGGACCTTCCCGCACACCCACCTCCACATGCATTGGCTCAGCAGCAGGAGAAATCGAGGAACCCTAATTGACAGCATAACCTTTCTCTCAGTATATACGTACAGAAACGACTACCTTCAGCCCAGAACAACAGCCATTTAACAAACCACCGTGCCAAAGTGAAGGCTTGTTTTGCAGAGTTCAAGCCAAAAGCAGAGTTTTAGATACAGTGATTACCTACAGCCCTTTTCATACAGATCTCTTACTTCTGAATATCAAGATGGTGTTAGTTTTCTCCACCAGCAAAATTAGCACGACCTAGTGTGGTATCTTACACTAGAAGTCCATCCAGACCTGATCCTAGAGACAGGGCAGGCACGCTGCTCCTGCACGCTGCTCTCCGTGGGCCAGGGACTTTCTGCACCATCGGTGGTACTTCATCTAATGGCTCTCTATAAATTTTTCTTCTTTCAGTCTGTCCTGTGGCCTTTGAATCACACATGTTCCAAGGTTGTCTCTCCCCTGGTAGTGCTAATTAACACAGCACACGATCCCCGGGAGAGCATTACCTATTGAATCCAGGCTACCACTTCTTCGGCTCCTTGGCCGTCAGCCAGCCACGTCTGTTCACACCTAGTCTGGCTTAGCCTGGACAATCTAGCTGAATCACAGCTTGAAATGGTGGGGCTACAGATTGTAATGGTGTTAAAGCAATAGACTTCAACCCAGAATGAAGCCAAAAGTGACCATTAAAGTAGGGAGTCCTATAAAAGCATCTATTCTCTGTATCAAAAATTCCATTTACAACTAAGTCTAAAATCTCCCTTCCTCCTTCTCAATCAAGTTATCCAACTTGATCCAAAAGCTCCAGGCTGACTCAAAGCACAGGTTTTCAACCAGCTTTACCTTTTGGACTTTTAATACTGTCTTATTACCTGTTACATTTCAGATGTTACACACATCTCTGAAGGTGTACATTTACTGACTTATCAAGTGATCTCATAACATTTCTCTTTAAAGAGTTAGCTCTAACATCTTACCGTAAGGCAGGATTTCTAGACTGCAGAGAATACTTTTAAACTTCTTCTAAGGGTCTTCTAGCTTCCTGTCATTCTTGACCGAGAATCAGAACGAAACACTTGATGTCACTAACGCCACAATATAAAGAAAATACGATCTTTCTCTGACTCTACGTGTGCCAGCATGCAAGTCCAAGGACTACAGCAGCTTTCCTGGTAATTGCATTGCTTGCTTTCACTTCTCCGTGGTGGTGTGAGGTACTTCAGAGGAATTATCCAGTCCAAATTTTTAGGATAGCACCTGTCACCAAGCCCACAGAAAGCAGAGAGAAGGCCCACTGATACTCCAAACAGAGAGGCGCTCTGAGCAGAAAGCAGTCTGGAGCAACACATGCAAACAGATCATGGGAATTTTGCATCTTCCTGACAAGCAGTTGTAATGAGTCCATGTGGGAGACAAGTCAGAGGACCTCTATCTGTTTTGGTACAGCTGTGCAGTTGCACAACTCATTACATACAAGAACTGTCCACCCGATGTGTTGAGTAAATACCTTTCAGTTCTACGTAGCCGAATCAGCCAAGCCAGCCTTTCCCCCACACCCTCCAACTCCCCAGCGCCTTTGCGCTCCTCAGGGTCAGGGCTGTTTATCCAGTCTCGCAGGCAATGAAAAAATTAGAGAAAGGGTGTACAGGAACGACAAGGGAGCGTGTATGTGCAGGCACGCACACAACACGCACACTAACATCAACGCTCGCTTTTGCTGATACTTTCTGGACACTGGAGATGACAGACACCCATTTCTATAAAAAAAAGAGCTGCAGAATAATCCTCAATTTCAAAATAACAATAATTGATCAGTGTCCTAGCCATGGCAACTTGCTACATATAAATGGATGCAGGCGAAGGATAACATGTCTCTTATTCAGCAGCTACTTCATTCCCATTTAACTTTCAGAGCTCACAGGAGGGAGCAGAAAAGCTAACAGCTACAGCTAATGCACAGCAGCTTTTGCCTGATCGGGTCATCTCATTCCTCACCCTGGCTCTGCTCACAGCTGGACTTTAAGGCTGCCCCTCGCAGCGACAGAGATTTGAGCCAAGTGCAATTTGAGAAAGCGCGTACACTTTTACACATATGGCCATGCACAGCTATCGTTTGCCAGTCATTTTCCTCTGGTATGAGTCGCCCACATTGGGACAGAGATAACTGATTCTATACTACACATTTTATTTTATCTACTTATGGAGATAAAGCATAAGGAAGGCAACTGCAAATGTCACAGCAATACATAAGAGTTCAAATTTCAGACAAGGAACCTGATCCGCATGTTTGGCGAGTACCTGGGGCTTGTACCTGGTCCGCAGGGGATCACCTGCATTTCTCTGTATCATTGTTTCTCCTCATTTGCACACTTTGAGTTCATCACAGTGCTTGGATCAGGAAAAGGAAAGTAAATATAATTATATATAAAGCACTGCCTCTCCAAAGAGCAATGCTTGTTTTTTTTAGATCACGGGTCAGCTTTGACTGGGTATGGGGTGCTTTGCTTTTAGCGGACCAGCTCAAAACAGCTGCGTTAAATCTCCTATGCAGAACATGGTTTAGTCTGGCAGATGGAGATGCTAAGTAAAACACATTAATCTGTTATCACTTTCACCCACCCACAAAAATCCCAGTGGTCTGAAGTCATGGTTTTCTGACACAAATCTAGAAATCTATAGCTTATACAACAGCTGCAAGCAGAATAAAGTTCCAGGAGGAAAAAAATGCTTCGTTTAATTGCATGGGTAGGTCAGAATTATTCAAGACAGGGATCTTTTACAGTAAAAGTTGCCTCTGAAAGTATCTGCGCGCTTGTTTGTGGTACAAAACTGGAAAGGTTTCCTAATGACTCCTGCAAAGCACCTGCTGTTCTCTCTGCACACCTGGACCACACCACGAAGGGTTAAAGTCACAGGATAAAAACATACTCCAAAAGAAGCTTTTCTTAAAAAAAATACCCCAGGTTTCATCTGCAGACAGAACAGCTGCACAACCAACTCTCGTTCACATAACCTTGTCTAACTATCCTCTACCCCAAACACGGGAACGACAAGGACCAAGGCTGAAAACAACAACTACGAAGCCGAGAAGCTGGCAAGCTGGCTGGTGGTGTGCCTATCTCCATATCTAGAAAGGTTCAATGCGTTCATTCTGGGAGGCCCAGAGAAACTAAATATAGTAGCAGGCTACCAGCAAACACACAAACTGGCACGGCTTCCAGCTACCTGAAAGATCCATCCCTCTCTTCGCAGGCCACCGATAGCTGCAATCCTTTCCCTTGTTTGGGGAGAACATGCCATACGGAGGCACTTTCGGGTTTTACTTACATGGATAATTGCATACACAAACTTTAGGATGGAGGTAATGCAATAACACCGCCGATACTCCTCTCTCGCCCCACTCGGGGGGGATCATCTGGCTCTTTCAGATTGTTTTTTTATTAAACCTGACATCCGCTTGCAAATAGGAGGTAGCATCCTCGCTTCATGTGCCAGGAGCCAAGGCCTCTTACAGCAACTGCCTCTTAGCAGAGCAGAGACACCATCCCAGAACATCTGTTTTCTTTTAACCTCTGCCCTTTAAGGAGGACCCAGAAAGGAAAAAAAAAAAAAAAAAAACCCAACCAAAAAACCTTCTAGCTGCAGACGGGCTTTGTTGGTTTGTATGAGGCTGAATATCGTGGCAAGGCTTTGAAAATACAGAAAAGGCCTTGGGGAGAGATGCTCACCTCTCAGCTTCTGAATGGCATCTCTGCCACTAACAGCCCACGGATATTGTGTTTTAAGCAGCAACCCTGACGACAGACCCCAATTTTGACTGGGCTTTGAGATTTAGCTTAAAGGCATGCATGCTGCCAACACAAAAAATGAGGCCAAAGAAGCTTCTTTTGAAAAAATAAATAGAGCAATAAGGCATTCTTTCAGATTAGCTTCACAGAGAATAAATCACCGAACAAATAGGACCATCTTATCTTGCTGGCAAATGGTACGTTACAGTGTCCAGCTTGACGGGAAATATGCTGGTTGGTCTGGAGAGCAAACTGACTTCTCATTGTCTAGAAAAATGCTGCTCTACTTTTTTACAAGATTTGTTTGTTTTTAAAAAACCATATGATCTCTAAGCAGTGCCAAGCCTGCTTTGCCTCCTGCCTCTCAACGCTTTACTGGATGCCTTGGGACCTCCTAGCAACCTCGCAGCAGAAACACTATCCATCTCCTTTTACCAGAAGGATGACTCGCTTAAAACAAGATCCCCGCTGCCCTCCTGCTACTCGCCAAACGGGTGGAACGCAGTAGCCACGGGACCCCACAAACGCCGGGGGGAAGGCGGTGAAGCAGGCAGGGCTTTCCCAGCCCACGGAGGTAAAGCTTTCCCCAAACCTTCTGTTTTCAGCCTCTGTTTGTCTCTTCTAAAGTCAAACACTAACGCTACGAGCACCCGGCGAGGAAAGCAGCCACCAAATAGCTAATGGGTAGTTACAGAAACGTCGCTGGCTGCGGGATCCAGCAGCAGCTCTGCCTGTTCAGTATTTTGGCACTGATTTATGACAAATGTACTTGCGTTTCCATTAGCCGCGGCTTTCTCTGTTGACCCCTCGGCTCAGAGAGGCAGACTCGACATTAAACTCCCATCAGCTTTCAGTACCGCTGACCTCATCCCCAAAACTCGCGGCGATGTTTTGCATCAGCCGGGGCCGACGCATTCCATTAATGCTCCCCCGACTCCGGGAAACATCTGCTCTGTTTACACTGGTAGCAGCAGGGAGACCACTTAAGCATCACCTCTGCTCCCCGAGCCCACGGCGGGAGGAGCAGCCGCACACGGGCCAGGCCCTGGACCTCCTGGCCCCCAGCACAACGACCTGGCCATTAGTTATCCGGCAGGGCAGAGGTCGCTTAAACCATCAAGGCGCAGGAGAGGTGTTATGTAGTAGCAAAGAAGGTGGTTTCCTTCAGGCCAGAAGTGCAAGCTCGAGAGAGGCGTTTGTGCCGACTCCAGCTGAACAGGCTGACTGGAAATAAGGAAGAATTAAAGAATGCCAGAAAAGAATTAATTTTTTTTTTTTAACCCCAATGGTTTTATGTATTCATATGTTCAGGCAGGGATTCAATGGATGCTGATTAATGCAGGTTAGAGCTTACACGTGGAAGGCACCTCTCCCTGTGCCACCTCCCCAAATGCATTACCAGCAGGGTGCTGGGTGCCAAACCCACCCTGGCACCCCTCCGGCTCCACCGCTGGGGCAGGGGTACCTGCAGGGTCTCCTCCAGCAATGGGAGGAGATAGGATACCTTCCTGAGAGCACAGCACAGCTCATCCAAAACAATCCCCCCAAGCCCCCAAATGTACCCCAGGCACCACTTTATACTCCACAGCTTACCAGCAGCCACCAGCTTCTTGCTGGGAAAGCCTGACAGCTCTGAAACCCCTCTTCACATAGGGGATGCTGATTGATCACTACCACATGCCGGCTGGCTATAGCAAGTCTCCACCAGATCAAGGGGTGCTACTATATATTTTTGCAAGGATTTTTGACAGCTAAGACCTCCAAAAGGAGGCAAACCTGTGGCAAAACTTGTTGCTCCCATTGTTCCAATGTTAGGTGTGCATTAAATTAACCCCCGATGTCTTCTACTGCCGCTGGAAGCTTTCTTTTCTATTAACCATCTAGTCAAGGCGGTAGTTGCTAACAAGCCTATGAGGACACATAAAAACATACAGTAGCCTTGGAATGTTTGACAGCATCTGTCACAGAGAGAGACAGAGAGCACCACATACAGGGACATTCAGCAAGGGTCGTAAGTTTTTATTATAATGAAGCCAGGAACATGGATCGGCTGTTCCCATCACTGATCTTTTTGCTGGTACATGGATTTGCTGCATTTTCCATTTTCACCCTTTTACAGAGCTTCGCAGAGCTTGGGACTGTGAGCTCACACAACAGTTAACATGAGGGGACCACAAGCAGCCCTTGATTCTCACAGAGGTCTTAGGCACTGAAACCACTATTCAAACGCCCCTGTAAACAAGCAAGAAATCCGCCCCCAAAACACCTTTTACTTTTTTTTTTTTTTTCCCCTCTCTCCAAACCAGCCTTCATTAGCATGCAGTTTTATTTGGGCTGTGGCAGGCAATTCAGTCAACCCAGCCCCGCCGATGCTGAATGTGATGGCAGGTATTGGGGTGGGAAGAGAATAAAAACTGTATTTGCTCTCGATCTTCTGTAATACATTAGGGATGAGTGACACGATCTGCACAAACACTCCCTGTTTTTCACCTTGTTCCCAGTGTCCAAGGTGTCAGCAGCTCATAGCTTTGCCAATTCCACCGCAAAGCTAAAACACTGACTTAAGAAAGCGTTTTTAGCTAATCCTCTTTCAACCAAAGAGATGAAAAATCAGTAGAAGAGGAAGAAGCTGGCACTGAATGAGAAAATTCAAATTGTCCCTTTCCAGTTCTTTAATTCACATGTTAGGGGACAACCACAGCTGGGAATTTCAATCTCTGGAGCAATTAAAGAAAATTAAATTCAGGGAACGAGGCCTTATGCACTCAAAGCTTCATTAACCCTGTCGCCTTTTAATTAAATACGTGCACATGAAATTTTGGACCGAGAAAGCATTTGCCTTACTGACAATGCTCAGTTTTAATGGCAAATCAGTACTTGCCTTTTAAAAAAAGAATACTGAGGTCATAAACTCTAGACCTCTCCCATTCCACAATGGCTTTATTAAATACGTGGTGGAAATTACTGCCTATCATCAGCTCCCACTTAACGGGAATGTCTGCTCTCCCTCAAACGCCCTAAGCTGCACTAGCAAAGCTCTGCTTTGGGCTCGCTTCGAGATAACAGACAGCCCCACCAACACCACGGATAAAATATGAGCCAGGATTTAAGAGCCCTACACTTATTACAATCAGTTAGAGAAATAAAGCTGGCTCGCTACAGCAGGATAGATTTTTCAGCCCACGGAAAAGAGATTAGAGTAGCCAGCCTCTCTTTTAAACACCGTTCATCCTTACAAAAGGCTCAGGCAGGCGCCAAAGGCGGTGTGCGACTAGGACAGTTTAAAGCATAATCTTTGAAAAGGGATATTGTCAAGTCTGCCCAGCCTAAATATCCAGCTCACTTTGTGCTACTTACCATCTGACTTGCAAGGGAGTCATGCTGCTCATGTGCCGGCCTCCCGGCTTTGTCAAGAATATAAATGAAACACGCTACTAGTTTATCTGGATGCACGACCGCCTAGCAGGGACCGGGCACAAATTGCTTTGATGCTTCACCATATTCATCCAAAAGCAGTGTCACCCAACTGATGCACGCACAGGAGGTCACACGTACTGAGGCCAGCAACAGAGAGAGGGAAGAAACACACAGTCCCTTCCCCTGTCTCCAAGAGACTTCTAAGGAATCTGCCACCTCGAGCCAGCCATCTCACCCAGAGACATGCTCTCGTCCCCTCATCACTAGCAAGCAAATTTATACCTCTGGGAGAGATGAGACTTTGGTTTGTCTTTTTTCTTTTAAAGCATCTTTTTGGGAGACGGTCTTCAGTCTTTTGCCAGCACACACTGATCAATTCTGTATTTGTGTTTTATTGCTGACCTATGTATTTCAGCTGTTTTAACTATTTCAGAGAAGACAGCATGCGTTTAAAGAGATTAATTTCTCTGTCACTTAGCATAAGAGTTGATACATTTTACAGTAAATGACACTTCCCTTTTCACACTTGCCCCTCTCTCAAGGAGCAAGCTAATGCGACAGCACAACCGTTCACGCAAGGCCTCCAAGGGATGCCAGATTCCCAAGTGGATGCTTTGCCCAATTGAGTGAAGAGGCACAGCTCCATTAACCAGAAACAGGCAATTCCTTATGCTTACAGCAGCCCAGTGTTCACAGGTTAATTGCTCCATCCCCAAAATAATGTTCTTGTTCTGATTTCATAGCAGCCATATTCTCTTACATGGAGCAGAGAGAGATGTTTGCTGCTATAGGATGCCCTTGGTACTACCAAGGACAATCTGAACGCATCGAGTGCAGCAGGCTCTCACTGAATGCAAAAATAAATGCAGCCACTTATGCTTCCTCAGCTGTTGACACCAACAAGGGAAGGGGCTTCCTACTACAGCGCCAGCAATGAAGAGCACATGAATTTTGTGATGCTTGAAGTGCTACCAAGCAGAACACAACATATCACTCCTTCCCTCTGCTCCTGGAAATTACAGGTCCATTAACTTTTTTGTGTGTGCGAGATGGTCTTCCCACTTGCACGCAGCAAATAAGCAAGGAGGACGTGCACGGTGAACGTGCACAGGTACGCTACCGGGTGAGGAAGGCCGTTTCCAATGCAAACCTGCTCGTACAGAGTTCTGCTCCCTAGTCCTGATGTTATCATTTTATGATGACGACATTTCCTGACCCAGTTTCTATCTTGCTCCTCATTCCTCTGCTATAAGTAGTAATTAGTAGTGTCAGTGTTCTGGCTGGATTGCTACAGTCCCATTAATAATGCAAGAGTAGCAACAGAGAGAGAGCAGGAGAAAAGAGGCTTGAAGGTTAAAAGCAGTAAGAGAATGCATTTTGGGGGGCACTGGAAAGGGAGGGAGAAGGAAGAGAAGAAATGCTGGCCTACTGAGATTATAAACCATGCACTTCAAAACGTATCATTCCTTTCAGGTGGAAGTGCTGGGTGAATCAGTCATGGCTAATCAGAAGATAATATGCAAGTAAGAATGACACACAGAGGTGACTTCTACTAAACTGGAAGAAAATTTCTGTTTCACCTTCCCTTTCCCCCTCTAAACCTGCTGCCTCACCACTTCATGTTCCCATTTCTCCATTACTCATGTTTCAGAGGTCAACGGTAACCTGGCATCCAACACATGACGCACACTGAAGTTTCCTCTCTCCAGAGGAACTTCTGCAGAGACCAGCCCGTACCTGCCCATCTACAGCCAAACCTTTAATGCCAGTAATCAAACTGCTCCTGGTGCACCTTAACCTGAGGCTCTGCTGAAGCTATTTATGACATGTACTCTGAACCTAAAATAGTGCTGGGTTTGAGTAGGCAACCCAGCATCTCCCTGTGCTTCCAAGGCCAGGGAGTCTTCTCCAATGCAGACAGCAGCTCCCTCAACAACAATAGCTTCACCACCCTCTAAGGCACACAAGCCTCCTGACAGCACTGAACAAAGCTGCTGGAGCTGCATCCTTGACTGCATCACTTTGAAACTCCCTCCCCCCTTTCCTGCTAAGTCCAGCACAGAATCACAGAATAGAATCATTTAGGTTGGAAAAGACCTTTAAGATCATCAAGTCCATCCACTAACCTGACACTGCCAAGTCCACCACTAAACCATGTCCCTAAGCACTACATCTACACGTCTTTTAAATAGCTCCAGGGATGGGGACTCCACCACCTCTCTGGGCAGCCTGTTCCAGTGCTTGACAGACCTTTCTGTGAAGAAATTTTTCCTAATATCCAATCTAAACCTCCCCCGGTGCAACTTGAGGCCACTTCTTCTTGTCCTGTCACTTGTTACTTGGGAAAAAAGACGGACACCCACCTCACTATAACTTCAGGTAGTTGTAGAGAGCAATAAAGTCTCTTCTGAGCCTCCCCCTCTCCAGGCTGAACACCCCCAGCTCCCTCAGCCGCTCCCCATCAGCCCTGTGCTCCAGACCCTTCCCCAGCTTCGTTGCCCTTCTCTGGACACGCTCCAGCACCTCAATGTCTTTCGTGTTGTGAGGGGCCCAAAACTGGACACAGTATTCCAGGTGCAGCCTCACCAGTGCCGAGTACAGGGGGACAATCACTGCCCTGCTCCTGCTGGCCACACTATTCCTGATACAAGCCAGGATGCTGTTGGCCTTCTTGGCCACCTGGGCACACTGCTGGCTCATGTTCAGCCAGCTGTTGACCAACACCCCCAGGTCCTTTTCGGCCAGGCAGCTTCCCAGCCACTCTTCCCCAAGCCTGTAGCGCTGCATGGGGTTGTTGTGACCCAAGTGCAGGACCCGGCACTGAGCCTTGTTGAACCTCATCCAGCTGGCCTCGGCCCATCGATCCAGCCTGTCCAGGTCCCTCTGCAGGGCCATCCTACCCTCAAGCAGATCGACACTCCTGCCCAACTTGGTGTCATCTGCAAACTTACTAAGGGTGCACTCGATCCCCTCATCTAGATCATTGATACAGATATTAAACAGAACTGGCCCCAATACCAAGCCCTAGGGAACACCGCTTGTGACCGGCCACCAACTGGATTTAACTCCATTCACCACGACGCTTTGGGCCTGGCCATCCAGCCAGTTTTTTACCCAGCAAAGAGTACACCCGTCCAAGCCATGAGCAGCCAGCTTCCCCAGGAGAATGCTGTGGGAAACGGTGTCAAAGGCTTTAGTAAAGTCGAGGCAGACAACATCCACAGCCTTTCCCTCATCCACTAAGCAGGTCACCTTGTCATAGAAGATCAGGTTCGTCAAGCAGGACCTGCCTTTGATAAATCCATGCTGACTGGGCCTGATCACCTGGTTCTCCTGTACGTGCTGCGTGACGGCACTCAAGATGATCTGCTCCATAAAAGAAATAAAAGAAAAAAGGAACCTACAGGTTTGTTGTCGATTCCTCAGCTGTTCGTATTGCTGAATGGAAATTCACATTGACAGTGGAAAGGCTAAACTGTCTCCTGCATGCCAGGAAGGTAGCTTGTTTGGGGCTGACTCCTGTCCAACACTGAAAAGCAGGCATCTTCTAAAGAGGTTGGCGGTCCCTAGTTTTCTTGAGGATTTGCAAGACATATGAGCTAACTTTTAAAGGTCATTTAGCAGAGCTGCCCAGCCACACTATTTCTCTCCCAGTGTTTGGCATTTACAGCTTCCTACATGGTACCAGGCCTCTTGTTAGTGGTGATGTATGAAACAAAACAAAGCAGGTGCTCTTTCCATTAGATGAAATCACACGTGTCTCCTCCTTGCAATATATATTCCCATATATCAGCTTATCAATGTTACTATTTAACTGCAGCTCCCTCTGTCATTTAAAAGAACTATTCCAAAGTCCCTAACACTAAGGGCTCAGATGACAACCCAGAAGGGATAAAAAGCCAGCAGGCTCATTGAGATGAGCTCATGAAAGAGTGGCAAAGGAGAAAAAAACAAAAACCCCAAAACTGGAAAGATCAGCTTCAGAACTGCATTGCTTTTTCAAAGAGACCTTTCAAGTATCACTTCCTCTGCAGAGAGGAAGTGAGAGGAGCTGGAGGTTCTCCGACACAAACAGCTTCCCCTCCGCAACAATGATATAAAAGGATGGGTGTTTTTAAAAAGACCAAAAAAAAAAAAAGAAAGAAAAAAGGAAAGCAGGCCAGCCCTGAGCACAGTGTGACCAAATTAGGAAACAAACTCTACTGACAGCCTCCAAAATGGACATCATCTGCAGCAGCCTTGTATTAGCTCAGGAAGTCTGATGACCGTGTCATCTGCTGAAACCTGTTTATGTGCAAACAGAAGGGAGAAGCAAAACACCTCCTTGCACTACACACGCCAGGTTAGGCCATCTCGGTGCTCTGGCCCAAAGGAGACAGTCATCGTTGCCCTGACACAATACTATTCGAAACCTCCACTGCTGACTCACACCCCTCCAAAGATAACTCTGCCCTCGAAGCACTAAGGTACAGCAAGACGAGGTGTATGCAGAGAGCCGGGAGGTTTTAAGTGCATTTTTTAAGTGGTTAGCTGTGGCAGATGAAGCTGAGGTTAGAGATCAGTGATTACTACGACAGGAATGTGAGGGGGAGGAAAGAGAAGGAAGATGTAGCTTCTTGACTAAGGTCAGAACAATGTTTTCAATTTGGCTTGGGAACAGTCTTTTTCCATCCTCTCCAACCTCCATTTCCACTGCAGCAGCGAAATGATAACCCTGCTCCGATGCTCTGCAAATACAAGCAGCACTGGGCAGAGTTTTAACCTCAAACTTGCCCCTGCTGCCATGAAGGGTACCTGTACTAAGCTCCCACAGCAGTCCCAGAGCAGCTCAGTGGCATTATTACCTGTTGCGAGGACAGACAAGTGACAGAGACTAAGTTACTTCACTGTTTAAAAATCAAACAAATCAAGCAATCTGAGCCCTCTGGTCCATACAGAGGTTTAGGGTTTCTCCCTGATGTTAAGGCGATCACATTACATTACTCCCTCTCTTGTTCCCTGCATGAAATGGAAGAACACCACTCCTCCCTTTCTTTTTCAAAGGGACCTAGGAGGAAAAAACAAAACTTACAGCTCATCTCAGCCTGCAGCAGATCTCAGCCTCTGCTCAACCCTCAGCACAACTAAAGGCTTCAGGGTCCTTCCAGCCCCAGCAGTCTGGCTACAGGACCACTCTGGCGACTTGCCACGTTCAAGGCAGCTAAGGACCTTTCACACCCTGGCACCACCCACCCATGGTGCTCTTATCCAACCCCTTGTGGAGTCCCTCAGCTTATCTCCAAAGTCACTGTCATCGCATGTCTGCACCGACCACCACAGGTTTGCAGCTGCTCTTGGTGGCTCCTTTGCCTAAAGGTTGCAGGCTGCGCCCAGGGAGAGAAGGCAAGACGAGACTGCTGAGGCTGAAGTTTCCATCCCCACATGAAGTTGTGTTCAGCTTATTACCTCTGGACCTTTCCTCGGCAAAGGACGAAGCTATGAAGGGAAGATAGCACTGCTACCTCTTATGGACCTGACAAAGAGGTATTCACCGGTCAGTAAACAGTGGGAGAATTGCCTTTCCACTGAATGGATACTGCTATATAAGGCAGAAAGCAAGCACAGGAGTAAGCTTTGTTGCTTGAAATTGCACTGACTTACACAGTCTATTTTTAAAGAGACTAGTTTGAGTTCCTGCTTTCAGCAGCTTCCCCCCGCTACGAGACAGATACCCCATTTAAAGTGACCTCTTTCCTCAGGTCCATTTCCAGGCTGGGCTTTGCCCTCTCCTCCTCTGTCAGACTCATTTATCAAGTGAAGCATTTCCACATACCACTGCATAAATAGACTTGACCTTGTAAAAGCAGCAGCACCTGAGCTCCCACTGATGGAGTCTCTCCACCCCACCACAGCAATTAACCCAGCCCACTCCTACCCTCTTTCCAGGTGAGGTACTGTCAGAGCTCCTACAGCCCCTTCCTATGTGTCCCAAGGAAGGGTGGCAGGTATATAGACAAGGCAAGGAGTGAGTGATTCTGGGCTGATCATTGTGCCCCCTCTCTGGAAAGGGGCATTTAGGAGCAAGCTACTGCTGGTACCACTCCATTCTTGTAGCTGCTCCCGGCCCAGACCAAGGATACACCAAAAAGCAAACTACGGGAGTTCTCCCGGGGAGACAACTCACTCCTGGTCCCCGGCTTTCCTAGATGCTCCCTCTCAGCCATGGAGCAAGCTGTGGGCATGCACCATCCAGCTTCCAGGGAAGCAAGGAGAGCCCCTGGCATGTGGCTTTCCCTTGTTCCCCCTGTAGCCCCCACAAAAGGTAAATATCTTGCCCAGCATAAAGCTGGGGATGAGAAGATCTCCTGAGTCTCAGCACTCCCCATGCAACTTTGACCCTACATGCCTCGATGGGATGAATGAACCACGTGGTTTAGCACGTGCGCGCTCTTCCTACATGGGACTGTACTTTTAAGGCTTTGCTGTACCAAGAGCACTCTCCTGTTATCTATCTTCCTTTAGGACTTGGCAATAAAATCTACTGGGGTGTTATCTGCTGCCTACAATCACCTCAACCCCACCTTCAGCCTCGGTCCCTCCCTCCTGCCCATCCCTTTGAGGAGCGATATGGAAATCACCAGCGCTCCCGCTGTAGTACTGCTGGCGCTGCCGTCGATAGCATCGCCGCTCGCCCTGCCTGCAGCACAGAGCACCGCTGCTGCAGACGAGTTTCAATGTCCTTTTATGGAAGAAAAATGAAAATCGCCTGCCCAGCCGCAGAGTGCCTCGCAGCCGAGCTGAGATGACAGACGGAAACTTGCCATTTGTTGTGGTTTTGGCAGTAATAGAGTGGAGCATGTTCCCATGTGCACCGCTCATTTAAAAAGGGTGCAGCGAAAGCACTGAGCTGGAGGAGAAAGCTGAGAGCTCCAGAGCAGGAGGTTTCAGGGATGCAGCGCTGAGGAGGAAGATGGCAGAGTCGTGAAAAGATGGCTTAGACTGTTCTGCCAGCCCGGACAAGTGGGAGACAGGCCTCCGGACAAAAGCATATGCAGGCACAAGTGCTCCATTCCCAAACCCCCCAGTAAGACATGTAGCAAGGTCCTCCACACCACATTTCCCTTTCTTCCTCATCCCAACAAATTCTGCTAAGCTGCATTCACACAGACAAAGGAGAATGGGAATTTAAACGAGGGAGTTGGTTCTTGAGGTCATTGCCACTAGAAAGGAATTACAGGGGTCTGCCATAAGTGAGTGCCATCTTTGGCTCTGCTCTCCACTAAAGCTGTGGGGCTAAGCTCTAAGTAGCAATCAAATCTAAATAAACAGGCTCAAGGAAAAGCATACAGAGAACAGCAATAAGAACGGCTGAACAGAGAACGAGACAGAGCCATGGGATCTTCAAAATGTTTGCGCTGCTGTCAGGAAGCTGAATGAGACAGCAGACTTCAACAGCTGGGAAAACATGTTGCAAAACAAGGAGAATTAAGTAATTCTCCATATGCACATCCTACTCTGAGGCATTTTGGACAAGCTCAATTTCTCCAAGCAGAACAATTTTTTTTTCCATGTTGCACACGCACCCTGCCAGTGACAAATCTTGATACAGTTTAAGCCTAAAACCACAGTGCATCTGGAGTCGGGCAGGGCAGCTCCGGGCAGCAACGGGCCAGCCTCTAGCACAGAAGTAATGGGCCCCATGGTATGTGTTGGATGACATCCTTGGAAGGCTATGTCATCCCAAACACATCCCCTGCTGCTGGGTACTTGATTACACAAACATTTCCCCTTGCACCCTATAAAACACTTGTAAGTGGATCATAGGTGGCTGGGGCTGCCTCGTTACCTACCTCTGAATCACAAAGAGCCGCGTGCCCCGTTACCACATCAGGTACAGAGATCACAGGCACTGCGGTATGCCCCTTAGCTGCTTCTGGAACTTTAAGTCTGGTTGATCACGCAACAATTTTGTTATTTCAGCAAGGCCGCTCACATCGAAGTTGCTGCAAACCATACAACGCGACTTAGGCTTATTAACATAGGTTGTGGATGCAGTGTTAGCACCCTGCTAAGAGAAGCCATGTTCAGACACAGCTTACTAGGCAGAGCTCTGTACAAGCTTAAACCTGTCTCGCTTCCAACAGAAAATGAAGGTTAAAAGCAGCTGGGTGCATCTGTTCCTAGCCAGCACCTTGAAATCAATCCTGAGACATTCTGGCAGCTTAAGAAGTTGTCCCCTAAAACACCATGCCTTAGTCCTGCAAATTAAAAGTACACACAAGGATTGCTGCAGCCAGAGAGCCTAACCCAAAGACAAAAAGGCGAAAGAGTGGACATTTTATCCATCTGACACAGGCACATCAATGCTCATTTTTCCAGCGTGACAGTTCAGACGCCCAGCAGGCAAACCCACTCCCTAAGCACAGCCTCATTAACAGGGTGCACTAAGGAGCCCCGGACAAGAGGGGCAGCTGCCCGGTCCGAGGGCAATGCAGTTTAGCACCATGCAACCATACGCCATCACCTCTTCGTGTCCAGCCAGCACCGAGGCAGACAATAACTCGGTACAATAAAGTAACAAAAAATTTTTAAGCTAGGCAAAGACGTTTTAAGGAAAAGTCTTGGAGATGTGGGTCCCTGCAATGTGGCCTGGCTGTGAATTGAGTGTTGAGGGTTTCGAGCTCTCCGGGCACCGGAGGGACAGCGCTGCTCCGTGCATGCATTATTTCCATGGCAACGGCAGCTTTCACCTCCCCATCTCTTCGCTGGCTGAAAGCCCTGCAGTGCTTTGTGCTAAGACTGCAAAGAGGGGAGATGATCTCCCCCACCCACAACACAGCGCTGGGAATAGCAGCAAGCAGTCCGGGAACAAAAGCCTTGTCTTCAGCAACAATATGGGGTCTTGGGAGGAGGGAGGCAGAGCAGAAAGGATGGACTTCCTTTTCTGGTGGGAAACAGTACTTCCCCCAACACGCAAAAGTGCACGCTCACTTTCCAGTGCTGCACAAGTCAAGAAGCAACATGTGGCTTTCCTAGTTTTACCAGAACTGCCAGCTTTGGTTTGCTCTGTCAGAGCACAGGGAGGAGAAACACGCATCATCAGAGATGAGAAATTCAAGCGCCACTTCCACGCAGGGATCCCTGCGCAGAGTAAGATGGAGGTTGACTGAGCAGGCTGGCAAATCCTCCTGCTGCCGGGAAGCCTGGCTCCATGTGCGGTCAGCGACCCGTTATAGAGCAAAACCTTGAAACTCAAACAGGTCCGAGCAAAAGCTGCCTCTCCCCCAGCACCAGCTCAGACTGCACACACACAGCACGCATCCATAGGGTGGCTTGGGCAACGTTTTTCCTTAGCTAATTAAGCTTCTCCTCCACCCTGCAGTTTGCAATATTAAGATTCAAGCCCTGGCCACCTAACTAGGAGCCAAACTTCACGCCACACAGCTGGAGCCACAGTGGCCCTGGCAGATGGTGCAGGCTCATCTGCATGCTCTCCATGCAGCCGTTCAGTCACAGAAGGTGACCGGCAGCTCTGCCTGTTGCTGAGGTTATGATTAGCCACATTCTGGTCCCTGCAAGGTGCAAATGAATGGAACTACAGGTGAGATGCACAAGCAGTAACCTGGGTATGCCTAGAGCTCTTATTATTGAGCCCAACATACATACATACAGCTAAAATGAAGGCTTCCAGCTGGTTCCTATCACTTACTTTACAATACATCCATAGCTGGCCCAAATATGAACCAACCTCTCTGCAAGATTTAAAGGAAAGCCTGAGAGTATCAACATGAACTCTCAGAGCAAGACAAAGGATCCAGGTGATGGAGCACAGAAATACAACAGGACCACCATCTGGTCCTCCTCTCCCCGCCCTTGAAGAGCCTTGAGGTTTCAGGAGAGGCACATTTTGACCTTTCCCTTTCCACACTTCCCCTCGCTTTAGGTTCAGCTGTGCAAGTGCAGTCCTTCCAACCAGAGAGGGACTCCTTCCAGGATCAGTCATCACCACCACAGAGTCTGCCAGAAGCACTGCTAGCAAAGCCAATGTATCCTCTCCAGCCTCTGTAGAGTTCCCTAGATTAGCTCTTTCCTCCCTAAGGGCAACAGTTTCCTGCAAGCAAGAGCATTAACCAAACTTCTTCATTCTGGAGAGAGACAAGATAGTGGGAATATGAAGAAACACTGCAGTTGCTGCTGTGAGACAACACCACATCCTGCTATCTGAATTCCTCACCCTCAACTTCAAATCCTAAAGTCGTTCAAGACTTCTAAGAAGAGCACCAAGCTACTCAGCAGATTTTCTGCTAATGAATCAACACAAGCTGTCCAGGAAACCAGAAATCCAGCCCACTGGAATGCTGCAACCCCGGGCGGGGGGGGACAACAAGCAGTACGCTAGGAAGGAAATGAAACAGCAAACCAGAAGGAAAGGAACATTTCAGCACTGACCCCTCTTACCACAGTTACTGTGCCACATTACACTTTTCAGGGAAAAAAGTGACTTCAATTTGTTTTGCACATTGAAGCGTTCATGTTCTTCAAGCCTGAATTTTGTTCTGTGGTGCTGACATATGTACATTTTGAAAACAACTCTGCTTTTGCCAAAAAAAAAAAAAAAAAAAATTTTTTTTAAACGTGAATCAACATTGCCACCTAGTGACTAGCAAACCTCCTTGCTGATGACACTTGGATGATCCATCACAGAATCATTTATGTTAAAAAAGACCCTTAAGATCATCGAGTCCAACTGTAAACCTAGCCCTGCCAAGTCCACCACTAAACCATGTCCTTAAGTGCCACATCTACACGTCTTTTAAATACCTCCAGGGATGGGGACTCCACCACCTCTCTGGGCAGCCCGTTCCAGTGCTTTGACAACCCTTTCAGTGAAGAAATTTTTCCTAATATCCAATCTAAACGTCCCCTGGCACAACTTGAGGCCATTTCCTCTCATCCTATTGTTTGTTACTTGGGAGAAGGGACCAGCACCCACCTCGCTACAGCCTCCTTTTGGGTAGGTTGTACACACACATATACCCAAATGCTTTTCTTTGTCATTTAGCTACAGAAACCTCACCAAAATTAAGGCTCCTTCATGGGAGAACTTCAATCCTAAACAATACTTTCCATTTTGCTCTTTATTGCTTTTCTCTTGTTAAAGGCAAACAATACAGAAAATTGATCAGAATCGCATTTCTTTCCCAAATGCTAGAGGTGGATGTTAGCAAAACATATCTGGAAATCAGAGATCTAAAATGGAACTGTGCATCTTTCATAAGCAGCTTTCCCCTGCCAGCAAGTTCGATTTTCACCACAGAATGCAAAGTTCACTGATGGCAACTTCAATTTCTCCAGACAACAGAATCTGACTTCCTACTGCTTTCTCAATACAGGCAAACGGTGATATCACATCAATATGAGAACCCAAAGCTATGGCAGCTAGAAGCATAAGGTTAATGCACTCAAGAGGAATCTCAGTGATTAGCAGAAATCTCTGCTGGGGGAGAGGCAGTTCCCTGAATATTGCACGAGAAAATTCACTGTTGCGGCTAAAGTTACGCAAGATGCCTTGTAGCTTCAGTGCTAAACACTGATGCTGTACTGTCCTCAGCTTACTGGCATCAGATGTAAGTGGGGTTCTGCATACATTCAGGAGACTGGGAAACACATTTGTATGCTTCTATTTTTCCCCAGAACAGATGGTGCAGAAGCAGCAGCAAGCTTTCCCCACTCCATCCCCCCATTGGGCCTGACGATTCTCCTGTTATGGCTATTAGCAAACTTTGAGAGAAGCACAAAGATCTTCTGCCCTTTGAACGGATACATTTCAGTGAGCTCTTCAAGCAAGTTTTTTGTCACTTCAAACTGAATCTGTACTCAGGCGACAGCATAAAAGAAAAATGCAGATGCTAATTCTCTTAAGGATAGCACGTAAAGTTGTTTCAGCTCATTCTCCGGAAGTTTCATGAGATAAAGGATTGCAATGTGGTTTTATGCCTTTTAAACACCCAGCTCCCTGTTCACCTAAAACATTTTTGTGGATGCAAGACAGCAACCTAAGGCATCTAGAAGCCTTTTTAGCCAACGTCTTCCAAGGAAAGAAAGGAATACTGCTGTCTCATCTGTCCAGCCACACAATTTTATGGAACGAACATCAGGATCCAGCATATACTTTGACTGCTGCCCCATGCAGCCACATTAGATACTCATTCACCTGCTACTAGGAAGTGTGAGTTGTCCTCCCAGCTCTCCTGCCCAACACTCCAGAAGAGACCAAATGGCAAGGTATCCCCCAATTACCTTTCTGCAGCGGGGATTAGGGCAGCTGAACCGCTTCACATCGTTGTCCAGTAGAGCTGGGAAGTTACAGAATGGACACCTGCAGCCCAAAATAAGATGCCATTAATGCAGAGTGCCAAATATAACTTTGCTGAAAGCGGATTTAATCAGATAGCTATGTGGTAGTTAATAAGGCTGCCAACCAAACACTTGCCGCCAGGATGTGCTGACTACTGTCTTTTTGCTCATATTTCTTCGATCACTTCCCTGTTTGCAATCAAAATATTATATGCTCAGCACTGCTTTTGACCATGTAATTTAGCGGATCAGCACAGAGCTGGCAAGCAAGTCTTGGGGGAGACAAGTCTATTGAATTTTAATCTGCTCCTAGTCAAAGGCAGACCAACCTGAATAAAAGCAGACCTGAGAAGGCAGAAGCCTGAATTTACAATACAGCTCTTTGAAAGTTACCCATCTCAGTCAGCACACATTTAGGGTTTCAGGGAACAATTTTCTACAACAGTAAGTGAAGTCTGCATCCTCTGCTGGACATTTACCTGACAAGCTCATCTGCACAGGCAGCAGCCACCTCCTCCTCAGCTTTCCGCTCATAGTATTTACAGAGGATGTTCTCCGGAAGCACTTTCTCCAGCTCGCTGGTGGGGAATGAACATGTGCAACTGCCTTCCATGCAGCTGAGCTCTGACTAGGGTTGGAAGGAGAGAGCTCAGGTTCAGTATGATGCTAGCAACAAACAAGACTCAGTACCCAGAACATTTCCAAATAAACCAGCACAGAGCCTCGCTTAGAGAGAATGGAGCTCAAGTTGGCAGATGACTGCCAGAGAACGGGTTTGCTACGAAAAGAACAAGACTAGTTAAACAGATTGGGCCTCAAACAAACACTGGGCACAAAGATGCTGTTGATAGCTGGGATCACAGTTCGTTCACTCCAAGTCCACTGTGACCACATAGCGGCCTGTTATTACTGTACGGTCTCTGCTGAGAGCTAGCACTCTGCTCACGAACAGCATGTTGCGTTCTTGTCAATACAGTCCATAAAATACAGCCACCAGTTTATAAGTTTACATGAAATACAGATCCCAGAGTACAAAAGCATCCCACAATCTGGTCATCCTATCTCGAGGCAAAGGAGCATGCACACCTCAGAGAAGGTTAATGACTTGTTTATAGCTCAACTAAGTACCAGGATAATTGCTAGCTAAGTTAGAGACTAAGAAGGTTAATAGCATCACAGAAGAACCAACTCCCAAATTAAGTTGGGACCACAGTGATACTAAGGACAAACACTCCTAGCTAGGAGGAGACTGGCCGAGTCAGAGATAAGAGTGCGTTTTCTGTGCAGATACCACTGGTTTATCAAGTAGAACATAAAAGCCAGACAAGTGCAAGTTATTGTTGTTACTACGAATGCTGTAGAAAGCTTTCCTAGTAGTCCAAGTTGCTAAGCATAGAGCACAAAAGATGGAGGTCAGCACAACTGAAATCCTCTTCAGCAAAGATCCCATTGTAAAGTTGTTGGCTTCACCTGATGGTGAGACTGACTTGTTGGATTTGGATTTCAGGACACAGTCCCATTCCAATGGTTCCTGGGAAGTGCAGTTACATCTGATTTAAGCAACAACACTATGCAAACAGCAATGGAATCTCCCAATAGCAATTTACCCATTTTCCCCTCATCCAGCTGGGAAATTCTTACCTTCCCAGAGCCAAAGACTGCCTCCTGAGCATATTTAATTAGGCACTCCTTGCAGAACAAGTGACCATCTGCACACTGAGTTAGCTCTTCAAAAGCAAACTCCCCATAACAACAGCGGCACTCTATCATCTGACCATCCTGCAGCCATAAACAGAGGTATTAGCATCATCATCATCAAAACATCGATACCTATAGCAACATATAGGCACATATAACTGCAAGCCATAAACAATACCAACATTAATTCTAAAAAAAAAAAAAAAAAAAAGCAACAGATATACACCATTCCATTAGATAGCCTACTTGGTGGTCAAAACTCACTAAGCACAACCAGAAACTCAGTTTTAAGTAACTTAGTATCTACATGTCCTGCTTGACAGGTTCCAAAAAGCTACAGAACACATGGTGTTTTAATAATTCTTAGCTCACAGACAGAGAAGCATCTTGGGTTCGGGAAGCTGCAATCACAGGGAAGCAGCAGAATACATACCATTCATATGGGGAAAACCAAGCTTCAGATCTGTTGCCCTCTAAAGGAGCATTTACCCACCTGCCTGGAGAGACCTTGTCTCGGCCTCTTCACTGCAGGGATGGAGAAGCTTGCCACTGTTACAGAATAAGTATGCTCACTTATTCAGAGGTCCAACATCTTCTCCAAAGTTTGAAGAGAAATAGGCATTGAGAACAAAAAGGTAATCTACAGCTGCTGAACTGATCTCTAACTTTTCTCTCTTTGTTTAAAGGGAAAGCCTTGATTTTTAGGTTTTTAAAGAGTCCTTTCTGCAAATGAGGAAGGCCTTTCCACTGGCAGAACGCCAACAGCAGCAAATCTGTTTTAAACAGCCATAATGGTGGTAGCCAGAGCAAACCTGGTACTATTCTACTGTAATGTTTGTTCTGGCCAGTAAGGATACAAACAGCAGCTGACTGAATTACTACAGATCATTACATGCATCAGTACTGTCTTGCTGGACTCAGCTCTTGTCTACCTTTTCTAAAAGCCAGCCAACACACACTGTGCAGGTTTTGCCAGCTCAGCAAAAGCAGCACAGTGGAAATGCAGCTTCAGAAAAGGTCCATTCCAGAAGCCAAAAGAGTCTGTGAAGTAGTAAGTGCAGAACAGTGTCTAGGCATAAGCTGAATTCAAGAGACCACATTATAGATACTGACCTTCTGATACTGCTCCTCATTCATCTGCAGAGCAAGGAGAAAGTCTGCATGCTGTAAGAGAGACATATGCATCTGTATTTACAGAATAGATAAAGCAATCTTCCAGCCTCTACACTCTTTTACATTATCTCAGGACTTACAAACCACCATAAAAGGCTCACTGTCTGCTTACAACATCACTCAGCCCGCCCTTCCAATCCATTAAGCTATTTATGATTCAGCTAAAACAGATGGGAGAAGCAAAGGCAGCAAGAACAAAGAACTGAATTCCATATTACAGAGGGCTGCTGGTTCAGGTTTCCATGGGCAGAGATGACCTCACCCAAATGGGCCCCTCCAGAGAAAGCCCCAAGGAACATTTGCTTTGTGTTTAAAAGGAGACACTATCCATCTGCCTAAGAGACAAGGATCTTTAAGAAGCTACTTTAGAAAGGACTATAGGTGCAGAGCTGTGAATTCAGTCTTCCCTCAGACTACGAGGGGAAGACAACACACCAGTGAGTGTTCCAGGGTTCTGCTTCAAAACACATGGTCCTCAGCACAGGACAAGACGTTCTGGAGACACAGGACTGCCAACTTGTGGAAGGCAGAGTGAATGGACAGACTGCCTTGGGCTTGGTCATTATTCACCACCAACACTGAGCTGCAATTACAAGCCCTAAAGAAGCAGAGAAGCCTGCTAAGAGTTAGAGGAAATAATGATTAGTTGAGCTTTTACTACTTTGTAGCAAAAAAAGTAAAAGGTCCAGAATGGTGTCATATCATGGACTATACATCAACATTAGCACATCTATAGAAGGTTTTCAGCAGCAAAAGCAGCAGCTATATATTTAAGTAAAACCAACCCTGTGCTTGCTTTTTTCCTCCATGTGCTGGTTTTGGCTGGGGTAGAGTTAATTTGCTTCCTAGTAGCTAGTATGGGGCTATGTTTTGGATTTGTGCTGGAAGCAGTGTTGGTAACACAGGGATGTTTTTGTTATTGCTGAGCAGTGCTGACACAGGGTCAAGGCCTTTTCTGCTTCTCACCCCACCAGCGAGCAGGTGGGAGAGGACACAGCCAGGACAGCTGACCCCAGCCGACCAAAGGGATATTCCATACCTATAGCATCATGCTCAGCATATCAAGCTGAGGGAAGAAAAAGGAAAGGGGGGGACATTCAGAGTGATGGCGTTTGTCTTCCCAAGTCACCGTTACGCGTGATGGAGCCCTGCTTTCCTGGAGATGGCTGAATATCTGCCTGCCAATGGGAGGTAGTAAATGAATTCCTTGTTTTGCTTTGCTTGCGTGCGTGGCTTTTGCTTTACCTGTTAAACTGTCTTTATCTCAACCCACAGGTTTTTCACTTTTACCCTTCCAGTTCTCTCCCCTATCCCACCAAGGGGGAGTGGGCGAGCGGTTGGGTGGTGCTTAGTTGCCACCTGGCGTTAAACCATGACACTCCAAAAACGAGTTACTTGGGAAGAGTCACACATGTTAACAGGTAGTAAAGGTGCAAAGGTAGTTATCCAACATTTTGTTCAGCATTTGAATTTCTCTAGGAGGCAGATTTCCATGTTTTGGGCCAAGACCTCTAGAGCAGTTGAAGTCGTTTGCACCACAAGATCAAAGCAACTCCTACCACTCACCTCTGCCATCTCTTTAACTTTCTGCTCATAGAATTCCTGCTCCAGTAGCACTGGTGGGAGAAGAGCAAGCTTGTCATAGGACCTCCAGTGCCGCCTCTTATTCTCCAGGAAGAACATACGCTTCTCAATTTTCACATCTCCTAAAGCAGAGTTAAAGGCACAATGAAATGGGATGGAGCAGCCAGAACAAAGCTTAAATCTCTCTCCCTTCGTACACCACCAGCTGTGTAACTTCAGCATCTCAAACAGCACTGTACCAAGCAGAGGTACTAATGAAGAATATCTCCAAAACAGATACCAGACTGACAGAAACACAGCTGTTTTGGGACCACATCCCTTTTCAACAACAGTACTTTCTACTGCAAGCCAGTTCTGCTTACAATAACCATGCAGAGAGCACGATACATACGGCTTGGAATTTACCTTGCTCAAATTTGAAGTCTATATATGAATACTGATTCATTTCTTTCCTCCTTTTTCGTTTCCCACTGGTTTCAGGAGACAGCTCCTGCCATTTTTTGATGGCATCTGAAAAGGCCTAAAAAGCAACATACAGACTTAAATCCTGTCTGTTCTCTGGAAGAAAGCAGAAGCACATACTTCAAATCAAAGCACAGTACAAACATGTGCACAAGTGATCCAAAACCAGAAAGCCAAACACCCCATATAGAGGCAAGTATACCTCTTTCCTTTGCTCACCTTGTTGCTTTATGTACTCATAAAGCAATCATTCCATAAAAACAAAGTAGTTGAATGATACTTCACAACACCTCAGCTATTAACTCTAACACAGCTGGTATCAACTCTGATGCAACAGAGCTGGTTTAGCTTTGTTGTTGTTGTTGTTCTTGGGTTTGGGGTTTTATTTAAAAAAAGAAAAAAAAAAAGGAAAGCTCAAATAATCAGTGCTCAATCAAACAAGTGAAGAGACAAGGAGTTTTTGTTTTAGTTAAGTCCTGGAATACTGGAGAAAGAAGCTTAAGCAAGAGGAGCATATCAGAGGAGCAGATCCAAGTCAGAAGCTTGAAGCCACATTTACATTCAGTTTGTTGATACTTAAAACAAGTTTCTTCACAGCTCCATTAGAGTGAAACTCTTTTATGAGGAATATAGGACTCATTCTACAAGTCATAATAAGACATGCAGTCAGTTAACTAATAGCAGCAGTTAAATGTTTTAAGATTTAGCTAAATGTCTAGGCTTTATTGGCAATTATACTGCACTTCAGCAGCAACGTACAGGAACAGTCCTCAGTTTAATGCATCACCTACCATCAAGTAGCTAGTGTTTCCCCAGTTCTCCTATTAGAGAAAAGTAAAAACTACCTGCAGCATTCTGCCTGGCCAATAAATTTTTTAAGTCTCTTCTAAATGGATTACTACTCCTTAAAAGGGAGATTACAAAAAAAAAACCCCGTAACTGCACACTAGCAGATGGTACAGTATGGCAAAAGATATTGCACTGCTTTCCACAGACACAGGAGATAACGCTAGGAAAGAAAACGGAGTTGAACCGGAGAACCTTTCGCGTGATTGCATAGTGTCCCTTGAGTTCATGTAGTGCCCACTTAATGTCTTGGCTGCTCAGCATTTTGAAGTCTGCCATAAGGAGGTCAGCTGCCTGAATAAAGCACCGCTGATCAAGTGGGGCAAGCTTGGAAAAGTCGAAGTAGTCCACTTTAGGCACCTAAGGAGAAAATGTGAAAGATGTAAAAAGGCTGCTATAAATACACGCAAGAACACCCCAAACCACTCTTTCAGTGATCAGGACCTTCTGCAAGACCACCCAAAATTCATGTTACATGGCACCCAGTTCTGAGCGCCTGTCTAACAATCAGCTCAGAGCACAGCCCGCTGGTCTACGCACTCGTGCGGGTAACCTGCCCCGAGCTGCACCATGCTGCAGTTCTGCTCCTAGCAGGACCCACACCAAATTGTTTAAAGCTGTTGTGCGTGGCTGCACAAGACAGCAAGCAGAGGATACATTCAGGTTATTATAAAGGATGAACAACTTCATTGGCTTGAGGTTGAGAGATGCTTCCAAGAGTAGAAAAAGGAATTTGACATTTCTCTCTCTCAGGCCACACACAGCTGTTTCAACATACTCAGCAGCTCAGAGAGAAATTTTTGTCAAGTGGACTTTAAAAAAAGATTAAATAAAATCAAGAAAATGCAGGGAGATTCGCAGTTAGGAGACCAAAAGGCAGTGCCTAAAGGCCACACAAGAGAGACCTAGAGACCTGAGGGCCAAGTCTACCTCATGTGACAGAATGACCAAGGAATTCAGTTATCAAAATGAACACTTCAGACAGGGTGGCTGACAGGCAGGCAGGGCAGAGGGTCTTGCTGAAGGCAAAACAGCAGATACGGTGCAGCCACACAACAGCAAAACAGGAAAGCCTTGAAGTCATCTCGCAAGCAACTAACTATTGCTATTTAACACCATCTTAAATGCACCCCGAAGCCTCCTATAATGTATGGCTAAACCAGGCACCCTACAAATACACACGAATAGAACCGGGCATCCCAAGATCTGCTCAGGTTGAACAGACTGGATGGGAGGCATGCTGTAGATGAGGATACTCTCACTTGCCTTTGTCTCATCTTGGCTGGCAAGCAGACTGCTGCTGGGATTTAAAACCACTCTGCCTTCCTTCTTTGGGTAATCTGGATTTTCCAGAAGAAAGTTACAAAGTCTGAAAAGATAAATATAGTTACTTCAGGGTTTGGGAGCTCAGGTTCATTCCTCACTTGTCCAATTTTTAGTATCTTATAATTAAGAGGCTGGGCAGGCAAGTCACAGCCTGCCCTGTAAGAACCAAGGGAGGTCTCGGACTGGAGGAAACAAAGTAAATGACTGAGAATTAAGTAAAGAATGATTGGCTGTATGACTGCAGAAGGAAAAGCAAATAGATTTGTCTTTCAACAGTTACATTTACATAAGAGAAGCTTGTACACGTGAGCTACTAACCAACCTACATCTCTCCATGCCAGAGGTGAACAATCAGGCTTACTTGCCCACTCACACCCATGGGTAAAACCATGCAAAGTGATGCCTCCCTTGAGCACATGTCAAACCCTGCAAGACTAAGAGTCAAGGTGTACTAACTTTCTGCTGCTCTGGAACTAACATTATGAAGGCCATACAAGAAAGAACAGTCACAGCATTAGCAGCATGAATTGAAACCTAGCTGTTGCTAATACAAATGCATCTATGGAAAAAGCATATGAACCCCTACAAAACCTGTGAAAGGTTGATGTCTTCCTCGACAGAAGTTTACAGATTCAAATTTTAATTAAAGCCTTCAGTCTCTATGTACTTTAACATTAGAGACAGAAACAAGTTTAAACTGTGTTTACGTACCACATGTACTCGGAACACAAGTTTCATTGCAATAAAGCTTGAAATCACACCAGCATTGTCCAATTCACACTAGAAACTGGTCTAGTGAGAACAGCATTTAGAAAATAATCATTAAAAATTGCCGAAAAAAATGCCTACTAGCCTGTAAGTGCAGCATACCTGAGACCCTATCACAAACAATCATAACTTTGTCAGGTAAATTTAGTTTAACTGAGTATTTCAGCTTAGAAAAGACTCTAGCAAGTAGTTTCATAATACCCCATCGCCGGAGATCCACAAATACTTCGGAAGCCCTTTTGAAAGGTTAGCTTGCTGTAGGCTGTCTGAACCAAACTTTCATAGCTTCTTCTCAACCATCGCTAACCAGCTGTGCTACCTGGGTCAAGTAACATAAGCTGTTCCTCAGTTTCCCCAGATGTAGAATAATATCCTTCTGAAAGGAGCCAGGACAAGCAATTAACATTTGTAAAACTTTGAATGAGAAGGTGCTAGGTTGCAGCAAAGACATAATTGCAGCTAATTTACATTCCTGATGTCAGAAATCAGTCCCTAATTAAGAAATCTGAACTGGCTCGAAGCATTAACCCACTATCAAGGCACGATTACTTTAGCCCTGCTTTCACATTCAAAGCAGAGGCATTTCTTTTTGTTTAATCAGGTATTGACATATTGAGCCAGAAGCTTTTGACTGAGTGTGAATGCTTCTGCACACAAAAGCTGAATAGATGATACCCTGCTAAGAGGAGCTCCCACATCTTATCTTTCACATCAGTTGAAAGTTTTAAGGCGATCATTTCAGAAAACAACAAAATATCTTGGCACTGAGCATTTAATAGCTTCCAGCCCTCCCCCCACATCCCTTTTGTAAAAGATAACTGTTTTAATCCAACAAAACAGAAACTTCAAGGAGCTCAAATCACTGCAGCTCAAACGCAAGGGTTTCAGCCGGGGCACAGTCAGAATACATTTGAACTATTCTGCATGTTGCCATTTCAATGCTTAGGATTTTCAGAGATGTTAACCTCCAATGTCTGACAATTAGTTAAGTGGGTCCCAGCGCGCAATGCACGCACACTTGCAGCACTGTTCATTAATATCTGCACCGCAGGACACAGAGCCAGTTAAAAGCCTCATCCGTGCCCAAACCCAGCCACCCTTATTTATTATATTTCAAGCCTGATTCAGCTTGACATACCATGGAGATCAAAGAGACCCTGCCAGCAAGGCTGACCAGTGCTTTGACCCATTTGTTCTCATACAAAAGATGCAGTGACAACTCAAAAGATAGTTTGGTTAAAGGAATAAAAATATGGAGAAGAAATCTTTATCATCCAGTAAGTGGGTAACGCACCGCTGAGCAGACACTGTAGATGGCCTACAGGGAAGCCTGTAAGCACCTTTTCATCTCACTGGGTCTGTGGCACACAATAGGAGAGAAGAGATTTCGGGAGCAAAAAGGGAAGGAACACATTAAGACTGATAGAAGCCAATACTGAGCTTTAATTCTATCAGACTTCGCTAAATCCCTGCAGGACACAATAACGAGTTTTTTCACACAATCTGTGAGAGGGTCCTGCAGCCAGATGCCTAACTTCAACGGCTCAATCGCCCCGAGGAACGGCCCTACTGGTCTTCTACGCTCCCAACGCAACCATCCATGCCGAGGTGCACCAAGTACGTGGCATGGGCACCTGAAAGCTTCTCTCATGCTGACCATGCCACCGCTGCAGGGGAAGCACTTTCCAAAGACAAGAAAGAAGTTACAGTCTGATGACTTTCTAACCAAGAAGCCCTATTTTGGAGACGTGACTTTACAACACAGGCAAAGGCAGCAGTATAGGAAATCTGGGTCCAACGGATGGGATCAACCCTAGTTCCTTGCCAGTTAACTTATTTATGGTCCAATAACTAATTCTAAGCCTCACACACTTGAACACTGCTTAATTAGTGCCCTAGTTAACTGGAAAGGGCATTGGATTCATACAAGATAGAGCGAACGCTCTGCCAACCAACACCTATTCTTCATTCTTGCATCACATAATAACTAGTTTCAACATGTTTGAAACAGCAGTGACAGCTGCAGAGAGAGAGAAAAAGAGAGGGGTCACCTAGCATCAGACACAAGTCACAAGTGATTTACTTCAAACCACTCTCCCCTCTGTGTTGCTGGTGCCAACACACGCAATCCTTCACTCTTCAGCTGTGCAAGCTTTCCCCAAAAGAGTAGGGAGACGATGCAACTTATCAGTAAGGTTAATGACTTTTTTTAAACTTTTGATTCTAACATGACTCCCAGAGATATCAAGCATGATGAACACAAAGGTATTCTGGAGCTGCTAACACAACTGGGAAAGCAACAGTCCTCACACTGATTTTCCACTCCTTTTACCTCCTTTCTTGGGTCATGTTTCTGCTCAGTTTGACCAAAATCAGTCCCTCAACAGATATCTAGAATCAATCCTGCCAGCCCTTCAATGTGTTTGCTCTATTCTATTTGCAAAAAGTGACGGGAGGGAACTCAGACAGTACCACTGCTACTTGATTAAGTAAAGGGGATAAAAGCTAACATCATGACACTAGATAAGGGAGTCCAAAACAGTGTCAGCTTTACCTGAAAGAAGCCAAAAGCCAGTGAAATGAAGAGGTAGGAAACTCTTTTCTCCAACTCAAAACTCACCAACCCCGCTTCGTACTACGTTTTATAGAAGTCATCTCAACGCCTTACTCCTGACACTCACCCTTTTTAAGAACCGTAGTAATAGTTAAGAGGAAATTATATGTACTGTCTTTAAATAAGCAAATGATCTTAGAAGCAGAGAAGCTACAGCACAACATCAGAATTAGAGAGGATTTAAGAAAAGCTCTATTAGAAGGGGGGAAAAAAAAAAAATTTCTCTGCTCTTTGGCACTATCAACGCAGTGCTGACTCCCAGCCTGGATATACGCTCTAGAACAGCATCATTAGCAGGTGGGGAAACAGAAATGTGACTGCAGCCAGACTGTTGTATGATACACCCTGGCTCTTAGCTCTATACTTACACATTTAAGTCATAGCAGTTCTTGATGCTGATTAGCTCTTCAATATACTCCTTCTTCACATCTGGGAATCTTGCCTCCTACAGTAGGAAAAGCTAAAGGTTACGTAGGTATTAGAGGAGCTCTGTAGCACAACCTAGCAACAGCACCAAAAACAGATCTATAGGTAATTATCTAGCACGCTCCTGAGACAATGGCCAAAAGGGATTTCAAGAGACCATTTATAACCATCCAGCCTGGATACTGCAAGCTGCTGGCTTTCCTTTGCTCCACAGGATGATTGCTAACAGCTCTTTCTCACAAGAAGAGTATGGGGAGTGATGTGAATGGCCACGAGCAGCTGGCCTAACCAGTGATTCAGGCTGGATGGAAAGAAGAGAGCCACATAGGTATGATCTACAACACAAGAAAAGCTAATATTTACCTTCAGACAGAAGATTAAGGAGTTCCAGATTGTGTGCTGAAATACAACATTCCAAAGCAAAAGGAAAAAGCCCAACAATATGTATAACCACCCAAACCGCTCCAAAACGCTAAGAATGAGTTCAGAACAGACAACAAACCTCTGCTGGCATTTCTGTGAAAGCTCTCCCAGCATTAGGCATGTAGCAAAGAGCACCCTTTGCTGCTCTCTCTCGTTGGGTTTCTGTACAGGCATTGCGATCGACTGCACCACATGATGTTTTGTTTTGCAAGACTGGACTGAACAGGGTTGTCAAGCAACCCTGACAATGCAAGAGTATCTACCTGCCCATCTCAAAGCAAGTCACTGATCAACAAGGTCTCACTTGGAAAGAACTAAATTTTGTTGGACTGCTACTTAATATTTTCTTCAAGTGCACTTTTCCCAAATAGAATCAGATATGGGATGTGGAGGGAAGACTTGGAGGGGATGGGGGTGGTGGTGTAAGACACAGATGCAGTAAAATATCCTTGTTTGCAAAAAAGTATTCCCAAAGGCATCAAGAGAGACCCTTCCTCCCTAGCAATCAAGGGCAGGAGTGTACACTGAAGGGGAAAACATTAGACAAGTGAAGCATCACCACATTTGTTTTGTTTTGGTTTTTAAATATACACCACGTTGCCCAAGCTGCTGAACATACCAAAGGTTGAGGACTACCCTTCTTGGTGGTTCAATTCTTGTAGCTAGATGCCCCTCACGCTAAGCTTCACACACAGAGTCAGAAAGGAGCATGTGGAATTAACATACACGAGTCTTCACACTGCTTATCCGGTAATTCCTCAGTGCTACTGCCTGGAAATCCACACTGCAAGGGCAACCCCTGACCACTATGGTGGCCTTTACATGGCCATGGACCAAAGTACTCTAGGAAAGCCAGCTGAAAGCAGCCACGGCTCTCACCCATGTGTCTCTGAGCCTTCTCCACCCCACCCCTCTATCCTTCTACCAGTGTTTAGTGTCTCAGTTTTGCCCATTTAGCTCTACATCCATCCCTAAACCAGTTCTACAGAGCTGGGTTAGTGATCAGCCAGAGAAAAACAACCAAGCACAAGTGAGAGGGCAGTAGCCTTTAAGGGAACACACCCATATTATTTTACCTCACTGTGTCCCTGAGAGCCTGCAATCAGTTCTGTTAAATCTCCCTGGTCCATAGCCCACCTCGAAGCAAACAGTGCCGTCAAGATTTGCATCCTCTCATTGCTTCTGCCATAGTGCTGGGTTAGCCTTTCAAACCAAAGTTCTCCAAGACAGTTCATTGCATGCTTCTCACCCAGTGCATAGCTGAGTCTCAGCCAAAATGAAGAGGATTTGCAGCTGAAGTCAGTAGGGCTGTGCTAAGAGCATGTGAAACACTACACACATTGAAAAACCTGTCTGAAAATAACATGCACACTGAAGGCAAACAAGCCCTGGGAATACTTACCGTCTCTCTGATGAGCAGCGCAGTGAGGTCTTGATCCTGCCCAGCAGCTCCTTGTTCTGGCACATTACTAGAGCCAAGTTCATGAGAGCCCTGTGCAGGGAATGCTGGGCCTGGCTGTTCATTGTCTATCGCTGCCTGCTGACCCGTTTCTTCTGGTGGATGCGCTGGCTGGGGCGAAGCAGGACCTGGAATCCCATCCTGCTGTGGTTCAGGTCGGGGGAAGGCTGGCCCAGGAGCCTCCTCTCCATATGCCCTCAAAGATCCCGGGTCTGCTTCAGGCTGCCCTTGCTGAGGAGCCCAACCATTTACTACAGAATGCGGCTTGCCTTCCAACGGCTGGAAGTATGGATGATCCAGCTGGCTGTTCTCGTGGATCTCCTGGTCTGTGGCAGTTGCAGCAGCTGTTGCTCCGAGGTTTTGCTCCGGCTCCAAGTCCTCTCCTTGCCACCCCTGGGCTTCCACCTTTTCTTCCTGTTGTGGTGGAAGGTCTGCATTCCCCAGACTAACGATTTCTCTGTTAACAACAGGCTGGGGACTTGTCTTTATTGCTGGAAGCAAACTTGGGCCAGGCTCCTGGTTACTTCCAAGTTCAAACCTGGGCCCATTAAGCTCAGATGGTCCAGGCTGCTGCAAGGCAAAGTTCATATTCTCATCTCTGCTTGGTCCAGCACTGCTCTCCACCATGTGATTATACCGGTCTCCCTGGCACAGCAGACTTGAGTTCTCATCTTGCAGATATATGCTCCTCAAGGGCTCCACAGCGCTTTTAGATCCTCCTTCTCCCACAGTGTTTGCACCCTGCCACTGAGCAGCAGGTCTGATAACATTGGGACGCAGAAGCTGCTGATGCTTTGGGGTCTAAAAAGAAGACAGACAAGAGTAAGTAGGAGTTCTTGTCTGCATGTCAGAATCCTTGCTCCAGATGATCTTTTGCATCTAATCAAATTTCCGATGGGAAACAGATGAAAAGTCTGTTTAGCAAGGTGCTTAATAAGGCATAAAGCTGCAAACCTGCATATCTTTGTTTCATGAACTCCATCCTCAGTCTGTCCCCAGGTGCCAAAAGAACATTTGGCAGAACTGGGGATGCACAGGACTTTCAGACTGGAATAATTTCCTGACCTCACCTTGGTCCCCACTTCCCTCCCAGTAAAATAGTCTGGGAAGGAGGAACTAACTGATGGCATATTTGCATTCTCACCATTTTATTTAAACAGGCAGGAACCAAAGCTCAAAACATTAATCTCTGGCCTTGTTCTTCCCTCTGGCAGACAGACTGCTGTATGCCAACAGAGTCTGATTATTCTCTGCTACTGTTTTCAACTAAGAAACAGAAAGGTCAGCTTTGCAACCCATTTTCTCAATGCCTCTGGTTACTTTAATAGAAAAGTGGAATAAGTTCTTAACATAGCTTAGATATGAAAAATTAGAAACTTAAAATAATCAGGGTAAGCTAAAGGCTTTGGCCCTCCTCTGTGTGACTGCCTGTGCCACTGGAAAGGGATTTATCAGCTGGGCTGGCTTTGTAAAACTGCACAAATGTAAGTGCCTGCAAGAGCCCAACAAGAATCCAAACAGCATAGAAAAATATAAAGCATACAAGGTCAAACAAGGCATGTTTTGAAAACCCGTCTTCTAAGGAATATCAAGTCCACTTACAAAGCATTCCACCCTTCTGGATTAACATAGATAATGAAGGCTGTAGCTTCCATAAAGTTAAGCATAAATTTGACTACAATGCAGTTTAACAACCTAGTTCTCCCCTCCAGTGCCCAAAATATGATTAAACACTTAAAGCCAGCAAAATGCCGTAATTTCAGCATTCATTTCAGACATCCTAAGTAAATTACTGTAACTGGACAGGACTCTCAAAGGAATGCATCAGATATTTGCCCAAGAGTTGGCTATAAAGGCTGTGAATAAAGCAGGGCAGGTACAAGAATGAAAAAATACCTCTGCCAAGATGACTACATCATCATCATCTTCCTCATGCTGCTGCTCTGCTGGTGTTTCCAGCAACAAAGGTAATTCTTCATCCGAGGAATCTGATATCATGATAAGACCTTCGTCCCTGACGTTTATCCAGTCTGTAGTAAAGTAAGTTAAATTAGCTATTTGCTAAAAGTAAATAACTGACATTACAGGGCACAAGCACCAAAACATCTGAAAAAGCAATCTTCACATTTGCATTGCAGCAATAGGGAAGAAGTGCTCAAAGGTCACTGGTTCCTCTGCAAGTTACTGTTACGGCCACTCCTACCGCCCTCGGCTCTCTGAGCAAAACACGTACACAAACTGTAGCTCAAAAGACCACAACGGCACATGCATGAAACAGTCACTCGTCGGTGCAGAGATTCTTCTACCCCAAACTTCATCATGAGTCAAGCCGCTGCAAAAATTATTCTGAACAAACCACGTAAATAGTACTTCCTAATCTTTGCAGAGAAGTCCTGAACGTTCAGTATCTCAGGGATGATCCATTTTCTTTTATTAATGCAATGCATTCTAGAGGAGAGATAAGGTTCCCTGGGCAAGCCGGTCTCTTCTGAAGGAGTGTGACTTTGCAGGAGTGCCTTATGCAAGACAGAGATAGGGCCCCTGACTGTGGGTGCAGAAGATATCCTGCTATTAGTTGACAACCTTGTCCCTCAATGCTTGTCAAGAGTGGAATATAGATGCTACTGAGCACAGCTACTGGAATGCAGGAGAGACACTCCAGCCAGAAACAGAGGGTTTCTGTACGGCAGAGACAGCATACAACCATGCTTTCCCTACGATTTGACACAACGTTCCGGCTTATGCTTTAGCGTAAGTATTCATGAGTATTCACTTATCACCTTTCAGGCACACACAGAAAGCATCGTTTTGAATTCCACTCTTGGAGGAAAGGGTGCCAATGGACACAGGGCTACGAGGATACGAATGCAAAGCCAGCCTCTCTCCTATGAGGTCCTCAGAAGGGTGGAACACCATAAGCCCCTCGGATCTGCTGAATTACCTCTATACAGTGTTCCCAAGAAGTTAGCGATCTGCCTTAAGGCAGTGCAACATGAGAAAGACAAGAGCCAAATATTTCACGCGTCAACATAAAATGAGAGAATTTTCTGTAGGTGGCTGTGAAGTGTAACAGAGCAGCGTATAAGACAGCAAAACAGACCACTAGCAGGTTCCCATTAACAGCACTCTTGCAAGTTTAGTATCTATGAATCCTGCTGCTTGTAAGCAGAGTTTTACAAAGAGAGTTTTGGAAATACGCACAAATCGGTGCTCACCTTTTCCTCTGTGACTACGGAAGCTGTTCAGGTTAATCACTTCTTCATTTCCACCTCTCTCTGCCATTTTAAACTGCTGTACCCGAAAGCGTCAATGTCCAGGCATGGCAGTCAGGCTTGCATGAGGAACTAGAAGACAAAATAAAACCAGAAAAGAGTAAGGCAAACTCAGCAGCACCCTAATCAGGCTTTCCCAAAACTAAGCTGCTAGATAGTTTTGGGATTTCTCCTGGCTCTCCCAGCACAGCCTCTGCATGAGGATACTTTTCTGTACCACCTCCTCAGTGCCTAAAAGCAGACATGTTTCTGTTGTCTTCTGTTCCGACAGTTGAGACGGCTGACCGAAGAGTGCAATCAGGCCCAAGAAGCCTTCTCTAGAGAAGACACGAAGATGTTTATAGCTATGCAATCACAGAAAGAGGGGGGGAGATGCAATTCTGTCCAGCCAGGACTCAAACCCTCTCCATATGTGGATCTTCTCCTGTTTCCAAGAACTCAAAAACTTGATGCATCAACTCACATAGTGGTGTTTCTGCCACCATCTACTGGTGAGAGGAGCAAAAGCCACTTGCCTGAGCTGCCACAGGGCAACACCGTGTAAACCTGCATCTCAAAGGTACCGGCTGATGTCATTACAACCATCCGCTATCACACTTAACGCCACGAAGTCATACCACGCACAAGTGCTGCGGAAATGCTCGCGCCGAGGTGAACAGCCAACGTTATGGGTCAGACCTGACAGCCTAGCTGTTGAGGAGCTGAACCATGAACTGCACTGCTGAAATGGAGACACCGCCACCAAATCCTGAATTCCCTTGTGTGCTGCCAAGCTGAGGCACAACTTCAGAGGGATCAGAGGTGCTTTGAGCTCACTTCCACAACGTCCATGCTGTTGACACGTCAGAAGGAAGCTGCACCCCTGGCTGGGCAGTATCTAAGTTCATGTTTTGTGCCGGCACTGTGAACTAGCACAGGAACAAGTCACGTTTATAGAGCACACTTTCTTGCCATCGTCTGCTATTTTAAAGAAGAGACCTCCCTGATTTATGACACATCCCCTCCTCAATGAGGCTTTGGTACAAATTCCAGGATACGCCACCTGCTCGCAAACAGAAAAGAGAGCATGACAGGGATCAGGGTCCTTCACAGCACTCAGCTTTTGGGACTAAAATTTGCTACCCCCACCTGTTCTCAGAGAGGCACAATGAGCCGGCTGGAGGCTCCCGAACAGGATTAGGAGATCAGAGGAATCATTGCATCCTGAACAGTAGGTTTCCATTTTATGCTCTGTCAGCTTATAGCTCTCAATTCCTGCTATCGCAGAGCAGCTGAATACGTACAGGAACTCCGACCACAATTTGATCACTGGAACGAGAAAGGAGGTCTTTTTATTGAGAAGTATTCATCTCATTATTAGAGCATGGAGGAATCTGTATAATTAAATAGTTACTGATGCATAAGTTAGAAGAAAATGGTGGGTCTGCTATCAAATCCTGTTTGCTAGTACACAAGAGCAGTATAAATTCCTCCTCAGTAATTCTACTGAACCTCCTCTGCAGGGAAGAGGATTTGGAGCTAGGACAGCAAAATGAAGAAATCGGTTCAGATGCATACTACGTACTCATATCTATACCCCCCCTCCCCACCCCCCCCAAGGAATTAGTCATTACCATCTTCAAAATGTTTTAATAGCAGAAAAAATAGTAAAAATTAAAAAGTATAATGCAGCACTTTAAAAAATCCCAAACCCGAGCCACGCTTCAGAGAAAGTGCATGCTGCCCAGCAGCGCTGAGAGTCAACCAGCTTTGGGCAGGAACGCATCCTCCTCCTGCAGAACAGCCTGCACAGACACGGTCCGAAGCCTCGCAGCGCAGGCAGCGGGGTAAGTGAGCACAGCAGCAGCATTTTCCCGTTTGTGGGGCAGGACGCTTGGTTAACACACACAAAGGGTGCCAGCAGCACGACTCAGTGCCTGAAGCAGCCTTCTCCAGAGGGAAATTCCACCCTAAAGGCTTGGCCACAAACAGCCACGCTCACCTGGTCCCAGCACTGGTGACGGTCCAAGTTTGAGTGGGACACTGGGCTAGGGAACTGCAAAGGCCTCTTCTAACCAGCATTAATACAAATATGCAACTACCCCTATATCTGAGCCCTGAAACCTCAGTAGCACACCCTATTTCCAGCAAGCAGCTCCAAGAGTATCATGGGCATACTGATGCTTTGAAAACGCTTCAAAACCAAGATTTTGGGAGTGTTTCCACTAGGTTCTTTGGCTTCTGCCTTATAAGCAAGGAGAAATAAATCTTACTTTATTTGCCAGAATGGCACGAAAGCGCTGTTCTCATCATTGCAGACAGGTGCTGGAGCGGCAGCAGGATCACTATAAGCATACTTGGTGAAAACCCTGTCCTTTTAAAAAGGTCACATCCACATTATTACAGTTGTATTTTCCCTGGTACTCAGAGATAGCTACCACCTAGCCCTGCACAGCATTTTTCCACCCTCAGCCCTCTCAGTACCTTACAAAACAAGATCAGTACACTTCTTGCTATTCAGAAGATGGGGACATGGAAGCATGGAAAGGAGCAGTGTGGCCAAGGCCACCGAGCAGGCTAACAGCAAAGCCAGGAGCGGCACCCAGGCCTCTTCAGCTCGCGTACCCATGCCAACCACTTCTGCTTCGCAGCAGGTTGGTCCTACAGAGCACTCCTTGAAACAACCAACAGCCCCTGCATAGCTAGCACCCGCCTCGTCTCAGCTGCCTTCACGCAGGCTCACGCTCAACAAACAAAGGAACCTCTTGGCAGGCAAAACCGGCGAAGGATCACTCCAAGACTGGCTGGGGAGGAACAAGGACGTTCGTGAAAGCCGCAAATCAGCCCTCGCAGCATCACGCGGTGCGGACAGAGGCTAGACAGGTGTCTGCTCGGGTTTGCTCTGAGCAAAGCTCAGTGGCTTGGATATTTCTCGCCTACGGGGCACGCAGTACGTTAGCAGAGTTGGGTATGCGTGCACACGTGGGTGGGTCAACACCACAAATGCTCTGCACAATCACCGAAAAATCTTCTCCCAAATAGCTCAAACGGTCCTTTGTCCAACGCTGGCTAAACCATAGCTGTTCACATCCAAGAAGAAGGGATAAACCATAAGACTAACATTAAGATCGTATTCTCTATAGGCAACTCTGGTTCCCGTAGAGATGAACTTGCACACTTCAACCTTGAGCATCAAGAAAGAGGTACAGGAAATAATCTGAAATGAAATTGGGGATCACAGACTGCCTACCCCCCTATACAAGAGAGAGATGCGCACACATCACCAAAAGACTCATGGTGGTTTAAAGGCAGGAATATAATAAATAGCATTAACTGTAATACACAGACAAGGCAACAAAAAAAAAAAAAAAAAAAGCCTGGAAAGAACTGGCAATGTACCACTTTTCTATTTCAAAACAGACTGCATAAAAACCCAAGCAGCTTAATAAAGCACTGCTTTGAGGGTAAAAGCCAAGCTTCCACTGAGAACTAGCAATTCATTTTGTCAATACTCAATACAGAGCTCAAGTTTAAACAAATATCTATAAGCATGGGCCAGTTCCATCTAGTGGCACGAATAAGAAGTTTATTCATGTTTATAGCACTAGGCCACCAAGAACGTGAAGTAACAAGATCAAAGCCACCCTAGGGTCTTGCCCTACATAAACAACATAATAAAAAGCAAGCAAGACAGATGGAAAGAAGCTATCCCACACCACCTCGGTGATTTCAGTGCCTATTTATAGGTAAAGAATAAGGCTACCTATAACCAAGCTTTAACATGACCATCAGCTTCTTTGCAGTACAGTCAAGGACAGGATACTAGAACCATTTTAAAAGAAAAAGACCTGGCAGCAGGCAGATATACACTTTGCAAGCCTTTTTTTTTTTTTTTTTTTTACCTTTTTCTTAAAAACTCCCACCTGCACTACAGCACAGCAAACTGGATTTGGGACTTGAATCCCTGTACAGTACCCGGGTGACACAAAACTCTCATCATGACTTCAAAGCCACCCGCTGACAGCGCAGCAAAGACCGCCACGCTGAAGATGTGGTTCCACCAAATCTCCCCTCCATTTTCCACATTACTCCATGTATTCATGACTCTGCACATCCAAGTTGTTTCGCTGCACAGGCAAGAAAATCCTCCCCGTTAAGGTTTTTCCTACAGCAACTTGAGAAGAGAAGAACCCATTAACAGAACAGCTCCTGGAAAAAAATCAGAGACCACCAGGGACTTGCGCTTAACCGTTCTCTGAACTGACTAGCTCTGACTGACAGTTGAGGTCGCATGTACTTTCCAAACAAGCTTCTCGTACATGCAAAAATATAATCTACAAAACCACTGGTCCCAACCACTACTATGAGGTGACGGATCAGTTGCTAAGAGGTGAAGCAGCTCTCAGGTGCACACAGAATACTTACACAAGGATTTCCAAAACCCATTCAAAATTCCTGCAAACACCACGATACATATTTTTAGCCTAACCTAAAAATAGCAAGCGTCGGTACTGTGCATATATTTAAACTCCTGGTGTATGTAGGCGTTTCTGGACTGCAGTAAGTGGAGCAGAACTCAGATCTGATCCCGCCACCTTGCATTTGTGCTGCAATGAGCATCTTCAGACGGTGCTGGAATTTAAAGCGACAGTTGAGGGGAGACCTGCCTCCTAGACACTGTGTAATGTATTTTTTTCCCTCCCACTTACAGCATTTGAAACCTTGAACTCCCACATACCCAAGATGGGACTAGCCTCAAAGTGCTCTTTTCTGGCTCTAGCTCAAGGCAACAGGACTAGACAGAAAGCACTGCTGGGGAGGTAGGAATTGAAATCCCAACCGAACGGGGAAGGGAGAGAAAAAAAAAAGAGCAGCTTGAAAGAGATGTCAGCAACATCAAATCATTGTGTGTTTTAGCCTCTCCCCCATACAGCAACACCACTGTTGCTCACCTATGTTGACAGAAGAGCATCAACTCCTACTTTCTGCCTGCGGGCAGCAAACGTGTCTGCTGGTAGCCTGCGAGCAAGGTGAATTTCTGGCTCGTTTCAAGCTGCTAAAACAAAGAGAAGCTACTTAAATAATGCATGGCTTGTGACAACCAGCAAAATAAAAAGCTAAAAATTCAGCCCTTTAAAAAAAAAAAAAAAGCACAACAGAAGGTAAATAAACCCGCCCGACTTAACTGTCAAGCATTTCATCGAAACATTTCAAAGGGTTCACAATTTGCTGAGGGCTGCTCCTTGTAACAGTCACTTAGCAAAAGCAGGGAGAGTTTAACAGCAGTTGATCGCGTTGAGCAGCATCATCCCAACCGAACATTAGAAATCCCACGATCATAAGCCCGACAAGAACCGCTGCGCACGAACAACTCCTGTCTGCTACGTGCGAGGCCACCGCATCGCATCTTGCAAAGGAATAAAGCCAGAGGTTAAGACGTGGACCTGCAGCAGGGCTTCTGCTGAGCAGCGGCTTTGCACGGAGGCCTGCCTACAGCTCGGGCAAAAGTGGGAAACCATGCGAAAACAAAAGCATCGGCCCCAGCCCAAAAGCCTTACCCCTGGCCTCCTGAAGATAGGAGTGTGTGGGCAGTGTCTCGCAGGCAAGACCACCTGGTTTCCAACAGCAGCTCCGTTTGCTAAGAAAGCAGCAGAACCAGCTACAGATATCACACAAAAGCTCCTCTTAGGAACAAAGAACAGGGGTAGATGTATGACAACTGCATCCACGTAGCTCTGCCACCAATTTTTGGACCCATAGCGTTTGCTGAAGAGGAACAACATACCAGAAGGTCACTTAATAACAGAATTGGCTTTAAGTTTTAAAACGCTCCCTAGGTGTTTCACAAGACATTAGCAGCTGGCTCGGTTTACCAAATGATTTTAGGCAGAAATGTATGCTCTCTAAGAAGACAGGATTCCTGAGATCTGAGAAAAATAAAGGTACAGAAGCTGAAGCGAATAATTTTTTCCTCCATTAAGAGCCAAGTAACAGAGTTCTACTGCAGAAAGCCAGAAAATCGATTTTGTCACACCAAAACATAAGACAATGCAACACCAGAAGTGTTTTGTGGCAAGTAAATCAAAACTGAACATTTACCTCCCCATACATACAAGATGGCCAACGCATGCATTGTTCAGAAAGTACCTCAGAAGAGCGTCAACTATTTCTGCAGCCACACCAGCACCATAACCAGCTTCAGAAGCAGTGTTCCAGGCTGGAACATTACTAAGATGGACAGGGAGTCTTCAAGCTTCTCTGGCAGCAATCACAACCTCCAGTCATCTTACAAAAAGTTCCCTATTCCTCACCCTCTCCTACCCAAGAAAAGCCGCACTGTGAAACACGCACCGAACCAAGCGATGCCCTTTCCACCAAGGCTTACCATTGATGGGAGCTCTCCTGGTAACTGCAGAGTGCTCAGTGCTCACCACGTCAACAAAAAGCAAACTACGAGCTCGCTAACGCGGGGCTGTCCGGCCTTACTAAAGTCCTGCTTGTGGCTAGAACAAGGACCATGAGTGGTAGCTTCGGGCAGAGCTCTGCTGTGCATTTTTGCAGTCAGTTCTCAGTGTTACCAAGATCACATCAGAAGATACTTTGAAAAGAGAGGCTGTGGATTAACAGGGTACGAGCCACATCTATGCGTCATTGCTCCAGTCTTATGAAAATTGGTTAGTCAGGAGCAATTAAGAGAGCAGATTTTCAGGGATTACTTGGGTTCAAATCCCTAACTATATTTTCCCCATTTTACAAGTCAGCTTAGGACTTACAGGATGCATCTTGACTGTATGTACATCACAAGACATCACATCTAATCAACCTCACTTGCAATTCAGCATTCCATTAAGGTGACAGTATCACTTCATCATAGTTTTTTGAAATACCCAATCTCCATTTTTATTGCCTCTATTAACACAAAGTACAAGAGGAAAGAAATCTGTCCAGTTTTATCTTATTCATCTAACAGCTGGCCACCTATAATGATACCATTTTTCCTAGCAAAACCAATTTCTGCTCTGTGAGCTCTTCTCACAGCACTTCTCTTTTGAGACAGATGCATTTGTTTTCCAAAAATGAGCAACTACTAATTTGGCTCAACCAAAAGCTTCTGATGCCTTCAAGCTATTCCCTGATGACGGGCATCAAGGTCAACTGCTGGACATTTCAGTGTCCCATGACCCCTGTGGGTCCTTCTGCTAAACACCAGGGCTCCGTATCATCACATCTCTCTGACCAGCATGAGACTGGTAATTTTGATGTATGCAAAAAAACACGCTCTGCACAAGAGTTGGGGAGTTTTAGATCAGTCATTTGTGTCCCCTATCAAATTGAGGCCTGAAAAAAAAGTTAAATTTACAAAGTCTGGTTAGAAAGGAGAGCTAATGCCATTGTCTTGAGCAGCTCATTTTAAGAGCAAAGTGAAAATTCAAGGCTTTGAGGGAGGAAGAGGCGTCTCTGCAGTTAGCTCCTGTAAAGGGTACTACTCTGCCTGCATGTGCAAGACATCTGGCATGTGCAAGATCACACGGTATAATCCCCAAAATCCAAAACCTCCCTCCCACATCACAAACATAGGTGCCAGCTTGGCATCTCATGCTCAAGCAACAATTCAGACACTAGCAGCTCAGCACTTCGCTATGGCAGCACATACACATGAAACCAACCTCCTTGGGCTCACGGCCTATCTCCCAAACCATCATTTTAAAGAATTGTTTTGTTCTGATTTTGTGGTATAAGGGTGGGGATGAACGGAAAAGCATGTGAAATCATGTGATTCACAGCTTTGCCAGAGCGAGTTTTACTTCCAGTTTTCTCGCCCCGAAGTCACGTGTATCCCTTTCTCCGAGCAGCACCGTTATTAAACCCACTGGTGTCCGAAAGAGCTGGACTCCACAGACTGCCAGGTGCTGCACATACCTGCCAGGGCTCTACGTAACATTAATTGCAATGCCTTCTCTTCCCCGTCAACCCGGTGGCCACACAGAACAAGAGAAATGCCCTATGTGCCCCAGGATATACATGAGAGTGCTCCTCTGTTACTTGTACTTCATAGAGCTCTCCAGGAGAAAGGACACAGCATATTCTCTCCAAATCCTTCGTATTTTTTCCTCCTTTTTTCTTTCCTTTTTTAAGGGATCCTGAATGTCACCTTTAAAAGGTAGAACAGAACAAAGAAAACGAAGAGCAACTTTTTAAGTAGTTATTTAACAAGTTGGATGCACGTCTTCAGGAGCCTTCAGGTTACCATCTTAGCACCATTTTTCACTGGAGAGGAAACGGAGAAATAAAGGAGTTTAAGGCTGCTGGTTAGAGTAACCCTAACAGGCTCCGGCACTGACATTCACGTAGATGAGCAACCAGCAGCCTGCTCCGCTTGCAGCCCTGTTTGCAGGGGGCACCAGGTGCAAGAAGAAGAGAGACAGGCTGCACGCAACCAGCGAACTGGTATTACAGCAGCAGCAAGGGACTAACTAGACCAAAGTCAACAGGGCTGGAAAGCACAAAGAGTCAGTTTTAAGTTGCGGTAACAACCAGAGGACTTTAAGACCATGAAGGATTGATAGGTTGCAATGGCATCCTAGATGCCAAGCTGCTGCCCAGCAGACCAACTCTGGAAACAACCATTTAAGCTGCACTTGAGAAGTTGTGTTGCAGAAAAGAAGCATAATGAACCAGCAGGAGCAAACGTGGAAAGGAAGGGGATATTTTTTTATTTTACTTTAAATGTGACCTGAACCTATCACAAGAAACTTTGCTTTCAAGGATGGCTGCAGTTTGCAAAGCACGCCTCACCTCATTTTACAAAGCTGCTGACAATATAAAAGCTAAGACTTGACCTTGAGGTGGCAGAGAAGGGAGAAAAACCTGACTTACTGCAACAGCCCACCTTAGCAAAAAGGAAGGTTTCTGTGTCAATCTGCACTGCACTTGTAGAAGCATCGACTTAAAAGCTTGCCACCAACCATTCTAGGTGTCAAACATCCCAGAATTAGGGACTTCCTAAAAGAATGACTTCACAGGTCACATATTCTGGTTATTACAGCCGTATCCTTTTTTTGAGCCATGTTAAGCATCTGCACTTGCCATCATTTCAAAGGTCAGTGGCCAGCAGTGGCAAGAAGCTGTGGCTTGATGTTAAGAAGCATTTCACTGCAATACCTGCTTAATATGGTCACGTTCCTACACCACAGCTTGTCGCCTCCTTTCACACTGAGCTCCACCAGCATTTGTCACAGCTTTGAAAAGAAATGCCCTGGAAAACTTTTTTGTAGGATTCAGATCAGATGCCTTCTCTCCTCACACATCCACCATGGCATAAGCAGGAGAACAGAACTAAGGCGCTAAAATAAACTGCAAGAAGGTGGAAGATCTTAAACTGCAACCTAACAGTTGACACTATGCAAGCACAGCCGATACCTAACTAGCACTCAAACTATACGCGCTCCTAGTCCAAGATGAGGCACTGCTTTTGAAAGATGCTTTTACACATTCACTTCAAGGGCTTAAATACGTACAGGAGCCAGCTTAGAGCCATACTGAGCCAACAAGCAAAGTTCACTCCGCAGTGAAACAAGTCTTAAACCGCCTTAAGTACTGAGAGTAAAATACCGATAGAAACCTAAGGCACATGCAATACTCAAACAGCAAGTCCAAGCTCTGCACTGATTCCTGCTGGAAAGAGGAAGGAAGTTGCCTACTGCACCCAACAACTGCTGCACAAGAAGGACTGCCACCAACCCATCTGAAGAACGGTAACTACGTCCTTACTGCTCAAGCACTGCAGGTGACCGGTTGTTACAAGATCTTCCAGCCAGCCAGCGACCGCTCTTGTAAAACCGGGTTTCGTTTCGTTTGCAGCCACCCGTTCGCCTTGCGGCCAACTGATTCCAGCCCAGCAAGCAGGCTCTCAGCAGCAGAAACCAAGGGCAGCCTTCCAGGCTCACGACAGTTGTCCAGTCTGACTGCATCCGTGCCACGTGGCAGTGGCCATTGCAGGGTTTAAGCAGAATGCGGTAAAATAGCAGAAAAGCAAAGGGTTTGTATTTGAGTTAAGCGCACCACTACATCAGAACCGAAAACAGTGAAATCAGATTGTGGCCAGATTTAGAGATGCTCCACATCCGGCATTATTCTCTTCTGAGACTATTAAAGTTCATAAATGAATGAGTTAGCAGCTGGCCAGCTAAAAAGCAAGGAAAGACGCGCTCCTCATTAATTCTCCAGGTCCACCAGCATGCAGATTTAGGAGACTGCAAGGTACCTAACAATTTCACTCCAAGGGAAACAAACATTTCACATATGCAAGACTAAGAAAATCACTACAGGCCACAGCTATGAGGTTACACAGGCTGCAGCCAGACCATTTGCTAAGGACACGACTGTTTTCAGGCTGCAAATTTGCGTGCCTATCCCTTAGTCATCACAGTCAAGTGTCCAACACTGTTTAAGCCTTCACATAACAGAACATAAATTCTTTTCCTGGGTGTTGCAACAGTACAACATCAAACAGATTATTTAACCATCTGGGACGGAGGGTCAGTAAAAACAGCCACAAACTGCTAAACAAACAACAAAAACATTAAGCTGAGGAGCACTCTTCAGACACTGGGCTCAAGTCAGAGGTGCGTTCCAGCCATTGCAAGCTGGTCTGCGCTAGTCGCGGCTGATCCAAGGGCACCTCCCAGTTTATACACAATGAAGCCTGCTCCACTACAATAGGATTCCGGTTTAACAATATATAGAGAGGACATGAACTATTTATGCTAGCCAAGTTACTGCTAATGGGTCTTGCCAGTCTTGTTCATCTGTAGCTGGAAATCCTAGCAGCAGGGGAGGTATGAAACGCCCTACGCTGCTGGTTTCCTGCAAGGGAGACAAAGCTTCTTTTCCTGCCTCCCCATTATGCTGCTGCTGTCATCTTCCTCAAATTGCATTACAGCACACTACGGCGAGAGCAGGGCGAGGAGGAAAGTCTTCCAGGCAGCATTGCTGCTCTGCTGCGGGCAGCTGTCAACATTGCTGCCTGTTCCACTCTGCTATCCCACCGTAACACGTTCATCCAACATTTTGTACTTGCCACGGGTATGTGGGTAAGCGCTCCTTCTGCTTCCTTCAAGGAAAAATGATCTGCAGGAGAGGCTTCCCCCCCCCCCCCCCCCCATATAAAAATGCATCATGTCTTCAGGATGGTATTTGGAAGTAGAACCGTAAACCGGTTCCTAACTCTGGTTTTGCAAAGGCTGCAAAAAGCCAACCGCTGTCTTCCTTTCTCCAATCGAGAAACAGCAATAACGGTGCCCACAGCTTGGTAAGAGCACGTCGGTATTGACAAAGCAGTACAGGAGCCTCGTGTGAGAAGTGCTTTAGACAAAGTATATTACTTGAGGCCATTTTCCACCCTTATATTCCCCAAAGATTCCAGCTAGTACAAATCCTGATCACCTTATACTACAGAGTAATACCATATGATGCCTCTACAGATCTTGTCCAAACGTTTATCTAAATAATGCAAGCAGTAGCTTGGCCTCCTTACAGAGGCAAGCAGACCGGGTGTGAGCAATACAGCACTTGTCCTCAGAAGCCAATTGAAAACGTTTCAGGTCACCCTGACACCTACGTATGCTCCCAGATTTCTTTCAGCTCATCAACTTGGCTTCTCGTTACGAGTGACGATGACAGCCTCCAAAAGTCACCCTGTGAACAGACGGGCACCATCGGCATCAGCAAGAGTCGGGCTCCCCCAAAGCCAGCAAGGAAGCCACGCTTAATTTAGATTTCCCCTGACCTGGATCAGAAACACTACGAGATGGCATCATGACTCAGGGTAGCAGCTGCCCTGTGTTGAAATCCTTCCCCAAAGCCCAGTGCTTTTTCCACTTAATCAGACACCAATAGTTCCCCTCATGAACACGGGGAAGGAACCACAGCAGCGCTGGTAATTAGGAGAAAGGTGTCATTCAGCAGAAATATGATTTCTAGGCCTCAGGAATTAAGCTTTCTCAAGGATTGTTACAAATTTTAAACCACCACAAGCTCTTAAGCGCTGACCCAGAGGAAAAACATCACTCCTGAGATGTTCCAAAATAAACTTTAAATTCTATAAAAGCAACACGAAGGCTGCTGAGAGCAAGATTATCCCAGCTCAGTAAAACATTCCTTATTACCTCACGTCTCAGTGCTTTGGCAAGTATAACTTATTCAAGCCACCAGGACACTGCTAAGTGGCCTTTTTCTCTTTTTCCTGTTCTCCCTGCCTAGCATTCCCTCATTTCCCAGATTTCCCCATCCCAGTAACCTGCTTAAAACAGAACTACTTCACTTCTCATCAGACTAATGCTGATCAGCACATTATTTAGCTCAATTTCAAACAAAGGAACTACCACGTCAGTACACTGATAACCTTATCTCCTGGGCAGCTCCTACCAGAAGATAGCTAGTGTCCCGAGCCAGCTGCATGTTTCACACCTTCCACTGCTCACTGTGTTTAAAAAAAAAAAAGGCACCTTACCCCATCAGGGATAGATCCCACTGAGAGTAATTGAAGTTACATGTAGCAGCTTGAAAAGCCCACCCGTCGACCAAGGCACGCAATACACAACATTATTATTTCAGTGCACGCACAGACTCCTGAGACGATTAGTGCCTCTCCTTTAGGTAGTTAAGAAGATGTCCGAATTCAATAATTTAAACGGAGACTTAAAATATCTCCCGACCAAATCTATGTGCAAAAAAAAAAACCACCAAACCCCTAGCTTCTGATGAGATGAATTAGCGGCACAGTTCTGACTGTCCCGTAAAGAATGCAGCCAGCGGCAAGCCCCGACACCCATCGCTGCGCCGAGCTGCCGGCGCTATGACACAGCAAACCACTCACAATGACTTTAAAAAGAAATAAATAAAACTAAGACACCCATTCCAAATTAATGAATGGGAGCTTCTTCCAGCAGGCACTCAAAAACACCTCAAGGGCTCCACATCTCTCGCACTCGGATTTGTGTTACTCCAGCTTGTTAATCAGCTCCTGGCCCCCGAGATACGCTTCCTGCCTCTCTCCAGCTGCGCCGGAGTTGCATGCTCGCTCCACCTATTTTTGCCACAGGACTTTTTAGCGATTTGTGTCCAATTTCAAAGCATAAGCCACACTGCCAGTGATCACAGCTCGCCGGCGGCAGTAACACCCTCTGCATTCTCAGGCAGACAAAGCATTGGTCTACCCAGGAATTTGGACTTCCGAGGCAGCTTCTGAAATACAAGCCCAGGAACAGTCTGCCAGCGCCCTGCTGGAAACCAGAATGTACCTTATCATCAGTAAAGCCTGCCCCAACCGCCCTTCCAGGAACTGTTACTCGTGCCCTGACTTACACAGCTGCCAAAGAAGGATGCCTGCAGCCAGACCGACAGGAAAACATCCTAGGAAGGAAAGAAGAAGAGATGGAAGAAGGCCCGTTACCAAAATGCAGCACTACCAAGCAGGCTCAATGTCTCTAAAGATCTTCTTCAGGAAGTGGGTCTGAGTCCTTTCCTGAGTCTTGGTATTCCAGGCACAAACTCCTGTCAAGACGATTGTTTATTAATATCTAGTCACACCATGCAGACACCCAGCACATGAAATCTATTAAGATGTTTACAATATCGAAAGGCCTGATGTAAGGCAGTGGAATTTTTGCACGGCATTCATCCTAGAAATGAAAAGCTCAGACTAAAGCTGTAAATCCCAGAGTTTTTTAATTAAAAGCTGTCCCTGCAACTCTGCTAGTCCTGAAGAAAACGGGTCCCACCATATAGTTTGTGCTGCATGTTCCTACAGCACGGTACCTTTACAGGCACATACCAGAACTTGCTCGAGATCTGGGTCTGCAGAGTGATGGGTCTCAAACATTCCCCCTCACCTTCCAAACAGGTTGCTGGAACTAAAAAGCTCTTACGCCATCCTGTCTGGAAGCAGGAGGCGGCCACTTTGTAACTGAGCATGCAAAGTCCGGTCTATCCACCTGACCAGGGACGTCTGCCTTCTCCTCCACTCCTACTGCTGAATACCCGCAACAGCTCCAAGGACGTCAACTGAGACAGCAGAAATTGTAAGAAAGAGGAACCAACCACCACAGAGCAAGATAAAGAAGCGGGGATCTGCTCGTAGGTCTTAGTACTAACGCTGCCCATGCCTTTCAGCCACCAAGGCAATTAGCTACTGCTTTTAGGATCACTGCCTGAAATACAGCAAGAAGAGTCTGCTGTTCTGCATAGCAGTTGGTAAGCTGGAAAAGAAACACAAGAAGAGACGCTGTGAAAAGCACACAGATAACCAAGCTGTAGTCCCTCAGCATTACATCTCGACAATGGAAATGAAAGTGCACAGCAGCAACATTACCTTTTCTTTTTTAAAACGCATCAGAGGTCTCAAACCAGTGACCGAACCGCAACACTTTATGTAAGAAGCTGAACCTTGCTCGACGAGCAGTAAGGAAGCTGAATAGAAACATCGACAACTAAACCTATTCATAGGAAAGCTACGTTTCTGGTATTTTTCAATAAGACTTTAAGATAAGGTATTAGAAGACATTCTAAGGCAACGCTTCAGGTCATAAAGCAAAGGTGAGATGGAAAGAAAAACCTCCTGGGCCAGACTCACAGGCGCAAGCTGCCGTTATCCACCCGACAGCCGCGCAGGGCTTCAGCGAGCGCAGCTACAAAGCCAGCGGATCGGCGAGACGATGGCGACTTTTTAAGCCGACCCACATTTTGCCCATCCCAAACTGACATGCAGGAGCGCTGCCTGGGTGAGCTCACGCTCCTCTCTTCACGTGCACGCTGGAGTTAGCTACAACTCTTTGGTCTCGGAATACTTTGCGTGAAAACTCGGCCTTCCTCCAGCTGTTTGGGGGAACGAGCGCAGCTCCAGAGGCAGAAACACCCATCAGACGTCTCCGTTATATAAACGCCGCGCACGTTAGCGCTTCCAGCACTTGCTCTCTCCCACCAAGCTGAGCTAGCACTCGAATCAATAGAGAGAGGGAGGAAGAAGAGGAGGAGGAGGAGTATCTCTCACAGAGATCCCTCAGCTCCAAGGACAGCTGTGTTTTGGGTTTCTTTTCTGCAGCGGCTCCCACAGCAGATGCCTGAAATGTCAAGATGTCCCAACGGCACCAAGTGTTTCCACAACAAGACGGGGGTCAGAAGCGAAGAACAAGCTTACATCCGCCCTCCAGCTCCGGAGCCGGCGCTATGTTTCTTCCCGAGCACAAACACCCAGCCCGGGGTACCTGAAACGAGCCGGCGAGAGAGCCCCGGGAGAGCAGAGCTGGGAAACCGCACCTGGGTGCCCCCCCCCTTCACCTCCCTATTAGGGGGGACACAGGGGACTTCAGCGGGACCCCAGGGCCGGGAGGGAGGCGAGGGCCTCACCGGGGCCGGCCACGGGGAGCAGGAGAAGGGAGCGGGACCCCGGCCCTGAGGGGGGGACGGACCCGGCCCTGAGGGGGGGCCCCGCGGGGCAGGACCCCGGCCGGGAGCAGCGACCGAACCCCGCCGCGGGGGCGGGCGAGGCCCAGGGGACGAGGCGGGGAAACCCCGGCGAACCGGAGCGAGCCCCTCCCGCACCGCCCGGCTGCCGCCCTTCTCCCCCCGCCCAGCCCGGGAGGCGCAGAACCGCCCCAGGCCGGCGGGGAGGGCCCCGCGGCCGGCACTCACCGGGCCCGTCCGCCCCCGCGCCGCCCCTCCGGCCCCGCTCCATTGAGCCGCCGCTGCCCGGCTCCTTCCGGCCTGCCCGCGCCACGTGACCGCCCCGCCCCGCACCATAGAGAGGAGCGGCGGGAGCGGGGCGCGGCGCGGGACAGAGGGGCGGCCCGCGCGGCCCCTCTGGGCAAACCGACCATAGAGGCGGGGGGGCGGTCCTCCGGGCGGGCCCGCCCCGCCCCCTTGTGGGCGGGCGGGGAGGAGGGGGCGGGGCCTGAGGGGAAGGGGCGGGGCGAGGGGCTGCACGTGCTTCCTCGGGGTGGGGGGGGAGCCCTATGGGGGTGCTGGTACCCTATGGGGGGGCTCTGCCGGGGGGCGAGGTCCCCTATGGGGGTGCTGGTCCCCTATGGGGGGGCTCTGCCGGGGGGCGAGGTCCCCTATGGGGGGGCCCTGCCGGAGGGGGGAGCCCTATGGGGGTGCTGGTCCCCTATGGGGGGGCTCTGCCGGGGGGGGGCCCTATGGGGGTGCTGGTCCCCTATGGGGGGGCTCTGCCGGGGGGCGAGGTCCCCTATGGGGGGGCCCTGCCGGAGGGGGGAGCCCTATGGGGGTGCTGGTCCCCTATGGGGGGGCTCTGCCGGGGGGGGGCCCTATGGGGGTGCTGGTCCCCTATGGGGGGGCTCTGCCGGGGGGCGAGGTCCCCTATGGGGGGGCTCTGCCGGAGGGGGGAGCCCTATGGGGGTGCTGGTCCCCTATGGGGGGGCTCTGCCGGGGGGGGGCCCTATGGGGGTGCTGGTCCCCTATGGGGGGGCTCTGCCGGGGGGCGAGGTCCCCTATGGGGGTGCTGGTCCCCTATAGGGGTGCTCTGCCGGAGGGGGGGGCCTATGGGGGTGCTGGTCCCCTATGGGGAGGCTCTGCCGGAGGGGGGGGGCTTATGGGGGTGCTGGTCCCCTATGGAGGGGCTCTGCTGGAGGGGGGGGGGCCTATGGGGTGTTCTGCCATGGGAGGGGGGCAGATCCGCTATCGGGGTGCCCTACCACGGGGGGGGAGGTCTCCTATGGGGGTGCTTTGCTGGGGGGGGGGGGGCCTATGAGCTGTTCTGCCATGGGAGGGGGGCCAGGTCCCCTACAGAGGTGCTCTACCATGGGGGGGGAGCTCCCCTATAGGGGTGCTCTGCCATGGGAGGGGGCAGATCAGCTATCGGGGTGCCCTACCACGGGGGGGGGAGGCAGGTCCCCTATAGGGGTGCTCTGCTGGGGCAGGCAGGTCCCCATGGGGTGCCCTGCCATGGGGGGGGGGGGGGGGCAGCAGGTCCCCTATGGGGGTGCTCTGCCATGGGGGGGGCAGGTCCCCTATAGGGGTGCTCTGCCACGGCGGGGGCAGATCAGTTATCAGGGTGCCCTACCATGGGGGGGGGGAGGCAGGTCCCCTATAGGGGTGCTCTGCTGGGGCAGGCAGGTCCCCATGGGGTGCCCTGCCATGGGGGGGGAAGGTCCCCTATAGGGGTGCTCTGCCACGGGGGGGGCAGGTCCCCCATGGGTGCAGGTGTGCGGCCCCACCGTGGTGGCTGAGCCCGCAGCGCTTGTGGGCTGAGAGCCGGACCCCGGGGTGATCCCCCGCAAGGGCCCTGCTGCCTTTTAGAGGCGTTACCTTGTGGTTTTGGGGTGCAGAGCGGCTTTAGGACGGAGCCGGGGGCTCTCTGTGCCCTCACTGCCCGCGCACCGGGGCGGGTTTACTTCCCCGTCACCAGCGTTGCTAATTCAGAGGCATGGGTGAAGCCAGGAGCTTTCTGTCCCCCCCATATTGCTCATAAGGACCCGAGCTGGTCCATGGACACCTCGCCCCCCTGGGACCCCCGAGCTGCCTCCTTCCCAGCACTGGATCAGTAGGGAGCAGCTCCCATCCCAAAAACTCCCTAAAATCCAGCAACCCTTGTCCCCCCGCTGCCCTGCCCGGGGACAGAGCAGCTTTGGGGCCAAGACACCACTGTGAATTTTTGATGATATTCATTTCTCCTTTGATACCTGGTTACGGGGAGCTGAGCCCCCCGGGGAGGGCGAGGGCTGGACCACATCCTGCTCCCGAGAAGCCTCCCGGCCCCAGGCCGAACCAGCACCGCAGACCTGGAGAGACCCGGGAGATGGGGAAAAATGAAAAAGAACAGTAATTAAAACCAAATCTCGTAGAAAATGATCCATCTGCAGCAATGGACGTTATGGGAGGAGCGGGGTGGGTGCCCAGGGGCAGCGGGAAGGGCTGGTGGGCAGCTGGGGCGTCCTGGCATCCCTGCGGCGAGGGCAGAGGGACAAATCCCACCTGCACTGAGGCTGGTCCTCCCGCCGCGCTACGTCTAAGGACGGCAAATGGCTTTTCCAGGCAGTGCCGAGGAGAGCGGTGCTCGTCGGAGCGCAGAGCTGCTGCTGCTGCCCTGTCCCGCTGCCGGCCCACCGCCGGGATGGCTCGGCCGGCAGCTCCCGCTTCTGCAGCTCGGGGTTTCCTCCAGAAGAGCTCCCCGGGGCGGCTCTCGGCGACGGAGGGTGAAGCCTGACCAGGAGGGTGTAGTGAGGTGGGTCTTGGTCTCTTCTCCCAAGCAGTTATCAATAGGACGAGAGGAAATGGCCTCAAGCTGCATCAGGGGAGGTTTACCTTGGATATTAGGAAAAATTTCTTCACGGAGAGGGTAGTCAAGCATTGGAACAGGCTGCCCAGAGAGGTGGTGGAGTCACCATCCCTGGAGGTGTTCAAAAAACGGGCAGACGTGGCACTTTGGGACATGGTTTAGCGGGCATGGTGGTGTTGGGTTGATGGTTGGACTGATGATCTTAGAGGTCCTTTCCAACCTTAGTGATTCCTAGTTTTTACTTTCATTATAAATCCAGCCCCCAAGGCAGGAAACATGAAATTATGACTCTGCCCTGAATTGGTTTAGTGTTGAACTTGGCAGTGTTAGGTTAATGGTTGGACTGGATGATCTTAAAGGGCTTTTCCAACCTAAATGATTCTATGATTCTAAGCCGAGCATGTGCATCTCAGTGCACTGCCACCTTGAAAATGCCACCACCCAGCCCAACGCCTCTTCCGAAAGTGTCAGAGACCTCTCATCACCTCCTTCCTCGGCTGTGTCATGGCCACCATGTGCATGGTTGGGGTGGTGAGAAACACCTACGTGCTGGTGGTCACCACCGTCTCCAGGAAGTGCACCAGCCCCACGTACGTGTACATCGTCACCTCGGCCCTGGCCGATCTCCTGTACTTACCCACCATCCCCTTCGTGGTCTGCAGGTACTTCATGCGGGACGGGTACTTTGGAGACTGCAGGATCCTCTTCAGCCTCGACCTCCTCACCATGCATGCCAGCATCTTCATCCTCACCATCGTGAGCACCGAGTGCTACCTGGCTGTCACCAGGCCTCTGGACAGCCTGGGCAGGTTGAAGGACCACTGGAGGGGAGCCACCTGCCTGGTGTGGCTGGTGGCCTTCCTCCTCGCCCTCCCCACTGTGATCCTCGTCAACCTGTGCAGCAGCCACCGCGACGGGGTGACCAAGTGCATGTGCCGGATGGGGACCTACGAGGTGTATCTCACCGTCCTCTTCAACACCTACATCCTCGCCCCGGGCATCGTCATCTGCTGCTTGTACACCAAGGTCCTAGGACCTACTGGAGGTCCCAGCGGACTCTTGTTCACAGCACCGAGGAAACCAGCTGATGTCCCAAAGCAGAAGGTGCCATGTATGATCTTCAGCATCATGCTCGCTTCCATGGCTCGCTTCCTGCCCTTCTGGCTGCGGCAGCTCTTCAGCATCTCTCGGTACAAGCAGTGGGATGGGGGTGGCACCACCATCATCTCCATCAACCTCCTCGTGACCTGCCTGGCCTACAGCAACAGCTGCCTCAACCCCTTCCTCTACATGCTGCTCTCCAAAAATTACAGCGAGTACCTGCGGAGCTGGCACCGGGCTGCCACGAGCCTGCCCACCCCCTGACCCCCGCTGTCCCCCCCAGCCATTGCCCGGCTCCTGGTGGGCTCTGCAGAGGACGGGTGCTCCCCGTGAGAGGTGGGTGCCCGTGTTGCATGCCGGTGTGCCATCAGGTTAAGCCCTTCTGCCGGGGGACACGGTGCTGTTGCTGCCTACGTAAGGCCGGTAAGAGATATCAAGTATGGTAATAAATTAAAGGATAAAAGTCGGCTCCCCTGTGGCGGGGCGGCTCCCATCACTGAACTCGCCCTGAGCCTTTTGCTAAACGCCTCTCTCGCAGTTTTTATCTGGGAGCTCTACTGAAATTAGTTTATTTCCAGATTAGTCTGAAAAACAATTTCCCAGAGGAAATCGGGGCTCCGGGCTCCCACTGCAAGTCCCCTGGAAACCGCTTTTCCGGATCATTTCAGCCAAACGCTTTGCGATGAGCCATTTGCCGAGGGCTCCCCACGGACCGTCCTCCTGTGCTGCCCACACGCCACCAACATCTTCGCCGTCCTGCAAAAAAAAAGCTCTTTTCCAACCTAAATGATTCTATGATTCTATGGAAATGGGGATGAAATGTCAGTGCCTGGGAAGCGGGGGGAGCTCCCCTTGGATTTCCACCAAAAAGCAAAGGCTTAAGGCGCCCCAGCATGGGGGGGTCCCTGCTCTGAGCACATGGGTGCTGGGGGACCCCTGCCCCACGGCCGTCGATGCTCGTGGAGGTGAAGCCGGTGACACGGAGCCACCCAGGACCTTGCGCTTCCCCCCGGCCAGCGGCTGCCTCAGGCGGGGACCCGGCTGTGGGGCAGTGCCGGGGGGTGGCAGGGGCTCACGCAGGAGGTGGGGGGGCTCAGCCCTGGCCCTCCCCGTGCCCAAACACGAGGCTGCGTCAAAGGACAGCACAGGCGCCCAGTGACGGTAAACACAGCCCACGTCGGATGGCAGGGATCAGTCCCTTCGGATAAAGGACCTTCGCTTGATACTCTCTGCAGAGCCAGACCAAGCAAATCTACCCATCGGAGCATCCAGCCACGTTGTGCAGACATGTCACCGCCCCCACCCCTTCAGACCCGTACCGAAATACAAAGCATCACTCGCACGTCCTCGGCGCGCTCAGGAAAAGCTGCCGGAGCCGGGTGTCACCGGCCACCTCCCTTTGGGGTCAGCGGGGGCCAGACGCGCCCCCGGAGCCGACCCCCGCGGGCCTGCGATGGCAGGTCTTACCTGGCCGTGCCCGAGACCGGAATCGGGGGAGGCAGCCGGCCTCATTTAATCAGCATCCAATTAAAATTTAATTTCAAAATCTCCCAGACCGAATGCTTTACACCGGCCCAGGAAGATGCAATGTACGGTAGCTCTCTGACCGGGGTTACCTCTGTAGAAGAGACCAGGTTGGACCGGCAAGACTCGCATTGCTGCTTATCTTTTCCACCTCACCACCATGTCCAGGAGGTTTCTCTCACAGATCTTCTCCTAAAACCTGGCCAAGTACCACGACTGGTGCCAGGGTCTCCCCGGCCCTCCAGGAACACTTCTCTCCCCGCTCCCTACACAGGGATCGCTGTGGCTCAGCCACACAGTTTCCAGCCACAGCCTGACCTCCATTTTGGGTGCCAACTGCTTCTGGATGTGGGACAGAGGCCAGCAACCTTGGCACGACTCCGGCAGCCATCGGCAAAGCCACGAGTACCCGTCCCTGGAGCACCGCTCCTCTGCAGGCCATAAAAGCCAGGTTGTGGTGCAAGAAAACCTCCGTCCCTCTCAACCTGCTGGTGCCTGACCCCCTTCCCGCCATCTTACATCCGGCCACGAGCTCCCCAGGCAGATTTTCTTCTATTGTGTGTCTGTGCAACACAGCGGCGTCCCAGTCCCGTGCCAGGGGCTCTTGTTCTCCAGAGGGATAAGCAACGAAATAACGCTGCGGCCAAGGCTGGGAGAGGGGCCGCAGGACAGCTGGGCCTTGTTTGCATCTCCCACCCAGCAAGCAGTTGTGTTATATACATTTATAACCCCCTTCTGATCTTGTCTGATCTTGTTTCAAATGAGCATGATCAGAAAGAGAGGCAGCATCCTCTCCTCCATCCCCCACCACACCTGGAAGGATTTTGTCTGTGATAATTTATTGGCAAAGCCTTGGGGTTTTAAGTTTTACCCTAAGCCACGTGCGAAGAAAGGCTGAAAAGGGGAGGGAGAGGGAGGGTTTAGCTAGGCACCAAACTGTAAAGCACCAACAGAAAATATAAAGGTTTGCTTGTGAATTAAACCCCATTCTGCCGTGTCTTTTTAAAGTACATACTAGCAGGCAGGGGCTGTCTCCCCAAGCAGGCAGTACCCGGGACACGGGAGCATCATGATAAATGGGAGGAGGAATTGCCACTACAGGACCAGCGCTCCTGCTCACAGTCTGGCCTTATATGTCCGAAATTTAACTTGAGGAATTTAATTGACTTGCCAAGCTTCCATAAAAGAGACAGTCAATTACTTGAGTTCTCTAAGATTTCTTCAGAGAAACATTACTTCTTTTACCATGCCTTCAAAAAGCTCACACAGCGTAGACGTCCTGCAGCAACCCCTCTGCAGCACACCACATCCACTGGAGCGGGCTACAGGAATCCTCTTTTCTCTTAGCTATGTCCACAGACCAAAAGGATACCAGCAATCAGGAATACTTCCCCGAAAGTATTTATTAAAGAAAACACAAAGCAGGACCAGTGCTTGACAGAGCGCTGAAGGACTGACAGCACTTCTGGCTCCCAACCATCAAGCAGAAGTTGCTGAGTCCTGAGCAAACCCAGCTCCCCGGTCGTCTGCTCATTGTATGTCCGTGCATTTGAGCATACTGTGAAGTTACTCAAAGAATAAAAAACATGATTGAATTGTTCCCCACCCCTTTTTTTTTTTTTTTTTTAACCAAAATATGTCCAGCCTAAAGAAATCCTAGCTTTCAGCTTTAGAGAGGAAAGGCTCTGCTGCAGCACACACCGATACTGAACATGGAATGATCGCTGCCAGCAGCATCCTCAGACTCGTACCCGTCTGTCTCCACTGGCAAAACACCACTAATTAAGAAAAACCAACCAAACCAAACCACCAAACAGGAAAGCAGAGACTTATCAGCATGAATGAATCTTTCCCCAACTCTCATTAAGGGGAGGCGGGGATTATAATTTCTTTCCTGAAAACTGGTTTTGGAAAAATAACAGAACAAATAAGGTAAGTAGGGAAGAAGGTTAAGGCTGGTAATTAATCAGTTAATGAAACAAAGTGTTCCACCTGGAAAGGAGGACTTCTGTCTGGGCAGTGCATATCAATCTGTTAAATCAGATGTATTTCCATGCCTTGTCCACTGAGTTAGCTACTACAACCACGCTCCCACCGCAGAGGTGCTGCTCCTCAGAGCAGCGTGAGCCAGCTCTGTCAGAAAACACCGATGCTCAATATTCCCGAGAGACCAGGCACCGCTCACACCAGGACAGCTTCATCACACCGAACCCTGCATCTGTCAAACAATTGGGTTTGGGTTTTTTTTTTTAAATCTTACTCAGTATTTTGTAACGCTACAGAATTTTTAATGACAGCAACCTTTTTCTGTCGTCGCTGCCTTTAACTCTGCCCTTATCCTCCACCCCCATCTCCAGCTCAGCTAAGCACCACGCTACCACACTCTTTAATTACAAGGGTATCGATTTTCCTGCGACTTCCATAAATATTTTAACAAACAAAATGGTGGATACCAAGAGTTTAAAGTTGTGAGTTTATTGCATATGTAACAAAAATGAACATGACCTCCTGGGTCCGGCCTACTATACAATCACTGTTTATTCCAGCTGGTTCCATAACCACATTAAATAGAACTAGTATTTCTTTAAATACTTTGATTTAGACATAAAATGAAACATTAGTGTACAACTTTCACAAAATAAATCTGCAATAAAAACAGTGGGAAGAATAACAAAGATAGCAGCAATACTTAAAACATGACATTACAAAATAATAAATTAAAAAATACATTATAAAGTGGTTGAGGAACAAAAAAAAAAAATTAACAAATTAAAAACAGATCCATACTGTGTTTCTGGGAACTTGCTGTGCCACACGGCCCTGAACCTGGGCACCGGCTCCAGAGGGCCCGGTGGCTGGATCACTAATTTACAAAATCTGTCGGATTTCCTAACCACCTGGACTTGAACTAAGTACATACCGCTGAGCGAACGCCGATTTCACCATCTGGAGCTTCGAGCAGCCTTTTTGAAGCAGGGTCTCGTCTAACATAATGCCCAAGTTAACACTAACATTCATAAAACAGTCTCGTTTCTTCCCGATTTAAAACACGAGCAAAGTGGTGGTTTCCTACATCCCTGAGCATATAGTGTAGGCTGATGAGCAGTATCAGGGCAAGCACTGGAGGTCTGTGCCAACGGACCAGCTTTTAGGTTTGCCTTTAGGACAGGAACAAAAGACAGACTGTACCTTGTATTTCCTTCAGGTCAGATCCAAGAGTATCCGTGTACAAGGCGGAACGTGTAATGACAAAATGAACACCAGACTTGATGTTATTCTTTGGGCAAGTTTGAGAAGTAACAACCAGTTCAAGTGCTGGCAGACCAAGTGGGAATAAACATAGAAATTCAGACAGCTGAGGCTATCCAAACAGCTTCCGAGACCGCAGAGAGTCAATGGCTCGAGCCACGCAAACTCTTGTTTGCATTTCATCCTTCCCTGGCTTTGAAGCCAGCCATAGGGAGAAAAAGCCGTCGCTTAAAACCCATTCTGCCTCACTTCTTTATTTTCCTCCGTCCACCCAACCAGCTTTAAGGCCTGCCTCAAATGCACGTACAGAACAACACAAAAAAATGTCTTCGTCGTCACTGAAGTGGCACAAAATTGCAAAGACAACACGATGGGAGAGGTGGTGAAGCTGTTTAAAAGAGAACTGAAATAATTAAAAAGACAGTGCCCTACTCTCGTTACTGTCAGCATGGAGGAGGTACCTTGACAAGGGCTTTTAAATACAGCAAAAAACAAACGGACTTTTCAAAACAACAATCCTTGCCTATTCTTATTTTGTGCATTCCATAAAACACTGACCTAGCAAAGACATTAGGAACTATCGTATGTCAACTGTGTCATTGACATGAACCTACTTGACCTATAGATCTCCAAATCAAGGGCCTTTACCTTCACCTCGCTTGGCTTTTACTGAGCCAGTTGTGCTGCACGTAGAGCTTGTGTGATAGGATTTTTGTTAGTAGTGGGCTTTAGCATCTGGGTTTTGGGGTTTTTTTAAAACTCTTTTGGTGAAAAATCCACATGAGACTGCATGCAAAGCTTTTGGGCAATAACCCATTTTGTGTTCTTTCCTATCTGACTGGTTTATTGCACATTCAAATGTACTGAAAGGATTAAATATTCTCCATGAACAGGTGCGACTTCAGAGCCATTTTGAAAAGCCAGGGCTGTGGGGATTCTGCTACTCAGCCCAAGACCATACAGATGCTTCTCCGCAGACAGCTGCATTTCCTCTCTTTTCTGCAAAGAGAGTCACACAGTTTCGTTTATGTTCCAACAACCAGTACTGCAGAAACTGGTCCCCAAGTGCCAAAAGATTCCTACGGAACATGGATCTAAATATGTCTCTCCTGTACTGTCTCGCAGGATGAGCATCTTTAGCCACCCGGTGCAAATCTCACAATATGGTACAATTTTACACCTCCAATGCAATCCTTACTCCCAACAACAAATCACAAGAATTATGGTCAATGGAAAAAAGAAAACCACAAACAAACGAAACAGAGAAAGATGCCAGGGTTTTGACAAGTGTCTACTTTCTGTCCTATCACAGTTTAAAGCTATTATCAAATTCAATTAAAAAAAGACAAAATAGAAGTATTCCAGTAGACATCTTCTAAGAACGATCTCTTACCCACAGATGAATTTCAATGCACTAATTCCATAAACATAACATCTGTTAAATGTTTCAGTAATGAATCTCTCTAAAAATCAGGCTTGCCAAAGAAAAAAATCCTATACAAGCAAGTCTGCTTTACTTAAGTTTAGACATGTTTGATAGGTAACTGGGTCTTTCTGAAGCAGTGTTATTTGTTAAAATACTGTCTCATCTTGGTGTGCAAACTGGAAAAAATGTTAGTGATTCAGGTATTTGATTTGCTTTTGTTTCCCCTGGGAAGTCATTTTAGCAATGTGTTAGAGAACAAACCTTTTAATATTAGTTTTGGATATTTGAAAAAATAGCCTTACATGGCTCTCTGGAGAAATTTTCATCCCTACAGAACCAAAGTCATAAACTCTTCCAATAGCTTTCCATAACATTTAAAACGTATTCACTATATAGTTACCCTTTTACCTCAACCTCCAAATAAACCTTTCCCAAGGCCAAAAGCTTCAGAACAGAAGTCTGCTCTGTCAACTTAGCTTTCAGTGATTTCCACGTGAGTCTTAGAATTTGAAGTCACACAAATGTATCTCAGGTAAGACAGTGGCACAGAAATCACAGCTTTGGGATTGACTATTTTTATCCTATGTCTCCTCCTTACAAGGCTTCTCTGCAAGGTCCTTACATCTGAACGAACTATGGAAAGTAATTCTGCAGGAGGAAGTAATTGTTTTCATGTGCAAAACAATTAGATTTCAGCCAGGACAATCAAAAAGAAATCATACAATACCATTTAAGCTGTCCCAGATTCCTTCACTTTTCTCAAGGTGAGCCACAGCTTTCACTGGGAGCTTCCTGCTAAGGCAGAGCTTGGATTTCTTTACCTTTCAGTTAAATGTTCATATGGAGGTATTTTCTGCTAGAAGTTTACTTTTTAAACAGGTGTTTAAAATGTGCAATGCAAATTCCAGTGCCAGTCAGACACTCTGAACCCGCTGGACTCTACAAGGGCTCCAGCTTGATTTAAGACAAACTAACCAGGTGCACCTACTAGTTGCAAGTCCTCAGCAAATCAAGCTAATTCTTAATTACACTTTGATTCTCCTATTAAAAAAACCCCACAGGTCACTGACCTTATCACAATATGTGTTACAAATCTAGCAGAATATCCTGTGTAACCAAAGCCAAATGCTGAACTTGGCTGCATTTCGTTTTATGGGGGATGGAAGAAGAGGGAAGGGGTTATTGTAACAAAGGGGAGAAAACAGAGTTGGAAACCACCAACAAAAGCCCCTACCCCCACCCTCATCCACCAGCAGTGGAAGGGAAACAGCCCCATCTCTAAGTTGTCTAGAGTTCCGATGCTTCAGACAGCTTAGCAGGAAGTTCACAGCAAGCTTCTTCTAGCTTTTGATTTGGTGGTCCATGAGCTAGCATCTGTTTCCTTTGGTTGCTTTTTCACTCCACAGCAAACCCACATGTCTCTTCCACAGCTGTCAACAGCTTCTCATAAAGCTTCTCGTATGACTCATAAGGCGGAATGTCGATCCGGTTAAAGCTAGAGATAAAATAACAACACATTGCAGCATATGAACCTAAAATATTTATTTGGAAAAAAAAAAAATCTAGATCAGCTACATATAGACAGAATTTGTAAACACCAAAGAAAACCTCAGCCACTTTGGTGGCCAAAGGAGACAAGATAAAAAACCAACTGTACTTCTGCAGCAGGAAAGCACGACTTAATAGGGCAGCGTTTGGGAGGGGAAGGCAGGTGGCAGATGCAGGAGACATGCAAATAACACAAGACATCAGGCAGGCCTACTCCCTGCTCTGCCTGCAGACAATCTGTGCCTCTGCTGAAACGATTTCCTGTCTCTGATAGGGTGAGACTTCCGCACAAGAGCTCAGTTCTGTGCCTACACTGTACCAATAGAGCTCTTTTCCTCCATTTTACATCTGAAAACTGTTTTTTGTAACCCTGGATGAGGACTCATTGCTGTGAGTCATTTCTCGGTGAACACTTTTGCTGAACATGTATAAACTAACTTACAAACATCTCACTATCCAGAATAATCAACTCTGCGGTCAATGAAAACCACAGACAGTACAGAAGACAAATCAAGCTATAAGAAGAGAAGTCGATTATTTTGCTGGCTGCAAAGTACAGCTATTTCCAAGCTAGCAGAGCACACTTGGATGCATCTATGCGTATCACATGGCTAATCCATAGCCCGGACCAGCAGAGATGCCTCCTTTAAACCAAGACAAAGGGAAAGCGAGCACTGACATGCAGAATGTTTTCATCTTACCAAGTGTGGGCTTTTGGAAGGTTGTCTGTGTTTGCATCTATTAAATGGATGGTAAACAGTCTGGGTCCTGCAGCGCCTGTAGAACCTTACAGACAGACATTCTAGTTAATGCACTTCAACAAAACATCATTCAGGCACACAGATTTGCCTCTAAAAAGGCAAGAGAGAAAATTACAGTTCCAGCTGCAAACATGTAAGTATGTCACAGGCTAAATCTGTAGATCAGATTTGCAGCTGATGAAGGGATGGCAGAAGTGTTAGGACTGTTCACGACAATGGATTTGCAGATGAGTATTTTGGCAAGCTGCTAAATTTTATATTAACAAAATTGCACCTTCAAAAATGAAACGACTTAAATGCAAGAAGGTTTTCCTTGTAAAAGATAACTATGTATTTTAGTTTTGAACATAAGTTTACTGTCAGCCAACAGATGGAATGTTATCAGGAGAATCACCACAGCCTAGGACACTGCCACCTTTTCTGATGACAAAAACTGCAATTTTCAGGAACTTGTTTTAAAGTCTAATGCTTTGTTGCCAAACAATGAAGGGAATACAATTTTCAGGTGAAAAAGTTGTTCGGTCAGCTCTGTAGTCATGTGCGTGCTTGCCTGCAATTATTTTAACAGTCCACAGAGTTGTAGGAGACTGATAAGCTAATATTGACACCAGTCAAAGTGCTACACGATGACAGATTGACCAGCTTGTATCACTATCAGCAACGGCTAAAGTGCTTGCCATCAGCAGAGCTGCTGACAAATGAAAAACTGCTCTTGGGATCTAAAGTTTGTAAGTGCTTGAGTTATCCAGTAATACACTGATATTCTACAAGGGGCTAGTAAATACCACATGATTTTTATCTCTGTCTCCTACCACAGATTAACTCGGCCTCCACATCAGTCACCTTGTAAAGCCTTGAAACCTTGAAGTGGGACACGTGTCGAACCCGTCACAAACTGCAGCAGCCTTGCCCTTCTTTCTTCATCAAATGTTTCCACTGCTTGCCAGAACCACTTCACGATATTGCTATCTGCCATGCAGTGCTTTAGACGTGTGTTTGACTTCCAGTCATTCAGGTCTATCTTATCCAGGCCTCCTATGATGAGCTGTTAAAGGATTAGAAAATGCTTTAACATTCAGAGTCATTTCAGGTTTGCAGCTATAAAACCATACATTGAACCATTTCACGAAGCTTAGCATTCTTTTACGCGCTCAAACCACCTTTTTGGTGATGGTAACGCTGCAAAACAGTTTGGAACAGGCAGTGAATCTCTCCAGTTAAACTGTAATGAAACTGGCCAAGGAGTACACTTACCAAAACTGGAATTTTCACAAGAAATGAGAGTCAGAAGCCCACTCAAGACCTGCTTTGTTAAATCTATCCTACCCAGAAAGGGCACCATTTCTTTGTGAGGGTACAGCACAGACTTGGAAGAAGGCATGCCATCTACCGCGCTACGTGTTTGTCCTAGAGGTGCCAATACCAACTACAGAATCCTGCTCAGTTTATGGTAACATCCTAGTTGCTTTGTTCTTCCACAACAAACTACTGGAACTTTGCATTTGTTTTCTGATGTCGTTTGTGAGAGGCTCTAACACAGACCCAGACATATTACTTCAATCTCTTTTCCAGATGACACCAGGTTGCAAAATACTGTAAAAGGAAGTCACTGCTGGCCATGAATCTAACCACCTCCCCTAGCAACGACAAATAAATGGCATACAGAAAACTTCATCCCTCAAAACAAAACGTGCATCATATTCTAAATTTCCGTATTGAGGATCACATTTCTGAGAGCTACCATTTAGCAGCTGCCTTTTTGTGCCACCAAGACAGCACCCACTCACACTCATTTACATTATTAGGACAGTTGTGACTGTTGTGATGCAGACAGTATCGAAATATTTAATGGATTTTTAATCTGCCTTTTCAAGCAGCTAGCAAATGGAATGCAGTAACTTCGTGGGATTAATCGGTATGCACGAACAACTACCACAAAGCTTGTGCTTCCAGTACCACAAATGGTTTGTATTCCACAGGTTGCCTTATTTTTTAAAAAAAGGCAAAACCAGAGGAAAAATTGCTCTAACGGGAATTATTTTAAGAGGTAGCATTCTGCATCTCAGGATTAAATGAGAAGACAAATTCATTTCTTTTCTATATGCTCTACGCTTCTATTTTAGTGCCTGTAAGCCATGCCCTGCGTGAATACAGAAACAGCCATGCATGAAAACAGTTACTGAAGAAAACAAGTCCTGGGGTAGATAACAGGTTAGGTCTTGCCAACAATTCCTCAAACTTGCAGTACTCCCTCCCTGCTCAGACCACATGCTTTGAGCATTAGTCCCTGGTTAGACAACATGGTGTATTTGTCTTTCCCTGTTTAAGTAGCCCTCTCAATAATGTTAACCCAAAGAATGCCTAGAATAAACCAAAAGGGGTTTGATTAAACAAATATACAGTTTTCTGGTACATAAATTGGAATAACTTTTGCGGGTTTGTTTTTTTTGTTTGTTTTTTAAATCAGTGCTTGACTGTGAATCAAACAAATTACAAAACAATATTCCATGTGGACAAAATATATACCTCAAGTTCCTTCTGGTCGAAAGGCTTAAGGAGATGTTGAGGAATAAGTTCATTAAAACCTTTCTGCAGAGCCAGAAACTGTGCCTCTATTCCTCTCATAAATCGCCAGTTTACATACAACCTGGGGGGAAAAAGAAAAAGTCAGGGATGATGAGCTAGATAAGACTGGGCTTTCCATAGCAGAGCTGGAAAATGCCCGTTTTACACAGGAACTTAATACACACATTTTGTATTATGAAACAAGCGCTTATCAGTTCCTTTCTCCATCAACAATTAATTACTGCACCGTCAACAGAAAAACGAAAGTACAATTCACAGCTTCATCTTCCCAGGTCTTACAATAGGGCATTGTGTGAAAATGCTCATGTCACTTACGACTCAGGTACTTCCCCCCAAAATACTTATGTTACTAGTTTCACTATATAAAAAAATTAATCTGTTTACTATCTTCTTTCCATGACATTCGCAGGATATATTTTTGTTCTGCAATACCTGACATATTCTTTCTTGTTCTCTTCTGTCACTGGAATATTCCTGCCATTTGGTTTGAGTTCATGCTGTAAAATCCGCCCAAAAGCATTGTGTTCCACACAAAAAGTATGGTCCAGAACCGGGGTGATATCGTTCTCTCTGACGATGGAAAGATAAGAGGTAAACCTAGTAATTTTGATAACTCTTAATGGTGATGCTGACAGTTGTTATTTGAACAATTAGTTAGTCTTCAGGATAAACCCAGTAACTAGCCAGCTGCATTTCACACCACTGGAGAAATATCGCCACAATCACCAATTTCTGTATCGCTTAATGCATGTTGAAGAGCCTGACCAGATATGAGTCATCCAGCTAATTCTAGTAGTACTCACAATAATGAATTAAGCCCTACATACACAGATGCACACACATACATATATGTATTCTATTTTTATATCTATACTATTTTTATATCTATTTTTATATATACACACAGAGCAATAAACTGATCTGCTGTCATGTATCAGTGTGAAGGACAGAAGAGATAGCATGCCGTGAATTTCAATGACATCAGTAACTTTAAATACAAAGCAGAGTTGAACAGTCCCACAGCTACACCAAATGGTGGCTTTTGTTCTGAACTGTAAGTGTGCAGAAGCCCAAATTAATTAAATTTATTTCCTTTTTAATCAAAGTTGGTTTTCTCTTGAACAAGGCTGTACTTTCCCTCAGAACTCTGTCCCGAGTTTGGATTTTGATACTGTGATATTCTACCGCACCCATGCAATGTTTAATAATTTAGTATTTGCTTTGCTGCAAGGAGAGCTAACACAGAGTTCGCAATAAGAACTTTTCCTCAAGTACCTTGAGCTTTCTGACACAGAAACAGTAGTTTAATAATTTCGTACAGATCTCCCCCATGACAAGAGTTTTGCAAACATTTTCTATAAAGTGTATCTCACTATTGCCAACATACTCTACCCCATCTTTCTACAGCAAGGCAATATATAAATACAGTACTTACAAGATCCAGACTAAACTTTTGTGTAATTCTGGGTCAACAGATTCCAGATCGGAGAGCTGAATGGGCTTCCCCAGAAGCTGTTTGTAAAAGGGAACCGTGAAACCACCATTGATGTAGTGTCCATGGAACACAGCCAAACCCATTATCCGACCAACAAAATGGAAATAAGACAAATGGTCCTGCAGGGAGAGAGGAGAGAAAAAAATCAGGCAGCGGGAAGACACTGACACCTTGTGGTTACATCTGCGCCATCAGTCGTACGTTCAGCGCAAGCCATCGCAACCCTCCGGGCAAGGGGAGCCACCGTTCTTCCTCATAACATAACCAAGAACAGAACCGTTTAATGATTAAATGCCTCAAACAAGTCTCTGTGCATTACCTGACTACTATTGGATACAAGTCCTCTAGACCTCTCAAAGTGTAAAACTCAGGAAAAGAAAATCCCCTTGAAATCCTCAGAATCCAAGATACAACAATTCCAAACAAATTAATTTATTCTTTATTTAACCATCAAAATCTTTTTGCTCTTGAGGAAGCAGGCCATGTGCTCATTTCCTTTGTGTCTTTCAGGTTGCTTATACAGACTTTTGAAAACTGAGGCGTAAGTTCCATGGTTGAGATTATTCCAATCTATCTCCCCCATCTTACAGAGCAAATGTCAGGAAATGTCATGTCAGGAAAAATTCCCCTGTACTAATACAGAATTGCTGCTCCTTTTAGGGTCTGCATCAATACAATTCCTCCAGCGAGGGGAAAAAAAGCAAGCACAGCAGCTTATTGAGAAAGGGCAAGCAAGGCATAGAAGCCCCTTCAGTCAAGGGGTGAACACTGCTTAGGATGCAATGCTATTTACACAGCTGCCTGCATTCACAGTGCAGATGAATTTCACCTACAAATATCTTCTCAGAATCATCATGCATCCCAGTCGGTACCGAGGAGTATCACAGAAATCAGATACTTACCAAAGGATACCTGCTCTCTCACGTTTTTCATTTCTGAACAAAACCCCTCTGCTTCATACTGTATCAATGCAAGACTCATTAACACATTCTTACTCTGCTTTACCCTTCAGTTTACACTCTTGTCACGGAAGAACCGCTACAACAAAAAACTGCAGGGGACCTGTCAATAGGTATGTCGCTCAGAAATTAATACTTACAGGATTGATAGAAGAGTCTGGATTGATTTGCAGCATGTAAATATTATCTGTGGAGTACTGGAAGAGTCCGTAATAGGGATTCAACATTTCATGGCATAGTAAATACAACCATTCTCTGCCAAGAAAAAAAAAAAAAAAAAAGTGTTTTAGAAGGCTGCAACTTCCACTTTAAGTTTCAGAGAACACAATTATTGTGAATCATCAAACTAGTCATCAGTTATGAAATGCTTATTTCAAAATCAGATCACCTTTTACTGCCCTCCATTTGCAGACCAAAAAGGTATGCTTAAAAACCCATAAAGTGTCTTACTCCATTCACAGGCAGACTTGTGTTAGTTTAGAAGCGCTGAAGGGATTAACATCAATTAGAGAAGCTATAGCAAGCTGTTAGACAATGCCATCAGAGTCTGAACAAGACCCACTTCCAAAAAAATCTTGACTTTGTACCGAGTTCAGATATTTGGAGACTAAGAGATCTGCTCCTCTGCAACCTGTACTGTATAAAGAAATATTCAAAAAATCTGTTGTTTAAAATCAGCTCAATCACTCGAGGTCTTTAGAAAAGCTGTTTTTCTGCAAATGCTTGATGACTAGAGAATCTCTGCTTTCAGCAGAGAACCCAGAAGGGGCAGAGAGCCCAAACACATTAAAAGGTAACTTCTCTTACCTCAGTAACATACAAGGACCAGAATGGAACTAAAGCTATTTTTGACCTCCAACTCACCATGACAAATACCCCTTTATTATTAAATTTGGACACCCAGCCTAGGTCCAAAACATTCCGAGAGAACTACCAACTTCAATGCTTAGAAGTGGAGCAGTACTGATCTGAGAGTGTTGCAGCAAATGGGCAATTATGAAAGCCATCAGGGCGATAGGATGTCAACAGCCGAGACACTCAAGGTTGCCTCAGGTAAGGCAGCTCAGAATATTCCAACTTCTTTCCTTTGTCCAGCGATGGGTTACTGAAAGACACCTAAGTGGGTGGTGTAGCCTTTGTTTAGGATTAGTTCATCTCCACTCCTGCTACAACAGATCAGAGGACTCTCCTGAATGTGGCTGAGACATAAGGAAAAAGAACCCCTGTTGCCTTGCAATCCTTTCACTGGAAATCAGACAGGTGTATTTAACAGAACCTCTACTGTGATTTGGATTTTACTTCCGAGTCTATACGTTTCTCGAAAGATCTCACAATTCGATCACACTTGCAGTTACGAAACTGGAGCCTGTTGCTGGGACCAGCACTTTCTGCCGTAAGATCAATAGCCTATCCTAAACAAGCCTTGTACACTCACTGGGTAATGGTGATGAAAACAGAGTTCGGATGGGGAAGGGGGGAAACAGAAACACCTCACTGTGGCATTAATTCCAGTAATGTTCCCAAATCCAAGGCAAACCAAATCAATTAGTAGAAGCCTTTGACACCAGGAGGGCTGTGGGACAACTGTTAAATCACATGCTTCCACTTTCCAATCTACCATGAAATGAAGACTGAACCTACAACCACCACCTGTAAACTAGATCACACATTCCATAAATATACCATTAACAGATAATTTGAAAGGGAATTATATCAGCCACAAGTCACTTGAAGGACAATTTTACAGTTAAAAAATGTCAGACAAACCCCCAAATCTCACCTTGCTACTCCTCCATAATCCAGGCCTTCCTCTCCTCGAAATTTCACCATAAGTCTCTTTTTCAAGTCCTTTGGCCTCATCTTCATTATCTGACGGTAGGATTCCTGTATGTGTATTTTGACAATTAGACATTTTATTTCCTTCCTATAATTAAGTGTACTAAGATACATTACTGTAATACATAGATTGCTACTCAACTACAGAAAACATTATTCTCTTAAAGTGCTAATCTGAAACAGATTCCAATGACAACTCTGTAACACTTGGTGGTATTCACCACCTCCTTCACGAAGCAGTCTTGCTATAATCAAAGATCAGTTTTACTTAACTCTCGAGTTACAAAAGCTGCTAATAGTAGTAAAAACTCAATCAAATACCTCAAATATTTCCTCTCTGGATACTTCGATGCGGCAGTGACCAGCCTGCGGTTGCTGAAGAGAGAGCTCATGTCTAAGAACTTTCAACTTTTGTACCAAGTCTCTTTCGTATCTTTGTGCAGGCAACTCCTCACCCTCTTCTAGTGACCCCTCATTTGGAACTGGCAGAGGCTGCTGGCTGGGCTCTTTTAGCTGGCATTGATGGCTTTGAAAGAAAAGTAAAATATTTTTTCTGGAAGCATAACAATAAGGAATATGTAAAACAACGATGGAAGAACTGATTAAGCTTCTCTAAGAGGAACCTGGAGCGAAATGTATCTTCAGCTGGGTAACTTCTATGGCATCATAACCCTACATTCAGGGACATAAGGAATACAGATATTTACAATAAAGAGTTTCAGCATTTTTCAGCTCAGTTTTTATATGGCAATACATTGTGGAAGGCTGCGAAGCATGATCACCAAATGCTGACTGAGCAGTAATTAAAAAGTTTGTGTTTCTCCCGTATAATGGCAACTTTCAAGAGTGTAACATGAAAGGAGACCTCTAATGGAAGAAACAACCACTTTATAAATGGAACTATCTAACAACCGCAATGAATTTTATTCCAGCTCCATGCAAAATAAAGCTGGAGATTCTTGACGCACTATAAGTGCTGCATCTATGGTTATTAAAAGACAGAGATGTACTTGCCCCAAATAGTAGCAGCTTCATGCATTCAACTCTCCTTATCTATCAGTGCTTTATTTGGGTTGTGGAGCAATGATTTTTTAGATACAGAGATTGCCCAGCTGGCTTCAAGCACAGACAACTCGGATCCAGGAAAAAGTCTGATCTTGGGCACAACAAGAACTGCCAGGCTGCTTCCAGGGTCAGTTCTGTAGCAGTTCAGCTGCCTTTGCATGATGCAGAGCTTGAGCTTATTAAATCCTGCTAAACCCGAGCTGGCTGTGCACAGCACCAGGCAACCAGACTCCAGCTGGCTTTATATGCCTGTTGTCTGGAGCTCACGGGAGCACGAAGCCAGTTCAGGTCTAGCATAGCTAGCACAGAGGTAGAACTGCTAATCCAGAGAGGCACGGGCTGACTGCTGTGGAACTGCCTGGCAGACCCTCTACCCCACACCCCAGCATTTCCAGAACTGCATATTTGCTCCAGCACAGCTTGGTGCAATTTTGTCAAACCAGCTTAAAGAGATCAGTGTTGTGCTGAAATAAGCAAGCCCTCCCTTAAACCTGAGGACTGCAAAGCATAGTAAAAACATTTTTGAAGAGTCTCTGCAAAAAGCTTAGATAAAACCAGCACTGAGAAACAATGCTCAGACCCTGACTAGAGCATTGGTTGCATCTGTTCCCCAATATCGTTATCATGCAGTTTTTCAGCCCCTCACGACTCCCAGACTGTAGTTAAAATCGGACAAAATTAAAAGGTTTAAGAATCCAAACTTGACATGAATTATTTATCAGGCACGGTTCTTACTTCATGATGTGATGTAGTCGTGGATCTGTGAATTGTGTGGTTCTGTTGTTATGATCTACAAAATATATTCTTCCTGAAACTGTACTTCTAACTTCCCAACCTGGAGGCAAAGGTCCTAGTTCATCACAATTCACACTGTTAAGGTCTCTAAGGAGAAAAGCAAACAAAATGTTAAAGCACTTCTGAAGTTAAGATTAAACCAATTTACATTCAGGGGAGATGGGGGAATGAATTTGGTGCTCAGTGATTCTAGGCTATGAAAGTCTTAGGAAGGACAGAATAGCAGAATGCTGCCTTTTTAGAATCCTCAATCTAAGCAGCACAACTCCCTATGCATGCACAGTACAGGAATAGAAAGGTAAATCAGCAAAACACCTTCTGTCTTTGAAAGGCTTTGAAAGTAACAAAGCCATACAGCTTAAAAGTAGCTTCAATATGCAACATCATCATTTAGGTGATGACAGGGCTTCTGAGGTCTGTATAAGGAGAAAGAGACATTTTTTCATAGCAAAACTTTCACAGAAAACTTCCCATTAACACTAATGTGACCCATGTGCAGAAAACCAAACAATTAACCAAAGGCCTCTGCACCAACCACTGTCTCCAAACAGCCAGTAAGTTAAGAGGCTAAGGCAGCCAAATACTAAGATCACCCTAAAAAAAAAGAAAAAAAGAAAAAAGAAATCACCTCTTGCATTAGACAAGGTTAGAATCCTAATTACTTGACTGATAAATCACTGAGAGTAAGGTTTTACCAACACATTTGCGCCCCTTTCATCCTAGATAAATTTTGGGTATCATTCTAAGTGCTGCTAATGGTAGTCACTCACTTCCAGGTGGTGTTTGAATGCAATAGGTAGGATGTATTTACACCTAGAAAACTGAAAACACTTAAGGCCCCAGCTACCTAATAGAGTAAAACACTAAGATTGGCAAGAAGAGGGAGGAGGGAAACCTGAAGATTCTTTTTCGTCAAAAAAGCTATTGTTAAGTAAAGTATTCTCTGGACAGCTGGCATGGATTCATCTATTAAACAGGATTGAAGTCAACGCTCCATATATTTCCTTACCTAAATCTAACCATACAACATCACTATAAATGAGTAAACTGAGAGGCTTTAGAAAGGTAGAAACACTTTGTACACCAAAGGCTTCATTAGTGTCAGAGTGAGCATAAGCCAGCAGGGGATACAGGCAGACAGACAAGCCCTTGTTAGGCTCCTTAAAGAAGATTATGGTTGTAACCATTTGTTTCCATCAGCTGTGCATCTGAAAGTACTGTAGAGATCTGATTATGTCAAGTTTTAACCTACATCTGTGCTGAGTGCCAAGGTAAGGTTTTTGCACTGCAAGTTGGCACTATGAAAGTCACCTTTAACAAAAATAAGAGTGACCTGTGACTCACAAGACACTGTTGTGTCCACTTACGTTGCTGGTCCTGAAAACCTGGCTCTAAGATTTGTTGAGAGAAGAAGCAATATCTTTTATTAGGCCAGCCAGCATCACTGGAAGAAAAGACAGGGCTTTGGGCACACAAGCCTGATATGAGTGACATGAAGAATAAGCATTGTCATTTCTTCTTCCAACGATACCAGCTAATCTAACATCAGCTATTTTCCCTCTCAACTTTATTTTTCATATCCTTCCATATACTGTGGTTTTATCAACACTTTTGCCTATGCTACTTTATATCATTTTTCTAATATCCTGTATCCCATTCATGTATTAGCCAGCCAGAGCAGCAGCTGAGGTGTTACAAACTTTGTGTCTCACTCTTTAATCCGGTGTGCAGGTGGTCCAGCAAAACAGCCCAGATTCAGAGCTCCTCAAGGAAGAGCGCCAGACCTTAGTCACAAAAACCTGGATTAACTGCAGGTTAAGGTTTAAAGGGGTTTTACTAAATTAATCATGTGGAGGATTCAAATTTTCTAGCTGCAAATCATTGGTCTAAAGCATAAAAAACCTCAACACCACTTCCGAGTTTAAAGATGACAAGTAATTTCTGCTTCAGTTACACATAAGTGAGCACTTAGAGCGAAAGTTACAAGTTCAATACTCAAGAAACAATGGCTTTAAGAAAGAGGTCACTTTTTTTCTTCAATTTGCAGTCCAAACTGTTTTCATACAAAAAAAAAAAATTAGGTAAGAATCAGAAATCTGTAGTTTCACCAAAAAAGAAAGTCACATCAACATCTTAGGAAGAATTTGTCAAATGGGAATTCCTGAAGGGCTACATATTTCTTTTTTCCCTTTTGTTTTATGTGATTCACAAGCAGGTAATTCTTTCTTTCAAAAAGAGCAATCCTTGATGTTTGGTGAAAAGGTAACTAAAAAGATCCAAAATTATTCCTCTGCTCGTAGCTCTCCCTTTAAATTTAGACAGGCCATTTCATAGATTTTTGCTCTTAAAGATTCAGCTTACTGCCATACACAGACACCCCTCAAAAACCCCTGACTTTGTAACTATAAATACATACCTTGGTATCCTAGGGTCATGCCATGTGCTAACTCCAGTCTGTGTGTGCAAAAAATAAACCTGTCCCTGTACCGTTGTTCTTTGTTCTATGAAAAAGGAAGAAAGATTATTCTAAATTACAAATCTGAAAAAATCTGAATAAACAGTTTGTTTAAAGCCATTAGAATATTATCTTTCTGTCAGATCTAGGAGGAAGTACTTGAGCCACCCCCCTGATCTCTTGCAGCATGGACTGTTTTGTCCTTCACAAATTTACTTTCGCTACACATTTCAACGTTCTTTTTGAAACTCTCAAATCCATGCACCAACATGTTTTAGTTTGTACTTTATTTTTAGATTTTGAGACAACCCAAACTCCCAAACTAGATTTCTTTACTCCTAGATTTGGTGTGCTTCTTTTCCAAGACTTAAATTCTCCTTAATCTTATCCTCCCTAATCTTCTGTACTACTGGTTTCTTTGTTGCTTTTATATTTTCCTGATCTTTTCTCAAATGTGGGCTCAAACCTACACAACATGCCAAGGGGGAAGGAAAAAATAGCATTACTGCTCTAGTTTAAAGAGCTCTTTACATTCGTTCTCCCTAGATACACAGCCAAGATTAGCAGTGAATTTTCTGTAACAGCATCATACCACAAACTCATGTTTAATTTACCATCAACCCTTCAGTGTATCCTGGCGTAGCCAACTGCTAATTAGCCAATCTCAAACTCCCATCTGCACTGCTTAGTTCCTTTTCCAAAATGCAGACCATTAGATGCATGTGGATGCTGCATGTTCTAACAGGTAAACCGCATCTATATATTAAAATGGGAGATTTTTTTTTCTCTGAATTCTTTTGAAAGAAGTTCAATTTTATAGTTCTGGAGAACTCTTACCGTAGCCTTCTGGTAGGTCAGGCGACTGGTGACCATGCGGTCTGTTCTGAGGCGTCTGTACATGACCTCTGACTTCAGGAGTCCGAAGTCGCTGCGCCTGAAGCCTCTGGTCTTGACTGGGGGACTCTACGAAGCGACAGTTGCCTCCGCCAGCAGCCCCTGTAGTGTCTGTATACGGTGCTGGTTCCTCCATAAAACAGCTCAGCGGCCTTCCCGGACCGGAATCTTCATAAACCGTTCTGAAAATGGGGAAACTTCAAGAGTTTCCATCACAGAGAAGTGAATGCAGAAATAACTGTTTCTCTCTCTCTCTCCATTACTTTGAGTACTGCAACTTTTAACCCAAGATATGCCACTTTCTTAATGTTCTTATACCTCAAATTTCTCATGGAAGTGCCAGAAGCACTGGTAAAAACATAGCAAATCCGACCCAGTTTAGCTTATTTTCTTTAAGTAAGCTATAACCTTACTACCTGATACCTATTCCCAGACAATATATTAGTCACACTGACTTTTAATATTTCTAGTGTTAATTATATTCTTTCCACATATAAACCATTTTTCTAATTAAGTGTAAAGAAAACAACCCTTACCCTTCATTCTCCAAAAGCCCTCTACAGTCTACCACAGAACCTCCTGTGCCTATTCTGTCCCGTGTCTGTAAACTGACTGAAAGAAAAAAAACAAACACACACAAGTTAATAATAAGAGAACAACCATTCCCTTAAAAACAACATAAAGCCAAACAACCCACATTTATACAAGGTAAAATATTAAGCAAAGCTATATCCTCCACATGAGAGCGTACCATTTACCAAAACTCCTTCTATCACCCTAAAGCATTATTGATTTTTTTTTAAATGGAGAAGAGAATCACCACATCAAAACTTAAGCTGAATCTATTTCTCTAAGTATCAAATGTCAGGTTCTACATCTGGGTTTCCTGAAGACCCAGAGAGGTAAGCTGGAAAGAAATTCCTCACCACTAGATGTCATCATTACAGTGAAAATTTGGGGTTTGCCAAATATATATCAATGAAAAGCTCGGGCGGGGGGACAGCAAAACATGGGAAGATGGGGTAAATTAGCTGTAAAACTAGCACTGCCTTGTTGAAATTTGGAAATGGGTTATGCGAGTCAAAGGTATTAAAACAGCAGTTTGCAAAATTTCTTTTAACTCCTCCAGATCCTCTTTTCCACATGAGATTCTCTTTGCCTGTCACCCTGATCCAAACGCAATCAGTTTCACAGTATTTACCCTTCCAGAGCAGGGTTAGAAACCTTACCAGATGCACTCTCTCTTTTTAATATTGTTTCCAATCACCAGCTGAGAGAAAACAAACTCCTACGTAGGAGTACAATGCAAATTTTCAGGTTATGTAAGGTAATCCCATTAAAGTCACAAGAAACAACACAGAAAAGGCATGGAAGCAATAATAACTACAGGTTTCTTTTTTAATACAACATTTGTCCATATAGTGTATTTACCCAAGAAGATGAAAGTTTAGCCGTGAGTATTCTTACCCACTATTTGGCCTCGTACAGCATCGGTATCTGTGGGATTTAGTTTGCATAGATCCAAACGCTGGTCTGCAAATGAGAATAGGAAAGATCAACAAAACACTGCAGGGGTGGGAACGCTACTCGCTACCCAGACACAAGGCACTGAAGGGTCCTGATTGCACCAGGTAGGAATTGCTCTTACATCCAGTATCTTTTAGCCTGCTGATGGCATTGGAGAGGAGTCGGACGCACCCCAGGAAGCCAGCTCCCTGTTTCTTGTGGATTTTTTTATGGTTCCATACGCTGATGGTTATGGAATCTGTCTTCCCAACATATCTAGAAAAATACATATTAGAAGAGAAATTTTAGAAAAAAAAAAACGCACCTCTTTTTACTCCGCAGAATTTATGTGCTATTGGTACAAATTCTGATACATTTCAGTACATTGGTCATACTGCTTTATTATAAATACAGAAGTGCTTAAGCCTGAAATGGTGTTATTAATGAATTACTGCACTATGATTTCACACAGCATGTTAAATTGATATTGCTGCACCATGAATTTAACTACAGACAGCCTCATTAAAAGCTATGCAAGAAGCTGATTAACGTACAAAACTTTAAAATTTATGTTTCTAGTAATGTGAAGAAAATAAATCACTACAAGGGCAATCTTTTGTAAAACCTGGACCGCACTGCTCCACTACAGCTTACTCTAAGCGGTTGTGCTATGTACCTGACACACAAATATTTCCAAATTCAAACCCCTAAAAGCAAAGTACCACTCCTTGATTAACAGGTAATTTCTTGTTGCAAAAAATCAGTCCTCCTCAGCAAATTTGACTCTTCTTGCCAACGCAAAATGAAGTTGCAGCGCTAACCCTTGCATTCCATTTACTAGATAAATCTCTGGAATATTGTTTACTTATGACCTTTCAAACAACTCACAGATCGTAATGCTGGTTCCATTTGGGGTCCAATGTGTTCTTCACAGTGTCAGTTGAATGGCACTGACCTGACCCATCAACAACTATTTTTGCAAATGGGTCAGGAAGTCCTGTGGAAAGGAAAAGGTGCTATTAAACACAGTACTTCTTGTATTGCTTCTTCCAAGGTAATGCTATCATCAGCTTCTGCTTCCCCCTCCCCACAACAGAGGAAAGTTGCCATTGTCCTAAAATGATTTTAGTAAATCCAAAAGAGAGAATTGAGTTCCTAATTAGATAATGTACTTCTGTCACACAGATTGATATTTGCCATGAATTGTGAAATTTTTAGAAAACAAAAGGTTGAGAGTGCTTCATTTAACAGTGCATACCCCATGCATACTGATAAGTAGGCATTTTTATTCAGTCCTTAACATAATCCTGAGACTGCAGCACTGGGGTACTTTACTTATACCCCTGGCATGCTCTACAAATAAGCAGTCTGAGATGGATGCTCTTTGTACCCCACCCCCTCCCCGAATTGTAAACAGCAACCTGCTTGTGGTCTCATCAGCCAGACTTTCAACTAGAATTTGCGAGTCCCTTGGTCTTTCCAGTTCTCGAGTCTATGTTATCTAAACAATTCAGGGTAACATCTACTCATGTAGTAATGCAATGTTACTGCAAGAATGGAACCACAGAACAAATGACAGACCTAGATGAGCCATGACGGTAATACACAATCTACAAATAAATCTGATTAATCAAGAGCAGAAAGTTATACAATTAGGGCATACTTACTGAAGAAATCTTTCTTTGCAAGATTCTTGGCACATAATACTGCAAAACAAAATATCAGATAAAGAAATCTTAAAACCATTAAAAAACCCCCTAATTTTCTGGCAATCACACCAGCTACAATGCTACCTGATCATAATTAGTAAAAAAACACCCAAATATTAAATGTGAGCATTGTTTTCTTTATCTGTGACTGGAATATGTATTTACATAAAGAGAAAAACTCCTTTGCTTTTGTTCTATTGTTACAATATACAGAAGATTTAATGAACATCCCTTTGTGTTAAAACCTCCTAATTTTCTATACTGCATGCTTACACAAATGCTACACCAGAATTTTGTTGTTGTTTCAGAACCCACCCATTTTAGAACAAGGACTAAACAGTTTCTGAACCAAGAATGGTTCTGGGACTCCTGGAAGAGACCTCTCCGCTAAGTCCCATCAAACACAGCACAAACTCCTGCCCTTTGCACACCAAAGGTACGTGATACAGCGTAAAACAAAACATGGGAGGTGTGCTACGGCAGCATAAGCAGTTTGCAAATACAATAAGGTTTTGTGGTAAGTATGACAGGACCTCACTCGGGAGAAAAAAAAAATACAGTGGAAAAAAAAAATTTGCATCAATATATTTTCCTTTGAAAGGGCCACAAATGAGACATGATTTCCCTCTCTCCAATTCTACTAAATAGCACAGCAGTTTAAGCAAAAATTAGATCAGGAAACTCGCATCAATCTCCATTTCTACTAGGTCTATTACCAGCTACAAGCCTACTTTTGCTTTTCGATAAGGACTGCTCAGTACAATCTCAGCAATCCAAGTTGTTCAGTATCCATTCAACTCTTACAACAGGCCAGGAAAAAACTACAGAACCAAAGATGAGATACTAGAGCTCTAACTTATCGAAAACTAGGATCCAAGAGAGGAAGATAACTACAAAAGACCTAACTATTTTTGAGGTAGTCTCTTTTCCACCCAGTTCCGATCTTTTCAGCATGAGAACGAATGCTCAGAAGACACTCAAACGGCCATTTCCCCTGGTATGGGCCCTTGCTCATCTCTGTCTCACCTTGCCCCTGACTTACACTCACCTTAATTCTATATTGGGGAAAGTGAAGACACGGTAGCAAAAATATGGGAGGTTTTTTTTTTTTTTTTTTACACTTCTACTAGAACTCCAGAGCACACTCCAAGTGTTCCACACCTAACATAGCGAGCAGAATAAAAACTGCCTCACCTCACATGTCAAGCAAACAGACCAAAGAAGTCCAAGTCCACTATTTAACCCAGATGTTCATGGGAAAAAAAAAAATACACAAATCCTACACCTTAGTAATAATTAAAGCAGCCGCACCAGGAAACGATTTTTAGAATGGATTAAAAATCACTTATTTCTTACATTGGCAAACTGCATAATCAGAGAAAGCTTATCTTGTATTTTTTTGTTAACCACTGACCAAAAAAAGAGAAGTCTGGAGGACTATGGCAATTCAATTTGAAACAAAACAGGATTACAGAATCACCATCCGCTGTTCTGTGGAAGCATGACAGAGCAACCTTTCATTTCCTCTTCCTGTTGCGAGTGCTTCAGAGAAAAAAATACCAGAAAAGCAGGGAATAAGTACAGGTAAGATCAGAACTTGTATGTTCTAGTACTAGCCAAAAGGAATTTTAAAGTTCCTGTGAGTGGTGGAGCTTTTTTTTTTTTTCTTTTCTTCTTTTTTTCCCAAAATCAAGTAACTCATTTTACTTCCCCATCCCCAATTTTAAGAATACATTATTAATAGAGCTGGAAAAGTATGCCATCTGTAACTATCTGCATATAGTCTGACTATATAATTATTACCTTTATTCTCTATTTCAGGTGTGCTTTCTAGAGCTAACTAGGAGTGTAAGTTTCTACAGCTATTATAAGAATTAAGTTTTTTCATTTAACTCTTTTCCCTCTGCCACGGGCTTTCAGTCTACAGTAGAGGAGCATGGCTGCCAATTTTCCAGTTGCAGCCTGTGAAACCCTCAATTTTAGGTTGCAAAAAATCATTACTCTTTCTCGTAAGAAAAATATTGGCACAACAGCTAATAGCCGAAATTAACCTTTACGGCGCAATCTCCAGAATCAGGCTGCCCGAGATGGACCATTGGCTTTGTTCCACCATTTGCATACTAAACCCACCAGAGCAAAAAATATTTGCAAGTGCCCTATCACTTAAAAGCCATAGATTTCTAAATTCCAGTGAAGAAACAGATGACAAAGGTCAGCACCGGGAGACTTGGATGTGAAACCATGCCAGTGGCGGAGCACACAGCCCCTCCCTGCTCTGCAAAGCTGTGTATATGCCAGATTTTCTTCTTAAATACATTGCCTCCAATAGCACTCCATCAAGACTGCTAGCAGGATCTAACTGCTGCTACTTCAAGCCCAAAACCCGTGAACTCGGGGTAGATTTAGCTATAAAGGCTTAAAAAGTTATTAATTTTATCCCTGCATCAGAGGTGGTGTAGGAGAACGGGATGGATCCTTATCTGCAAACCAGGCACCTGAGGCGCGCTTTGCACAAACCCATCTTTGCCTACTTCCCATCTTTCCAAAGAGCTTTTTCTTTTCATTTTTCTTTCTTTTAAACAAGAAAGGTTTAGGGCTTGTCAGCAGAAGCAATCTCCCCGCATTTGTTGCAATGTTACAAAAGGTACTAATTCTCCTGACTTGGGCATTTACATTCTGCCTTCTCAAAGTCAACCAACTTGTTTCAGCTTGACATAGTATTTGTTTATACTCCGCTCTGGATTGCTGCACAGCACTGAAGAACTTTTTTTTTTTTTTTTTTTAAATACAACAGATCCCAAACAACACTGAAACAATGTCTTTACATCTAGATTATAATATTTATAAAGGGATGGGAATGTTTTTTTAAGTACCTGACATTATTGAGATAATTTCAAAGGCCAAATTAGCCGGCTGGGTAAGGTACTAGTGTGAAAGCGTATTTGGCAGGAGGTGAAGAAAGGACGAGCCTTATACAAAGTCAGTATTCACCCTGGGGATGTCTTCAATGCAGATGTAACTTGAGCGAGTGGAGTGGTTCCTCTGCCAGCCCCCGGTTGTCCACCCTGCTTCCAAAGCAGGAATGAATCATCTGCTGTGGCTCAGGAGGTGCCGCAGGAGCAAGCTACAGACGGGTGTAGTAAGGAAAGCACAGAGTGGCACCAATGTCTGAACAACCCGGCCGAGAATTGCATCAGAAAGCTGCAGCTTTGGGGTTTTTTTCATCACCGAGACACCTATCTCTGCAGCAAGACCAGCTTTTTCAGAAAGGAGGCAGAGAAAAGACAGCCCGGGTGAGGAACCATTTCAAACATCCCCAAGTAAACAGACCCAGCCTACAAAATCAAAACCTGTGTGTGCAAGTTCTTCCTCCTGCATTGTCAGCGCTCAGAGGATGGCTGCTGGTCTGCGAGAGTCCTCAAAATCCCAGTCTCTGCATCAGCACCCGGGTTATTCACACGTAACGTACCCCATCCCGGAGCACAGTGCTAAGATGCTACAGCTGCTTTCAGCTGCACAGTGTAAAAAACAGGTAGTTGTGTTTTGGGGACCTGGGAGGGGGAGAGGCAGGGAAAAAAGCGAAAGAAACAAAAGGTGGAAAAAAGGGAAAGAAAAAAAGGTAAGTGATGAAAATATTCCATAGGTCCCAGCCTGTACCAATGCAAAATAGCAGGCAAATTTGCACCTGGGACTGCATTCACTCACACTTTGCAAAGCAAAGGTAAGGACTTGCTCAAATTAAGGACTTTTACACTTGGATAGCATCTGAGCTAACGACAGCCTTCAATTTAGTACTCAAGTTAATTTTGAAGACAAGACAAACCAGCAGCACGTCCACATCTTCCTTAGGAAAGGGGGGGGAAAGGTCACGCTGAACGGCACTAGCAAATACACCTTTCAGCCATCTTTGGCCTTTCCTTTGATATTCCAGGTTAATCATTTGTGCTTGTACAAACAGGCAGCTAGATTCCAGGATACATTCGTTTTATTTTCTGACAGAAGGTAAACACAGGCCAGCAGGCTGATGACGTAGGAAGGACTTTACTTAATATTTACTTCTGCACAGACCATCTTTAATCATAGAGATATGTAGCATAATCATTAAAAGCATCACAGGTTCGTTGGTTTGTTTTAAGATATAAGCAAGAAGCAAAGAACAATGAGGCTTTGGAGGAGAGAGGAATAAAGATCTTGACATAAAATGAAACTAAAGTTACTGCATACCATTGAAAAATAAAAAAGGCCACAAAGCAGGTCAAATTGGATGCATCCAAGTAATGGAAACACCTCTGCTCATGCTTCAAAGTCAGCCTAGCTTTTGCCTTGTGAAGCTGGTAACCTGTGTTGGAGGCAGGGTTGCTCCAGCTTTACGGTGTGACAGCAGGACAGCCCCCCGTGCACGCTAGCTTACAGGCTGGTTTCCACAGCAAAAATTCTGCCATTCTCAAAAACAGTTTTCAGAAGGCCGCACAGCAAAATTAATGTGCTTCAAGTGTAAAAAAGCCTCCAAAAAAGAAAAAGAAAAAGAAAAAAAGCAAACATCAGCTATTTACCACATGCTGCTCTAATGCCCCAAAGTGCCGTGGCCCACAATTAAAATCTTTGCTGAATCTGTTATGTGAAATCATGTCTCGGCCAAATGGTTCGGCGTATTTTGTGGAAAATACTCTGAATACCACAAGCCACCCCTGCTGAACCATCTTTACGAATGACTCTGCTTACCGTTCCTATTCTCTGCACATAACTTTAAATGATACTTCGCTGCAGATAAATGTCTGTTTTTATTTCTACTACTAGGCAACCCATGAAGGTTTTAAGTGTTCTGTTTTTTTTTTAAGGGTGACAATCATTTATATTTGGTAGGGTACAAGAGAAAGGGTTTAATGGCAAAGGAAAGATGGCTGAAGGCACCAAGTGTATAAAACTGCAGTTTCTTTACAGCTAGCCACATCACTGAACTGAAATACATCACTTTATTCACAAATTGGAGTTTAAATTGTCACCACAAAGGCCAAGGTTTCTATTCTAGTCCTTTTTTTGTTTGCTTTAGGAATACTTTTGGTCTTTCTCTTCGTCTGCTTGAGACTGAAATGCATAAATCCACAGACTGCTTTAACTTCTCAGTAACCGAATCTGAATCACTGCAGCGCCTAGCATGCAGAAAAAGATAAACAAAACTGAAGCCTTCCGTTACCTTTGCCAAATAAACCAATTAGCTATACAGAAATAATTTTACACAGACATGTACATCGAGTGGCCTTCACTAACGATCTTAGCATCGTGGTGCCAACAAGATTTGCAATCTGCCATGTAAGCCAACCAACCCCCCCCACCCCCGAGACCCCTCAGACTTCAGGACCAGCATACATCATGCCCTGACATTGGAAGACTCTGCCTGAACTCATGCTAAACCAGACCTTGACTACCAGATTAAAGCAATGCCTCATTAAAAAAAACCTCAATTCTCAAAGAGCTGCTAGATTTGATACACGAAGCCTTTTTGTGGCCCTTTTGTGTAGGCAGCAGTAAAAATCAAAGCCTCTTTTCAAGGCATGCTTTCCTCGTGGGTTGGAACTTGGCTTCGTGTAGCCAGTTGCAAACACTAGACAACTTTGAAGAGATCTTCAAAAAACCACACACCCAGAAAAAGCCATTTTTATTAGTCCATTAACATGTCATTAAAGTATCTACTTAGCCAGGAATCAAAATTCCGTCCTACCTAAGCAGAAACCCGTCACAAATGAGAGTCAGTCCTTGTAGCGCAAACAGTACCAAGTTGACAAAACAGAAGAGTTTCATCTCCAGGATTCCTAAGAATTACTCAAACTGAAAAATCTTCCTGGGCACTGACCGACAGTAAGTCTTCATATACACACCATCAAGGGCTGATTTAGCCCTCAACAACATAAGCTGTTAAAAAACCCAGCGTAGTACTATTGGAAGAACAAGACTCATTAAATTCCCAGTTAACTGAGACTGCCTGCAACACAAGACCAGTAAAGCAAGTTTAGGAATGAACCGACTGAGAAGTAAAACTTGGGAGAAACACTAAGAGTTATGGAATTAGCTGGAGAACTTTGCAGGGATAAAAGAGGGAGATCAATAGGAAGCTGAATTAATGCTGATGTACAGAATCAGAGAAAAGCACACAAATCAGAGAGGTGGAAATAAGCATATCCAATTATCCCTCACGCTAACTTTTCTTTCCCTTCTTCCCCCTCTGCTCACCCACAACAAATGCCTGAGATAAAGGCTACCTCCCAGATTAAATCTCACTAAATCCTAGCTATTACATCAGTTTTCTTACGACTTTGCTATGCCTTCCTCTAACCCAGGCCAAGAACCTTCTCATACTCCCTACACAGTCTCCTATTTCCTAGACAGACATTGGTCTCTTCTCCCACGTAGTTAGCGATAGGACGAGAGGAACTGGGCTCAAGCTGCGCCAGGGGAGGTTTAGGTTGGAAATTAGGAAAAATTTCTTCACGGAGAGGGTAGTCAAGCATTGGAACAGGCTGCCCAGAGAGGTGGTGGAGTCCCCATCCCTGGAAGTGTTCAAAAAACAGGCAGACGTGGCACTTTGGGACATGGTTTAGTCTAGTCTACCCTCAATTGGTTTAGTGTGGACTTGGTAGTGTAGGTTAATGGTTGGACTGGATGATCTTAAAGGTCTTTTCCAACCTAAACGATTCTATGGTTCTATGATTCTATAAACCCCAAGCATCGCCGACTGCTCGAGTCTTACAGACGTGCCCTCAGCCCAGCCTCTGCTCCAAAAGCAGAAGCTGCCCATGGAATTTATTTGCCCCGTCTACCATGGGGCAAATTCCAGCTACATTAAGTTCCTATTTCTCACTCAAATTGTACTTCTAGGGGCTTTGTGGTTTTTTGGTTTTTTTTTTTTTTTAAAAAAAAAGAGTTTATTTTTTAGGGCAAACCTTTCATAAACTGCTGCTTCACCACCTTCAGCTAACCATTCTCCTTGGCCCTACAGTGACTGCTCTGCTGTAAGAAATACAGCTGGAGACGATGGGGCAGGAGCAAGACCGTAATTGGTGAAGCCTCCTCTGTTATCAAGCAAATACCCTTGAAGCACCATCTTCCCTCACATCCTCGTACCTTTTCTTTGCAGACTGTCTCCCAACACAGTCAAAGCACAACCACTTTCTTAGAGAACAGGAATTCCACAGGTAAGACAGTTATGACTATCTCCATTTTACAGCCATTCTCAAAAAACACCCTATCAATTACAGTTTTACCAGAGAAAACGGTAACAGAACGTGAAGTCATTTATATCCACTGTATCATTTTTAAAACTCAGTCCTCCACCCCCCACCAACACATCTGCCAGAACCACAACCAAGTGGAATAATAATTTTGTAGAGGGAGATTTCCCCAATTCAGTCGAGTTTTTCCTTTGTTAAAATGTCCACAAATGGTCTCCCAACTCTCTGAAGACAAAGTATATGCTCAGGCTTCAGCTATAGCATCTACTTCTGTATACACTAGTAAGAAATAGAATCTCTGTAAAGAACTCAATATTTCTGTTAAAACCACACAGAATAATATCCCGTTCTCAGGGCAAATACAATCTCTTAGCTGACAGCTAAACAAAACAATTTCAATAACAAAATTCCTACTGGAAATACAAAATGGCATTTTACATTTACTCTACACTTCATTGCGCAAGTTGTATTTACCGGGCTCAACTCAAGTCTGGATTTCCTCCCTTACATCTCTTGTATCTCCAACCACACACGCTCGCATTGAATAATTCATATTTTCAAGCACGTAGTGTCTATCAAGATAGGCTTATCTGCACAGCTTGCACATACTTGTGCTCACATTTTCAAACAGACACCAACATGCGCTGTGCGACATCGTCGCCAGAATAAAGTTAAAAACACGCCACGAAACTACGTGGCTCAATTTTCTTAAATTAGATTAAAACTAAGTAATAAATCCATGCTGAAGTCTTAATACTTAACTATTATAGTTACCCAAGCACTGAGAAAGCATCTGGAAAAAAATTCCTAAAGCATGAAAAACATGTTCCTCCACCCACATGCGCTCATAACTCAGATTCCAAACTGAATTTTACTCAGATTGCCAAAAATATTTTGCACTTTTAACACTTGGAGTTTTCAAAGCACCTTTTTCAGATCTCTACAAATGTCAATACCTAACAGGACCATATAGTCAACCTAACATTGCTCACAACAGGTCCCAGGCAGAGCTGGGCAGCAAGCTCAAATCGAGCCCTGCTCCCATATTCCCGATAAACAAAAGGTCCTTTCTAGAAATACTGTCCAGATCTTCAGATGTACAGATTTGTTCCTCTGGAAAACGCTAGACGAACAACAGTGAGTTATTAATCAAATATAGAAACAGCCCCCCCGAACACTCTAGATATTAGTTTGGCAGAAATTCCGTGTTAAATAGTCGACACTCCTCTAACGGAGAACGAGAGCCCCCGTGCAGCACAGTCTGCTGCTCAGTCAGCATTTAGTTTAGGTGTGTTTAATTTAACATGCCTCTGATCTCCACTTTCATAAGTTAAACATATAAAGCGTTAAACACCTTATTTTCATTACCAAAAAAGAAGCTTATAAGGACTTTCCCGTGCAGCTGATCATTTGCTTACTAATTCAGTACATAAAAGGCTTTTCCAATAAATATTATGTTCACTATAAAACACAGAAATTTAGATTCCTCTTCTTCCCAGATATTCTCTATGGGGCTACCCATACCACTACTACAACTCTATGTTTTATAACCAGTTTGTGAGACTCAAGTTACAAGTACATTTCTGTATTAACAGCAGCTTTCCCCCCGCCAAAAACACCATCCAATTAACAGACTTCGAGCTTTTACAAGACATTCATTTCCTAAGTCCGGGAGGAAAACCTGCACAACTGCTCTCTGCTGCTTTATAAAGGAGGAAAAAGTACAGAACAAGAGACCAAAACCAACAGCAGCACATTTGCAGATGCTTACCATAGACCTAGAATTAGTAGAAAGCCCAAGCAACCATACCCATTACAACCGATCCAGCCTTGGGGTCCTGTCTGTGGAACAAAACGTTTATGAAATGATAGGAACAGAACACACAATTTTTGTACTTTCTAACCCAATATTATCTCCAGCTCTCTTCATATACGTATTGTCTTGCCTCAAAATAGCTGCCTGTTTTGCAGAAGGTAGAAAAAAGTCCGACCTTCCACTGCAAAACACGGAAAACCTGTGAAAGCAGAAACCTCAGTACTGAAAATCTTGGCAAAGGTTGACTAGACACAGCCAAGCAACATCTCAATAGAAACACTGAATTTCTGTCAAACAGTAAAAGGTCTAAAACTTCCAAGCTAGAATGAAACAGATTTTTCAGTTTAAAACCTAAACATATGTTTTGTATCTCCAAAGAGTGGCTGGAATTTACAGCCCTTCACATACAGGTAGTGTCAATATTTCAACAAAGCAATTTGAATGTTAAACATTATTGTAAAGGAGGAAAAATGAATGTAATTTAACACAATCTCAATTTAAGAACTGAGATTTGTTTTTCCAGACAGAACCAGTATTCAGCTTCTTTGATATCCTACTGCAATTAAATAAGGTACACAATCAACTTTATAGGAACAAAAGTTTCCAACGGGGGTATTTTAATAAACAGTGCAAAATTAATGTCTGGTTTTCATCAAGCGCTAAGCAGATTGCTTAAAAGCAAGAACATTGTTATTTAAAAAGTGAATGGCATTAAGTTATGTGTAAGTTGTAAACTATGTAAACTATTAGTTCTTCCCACGAGGACTTAAATGTATCAGTAGAAGAGTTTTAGTTAAACAATTCACATTGCCTTAAAACTAAATATACAGGTTTAGCTCTGGTCAAAGTAGGACTGCTCAACTCAGTGTTAAACTAAAGCTGCACTGTGAACCAAGAACAGGAGGCTGGCAAGAGAATTGCTTAGGTGACCTAGGACGCTGGCGATATTAAAATTAACTGCCAGCAAAATTAAAAAGAAAACAAACCAAAAAACAAAACAGAAAAACCCTAAACTTTAGAAAGCATTGAAAATAAGAAACAACAAATTTTGCTCAAGTAATTTTTAGAAGTTGCAGTTAAACGTATATAACGCTGATGACCACCATGGTCACAATATTCAGGAATCCACGTTTCTTCGTTCATTCTGAAACATCTGAGTCAAGACTCTCCAATACAGAAATTCCACAGAAAAAGGAATTTAGCCTATAGAATATTAGGTATTTAAAGAGAACAAACCTCAGGAAAAACAGTGCAGCAGGCTTAAGCTGTTTTAGTAAAATTCAGGCTCGTGTTTCTTTAATAACTAGACAATCTTATAACAAGCGGTTGCTAGAAATCTACTGCAAAGAGTAACACTTACCAAGCACCTCTTCTAGCACTACTGACAACTTCAGTAACTGCTACCAGAACAAATTCCAACAGGTCCTGGATGACTTTTCAAGAGGCACAGTCAACACCCCAAATTTTTTTGCAAGTAAATGAAAAGCATTCTTTCTTTCAAGCAAGGCATCAGTACCGTATCATGGCTTTAAAACCACATACCTCAGGTTAACTAATGACTTACAAACTTTCCCTAATTTCTAGCGCATTTAGCTGTTTTCCACGCTCGTATTTTAACTGAGGTATGCTGAGTGCTTCTTGGCATGTTTGGATAGAAACATAAAAAGCCTCAAGTCTTGTCATATAACGCTTTTCAAAGCCATGGGCCACACTGCCAAAGAAACTTGTTCATGCTCTTACAGCTTTTGCCTGCCTTATTCGCAAATCTGTTGTTTGTTTTGCGGTAAGCACGATAACAAACAGATGAGATGGAGTAGTACCTTCTGAACCGACTAAGAGCAAGCTCCGATTTAAAAACTGGGGCGGTGAAAGTCAATATTCAATGAGGAGTTAACAGTGTACAAAAGCCTAGAGCAACGAGTTCAGTTTGTTCTAGGCTACTTAGCAAATGGACAGCCAAAAATTGAACCAGCTGGAATTCATTCAGAAGTAATTCCTCCTTCCCATAGCTCCCTGGGCTGTCGTTATCAACCTGAGGATAACAAACATATGGATCATCAAGATTGAGCTAGCGCTGGAAAGAAGGGGCACAGCCTAATAGCCCATAATAAATGAAGTTTTGATCCTAACTTGAATCTTAGTAGTGAGGTATAAATGCTTTTAGCGTCTTGTAGGGAAAAGTGTAGGATTTGCCCAAGCTAGATGGAATTAAAACATTCTACTGACTTCTCTTCTTGATGATTACCTTGTTACCAGCTCTGGTGTATCTTATGTTTAGTGAACAGTTTTAACCTCTGTTCTTTTGCTGGGTTTCAGCTGCTGTCAATACAGAACAAACAGTATAGATTACTGAAGTGGCAAGACTGCATTTGTTTTAAAAATAGTCAAGTAAAGCTATTACCGCACAAAAAGCCAGAGTTGTTCCAAATACCACCTGGATACCTTGCTGAAGCAAATCTGTACTAAAAAGGAGCTGAGCAGTTTTATTTGTCAAGCACAACTGACACCGTATATCGAGAACGGAGCAGGGTTTCAAATAAAACACTATCCAGTATTTTTTTCCAAGTCCGTTCAGCCGGGCTTCGGCGTTGGTACGGGCACAGCCACCCTACGATCAGTACGGAGGTGGATCACCCTTGCAGCAGCCACCGTCAGACGGGTGTTCTGCAGGAACGCTAACCACGAGCCTCTTCCAGCAACTCTGCGTGGTGATGTTGGGCAAAATACAGCCACACTTCTATTTTTGTCTTTATTACAATTTCATATTCAAATTACATCCCTCAGGTTCCAGATGATTCAAGAGGTACACGCAAAAAAATGGAAAACTGACACCTTGACCGTCCGGGTAAAATTTAAAAAATAATTCAGACTAAGTGCTTAGCTACAAAGAGGGGAAAATTACTTCAGTAATTTCCAATACAAAAGCTAAAATAAAGGTGCAAAGTTTAAATTCAGGAAGAGGAAATAAAAATTGTGTTTGCACAAATGAAATTCTTGGCATCACTTCCTATTTTGAATAAAGCAGATCAGCTGTTACAGAATATTGTTCTTAATTCCTGGAAGTTTTCAACTCCAAAATCTTCAGTAGTTTGTTTCGTGATTATTCAGCCTGTTACAATCCCTTCCAATATCTGCCCGAGATGTTACAAACCGCTCTCCACTTTCTTTATGCAGTTTTTTTCACTCGGTCAGAGCGCTCAGCTTAAACCCTCCTTGTTTACAAATGAAAAAGCACAGGAAGCGCCAAACACACGACTGTTATTTGTGAAGGGCACCGATGCTAAGAGGTGAGCAGCGGCACTGGATACCTGCCAGTCAATAAGCTCGTCTCGGCTTATCAGCCTGCGCCCCGCGCCAGCGCTGCCAAACTCGCAGGGGGTGCATGAGGAGCGGGAGGTGACAGTGGTGGCACCAGTTAATGGGGAAGGAATGGGGTGCTTGTGTACGCGCAGGAATAAGGGAGCTGTGGCAGAGGGGAAAGGAGAACAGGACAGAAATGAGGCTTGTTCCAAAAAAAGACTGCAATTACAGAGGTATTAATAGCTTTTGGAAGCCAAATTTTTATTGTTCATTCACCTACTTTTGTTCTTTCTATTAACCCCAGTACAGAATCACTATTTTCTTCTATAGAACATTTGTCCATCTGTTGCAGGAAAAACATCCCTACGTAACAAACTTTCCTAGGAATTAGTATGAAAGCTTTTATGTAGAGAAAAAAAAAAATCTGATTTCATAACCAGTCCTATTTCAAAGCCAAGAATGATCCATAGGAGACTTTTTTGTTGCTGCCATTGTTACACGGCGCGTCTTGTCTACAAGAAGCACATACGCACACTCTCTACAATCTACCTAATCACGTATTAGTCACACAAGTGGTAAATCCCTAAAAGCACTTTGGCTTGGGTCATGCAAATGCTGGATGAACCAAGTTACATCAGTCCTCATCCGATTTCCAAGCAATGAGATGCACGTGACCGCTGCTCTGCCCGAGGAAATGGGGGTCAATACGTGTGCATCCTACTGCTGAATTTGCACGCTCTCTAGGGACTCGCAGCAGTGTGACTCAGGAGCACCGGGCTGTCTGCACGCACACACTGCACATATATTAATGAGATTATCGCTGCTCCTTGCCGGGGTGTTCACACTACACCGCCAGTCATCTGTAACGGGTCTTCAAGGAGTCCGGAACACATGCAGCAAAACACTCCGTGCGTCTTACGGCCATGCTCCGTCTAAAATGTTAAAACGATCTAGAAGGCTGACAGGCACACACTGCACGACAGTAGCCATTAAAAGGAACCGTCTTCCTTCAGAAATAATTAATCACCCGTTGTGTTTCAGTATAAACATCCAGATCACACAGGCATGTGTTTCTCTCAGCTGAGCAGCAGCGAGATGGACAATCGAAAACCGCGACTGCTTCAGAGCTGGAAGCAACACTGCTCGCTTGGAGACGGAAGGCAATGCCGAGCGGCGTTCCTCCCCAAGACGTGCTCTAGCTGGATGTGGTTAACCAATAACCTCACATTAGCACCCCCCTCTTCCAAACACGATTTCCAATTAGTATCAAAGTTCAGCAGACCCACATTGTATCAGTGTCATCGCTCTCTTACACAAGCAAATCCATCCTCTTCACTTTAGGTATTTTAAACAAAATGTCTAATTCTTGTGTAACCTATGGGAGGCACAAAACTGAGAGCTGAATAGCACCAAACAAGATTTCATGAAAAGAAGGCTTTTATTCAGAATAAAGCCGTGTCAGCCTATGTGTTACTCCCTTGTTCTAATTATATAGGACAGCATCTATTTAAATGGCCAAGTTAATGACTTCAAATTTGATCAATAGTCTCTGTTTATTCAGCCCAGCGCCACTGACAGTCACCAGGGATGAACAACAAAACAAACAGACTGGCTAGAGCCAATCTGTGGTTGAGCAAGACAAACCAATCCATGACAGCAAACACCTCTCGATTTAGTCGGGAGGTGGGGAGGGAGGTCCATCGCCTACAGACATTGACATAGTCCCTTCCCTTTGTGCCCATAAAACATTTATCCATATTATTCTGCTAACAACCAACTCGAGAGTTGAGTGAGCTCAAGCAGAACTAACACCACGGCTACAGAGCGATTCCAGCGCTTATCTTGTACCATCTAGCTATGTTAAATAATGCCATTTGCTTCCAGATTAAGCATGGTAGGACACGACAGCAGCAAGAGGATGTCACTAAGCCTTTGGACCATAAGAAGTGACTTCCCTTACTGTCACTGTACCCGCTATGGAAGGAAATTTCCTTTGGAGCAGCTTCAAGAAAGGCTGGAACCATCTTCCTGAAAGCAGGATGAAAAACGTCCTTGACTAAATCTCCAGCCAAAAGACGCCAGGAATGTTTTAGTTACAGGCTGGCTTTAGAGAGCAAAATAAAAATAGAACTTAGAACAAAACCAGATAATGTACAGTGTGCATGTAGCATTCTAGTGGAGATTTTTTTTTCTCTTAATTAAAAAAATAAACGCATTCATTGCAAAGTCAGTTTCTCAACAGTGGCTTAACAGCAACATATGTGGACCTCCTCCCCCCCCCCCCCCGCCTCCCCGGGCAATTTTTTTTAAGAACAATTTGCAAGCTCCTCAGTAAAGGAAACCCCCTTTCTAATCCCAAGTGAATCTGGTCACAAAGGCTGGGATCTTGATGAAAATGTTTTAGTGCATTATTCTGACCAGGATGTTTGGTTACAATTTTCTCAACATTATACATTCATGACTGCCTGCAACAGCAACTGTTTGCTATTTTCCTTGTACAAAATGTCAGTGTCCATTACATCAATAAATTATAATGCCACTACTGCTTCGAGATACCTCGATCAAAGGTATTATGTAAATAAACCGGAGCTTGAATGGAAAGATACTATGCCTCTTCCTATACGACCTTAATGTATGTGTTTCATATTCAGACATAGGATTTTATGCAAGTGACACCACTCAGCTGCAGGATCCTGCAAGAAAAAATACGAAGAAAGTTCTCCTAAACAAAACGTTCATTATCAAACTACTATATTAACACATCCAAAGTCCAAAATTTAATATCTAAAAAAACCCAATACATGAGGACAGCTGGTTCAGGCAAAGCCTAAGACGTTTGCTTCCCATTTTAAATTTATTAAATAGATTCAATACATTACATTTCGCATGGATGGTTACCAGCGCTAATATTCCAGATAAAATGAAATGCTGTATGAGGAAAATTCTCACTAGGGCTAGCTCTCACTGGATATATTACTTGCTCTCACAGTAATTTAGTATAACGGAGGCCTAACAATTTCACTGAACAGGATTACAAAAAACATCTCTTCACAGTTCATGACACAGAAATATCCATTTCTTCACTACCTTCTCAACACAGGGAATGCACTTGAAAACAGGCTAACGCGTGCTCTGTGGGAACCACAAAATAATATAATGTCTGTTTGTTTTTAAGAAGGTGATTGCTGTTTATCAAATAGTTGAGATATTAAAAGCAAGCCCTTTATTTGCATTCATATCACTAACAGGACTTGCACACCTGGGAATCTGATACTGTCCAAGCACTGAATGACAAACTACTAGAGTGAACCAAAAGAGAGCACAACTGAATACACAATTTTCATAAGAGAAAAACCTTTAAACACCATTTCACTCTTTACTCAAATAAGCTATGTGGCACTAATTTGAAGTGATAGTGCTGTTCTTTTAATTAAAAAATGCCAGTAGGAGGTTGATGCATTGGCTGATGCTGTAAGCGACACGCTCACAGGACGCAGATGAATCTTTGTGTAAGGAATTAACACAAAATTTCATCCGCGTTAAAAAGCAAAACAAAACCCCTAAATCAAAACAAATGTATAGGGAATGTTATTGCAGGTGCTTGATAAAGTCATCTGGATGTTTCCCTCAGAAAATGTCGTTAAGTTCTGGGGGGAAAAAACCCCAAAAAACAGAACGCTCTCAGTCCAGTTGTGCAATTAGGAGTTTAATTCATGAAGCTTGATTTACCTGCAGGTGTGTGGTGAACTTAATACCAATATTTTTCTCCCCTTCCTACCTCAGAGCTCCTCTCCCACTCTCCCAGGTCGCTCCTTCGACACCTCCTGTCTGCACGGCTGGCACGGGCACCGGGCACCCTCCCTCACCCCTCCGGCAGCACTGGCAGGCTGAGGGAGGGGATTCATTCTACCAAGCTACTCGTCTCTGCGAGTCCTAGACACCCAGTGTGGTAACATCTCCGCCCTTATCAAATTTGACTGAAATCAGATGAAGAGCCAAAAATTATTTAGAGAATGACAGGTGCGATCCCACAGCCTGGTAGGTTTTTTAGTCTGGAAAGAAGAGGAAGCTGGTCCCTTAAGTTTATCCATCAGCCTGATGGTGAACTAAGGCAGCACTGTCTCCCAAAATCTGTAGACGGCTTCCGTGTGCCAGGTTTCACTGCTGGTTTGTGAAACCAACAAAAGCCTAGAAAACAGATTAGTATCAGCTTTCCAATCTAGAAAGAATCCCCGGCAAAATATTTGCTGGATCCTTTTCCCCTTGGTCTTTCAACATCTTAATTCCACCACCCCAGAAGAGGCTGGCAGCCACGACCGGGATCTCCTACATGAGTCTTCGGTTGCTGCTACCATAAAAAAAAAAAGAGCTCTACATTGGCATCTGGAAGCATGACCGTCCTTAAAACTGGCAGCTGCTCCGCCTGGTGAAGAAACATCACAGAAACAAGCAGGACATTTTATCTTTACTTGGTATATAGACTATCAAAGAGAAGCCAGTTTATCCAAAGGCTTCTAGTATATTTACTCACCACTTCTACAATGACTATTTCAATCACGTTTACACTGCCAGCATCATCTCAAAACGTCACAGATTAATCGGATTCCTTCTGGTGTTTCAAAGTCTGTTTTCTCTCCGCACACTTGTAGGATTTACATCCTAAGGCAATGATAAAAAAAAAAACAAACCACCTGGGCTTTATTTTCTTCCCCCCTTCTATCAAAAATAGTTCTCATCTATGCTCTAGTTCAATTTGGAAGTAGCACATGCAGACTTGATAAGCATCCTGCGAAGGAAATGCCTTGAATTGCAGACTACTTACAACACATTTTCCCAAGCAACTTTTTATAAATCACATTTGATGGCTGGTTTGCTAATTTCTATTGAAGTTTATCAAAACATTATTTGTAGACAAGTCAAATTACTTCTGTGATTGGAAAAAAAAAAAAACAACCCACTTATGACTGCAAGTCCAAGCCAAGCTGTTGGATTATAGTGAAGTATGATTTATCCTGTTACCAGACAGACCTTTCTAACTCTGAGAAGGTATTTAATTTTAAACTAAAGAACACAACATGGAAAAGTGCCCATTTACATGTTTCTTTTGTTTGCGTAAGTCTTCTAGATCAGGTAAAAGCACTACTAATAAGAGCTGGTGACAGCGCAATTATTGGAACCGATTACATTACCCTAAGCAGATCTAGAGGTTGCACGCGGGTGACAGTCTGGCCGACTGACTCTCACACCTGTGCCAGTTTATCATGCTGTAACAGACACAACTAATTAATATGTCTTGAAAAAAGTCTATTAACATTCAATTCCCTAAAAATCTTGGAAAAAAGGAATAGAAAATGTAGGTGCTCCTATTATGGCACGTTAGGTGTACATGTAGCATATTCGATTTAAGGTAATTATTGCACAATATGTAGAAGTCGGTCTTACAAAGAGCCAGACATTTATTCCTACAGCCTGTGCTTTTGCAGTAGCAAATTTAATATTAGATTATTTAATGAATTACGGGATCTCTGGGAAAAGGTGCCGGGGCAGAGATTTAAGCCCGAGTTTAACTTGGTTACATCACACAACTACCAACTTGAACAAAGTCATTAAAGAGTAAGTTCACAATTAGGACCCCTTCTCCGACTCCAGAGCATTCATGGGCTGATGGACCACGCCGTGTTTGAAACAGTTGTGCCACTCGCTGGCACCTGCTAGCTCCCTAACTTCACTTACACCTTTTAAGCTTATCTCACCCCTATTTCAGCACTCATCTGTGAAAGGGGAACCCCAACTCATCTGTGAAAGGGGAACCCCGACAAAAGTATTTTCACTCTGGTTAAAAAAAACAAAACAAAACAGGAGTGGGTTAAATGCATCAGCAGATCACAGCATAAAAACTCTTCATGTAAGAAATAGCTGGGAGATGAAAAATGAGATACACGGAAGTTCTCTGCAAATTCCAAAAACCCCACCACTTCAGGCTCCACCCCCCCAGCCATTTCTGTTCCCTCTGCTCTGTTGCTTAGTCGGGTGTTTACAGACACATGAAATATGAACGTGCCTGTTGTAGTACTTAGCTTGATGGTTACCTGCCTGCCGACATTTAAGAAAGTGATACAGGAGATACTGCTTGGAATTTCTACTAATATATAGCGCTGAAGTAACTATCATTTCAAGAACCCAGAAAATTCACCCAATTATTCTTTCAAAGGCGGACATCAGAGCTTTAGCTTACATTCACCTACTCAATTCCAAACCCAAAGTTTACCAATCTAATGGATTCTCTCCCCATTAACACTAAAGAAGCCTTTTTCAACAAGGTAGCCACTAATTAGATTACACTTGTAGAATACGACACCTCTGCATTTTAATTCTGAGTTTAAACAGAAGTTCCCACATGCTTACAAAAATGTCTGCACGTGTTAAAAAAACCAAAACACATCAGCTGCAAGGATAAAGAACAAGGCTTCCTCTGGAAGTATATCAATCACTGCAAGTTTGAATCAAATTGAAATTCCTAGCTTTTCTAAATTCTGCACTTGCGTAGTCAAAAAATAAAAAAAAAAAAAGAAAAAAGACATTAAAGCAACAACACAATTCATACACTCAGTTAATTTTCATATGCGGTCTGGACTTTTTTTTTGCTTTTGCTCTTCAATAAAAGGGTACACATGCATTTCAAGAGATGTTTCCTTTCCAAGAAACTTTTTGGGTCATGCACCCTGTGTACTAGAAGATGTGAAAACACTGACCACAGGGACTGACTTCTCTGCTGTAATGTCTGGTTTGCTTTGGGGATGCAATACAGACCACATTCGGGGTGCGAGGAAGAAAAGTCAAGATGATGAAATAAAAAAAGAGTTCAGACTGATGTTAGCAGTTGCCTTGAATTCAAAATAAAGAAAAGGGTAACTACCTTCAGTGGGTTTTTAACCTTTATTTTATGGAGAAAAATACAAAGGAGGGCTTTTAATATAGTGTCGTGGACACTAGGGAGATTAATTAGAAGAACAGATTTCAACACACACAAATTTAATTTGCCATTTTGTGAAGTAAACAAGAGATGGAAACTTTAAATTGATAAGAACATACGCATTTTATTTTCGTCTAACCATTAGAGGAAACAGGCAGATTTTTACGGAAGACCAAAATGCAAACATATGAAAAGGTCAAAGAAAACGCTATTCCTCCTAACTCATACAAAAGTGCCATTTTGCTCCAAATAATAAAATGTATCGAGAAGGACCTCATCAACATGAGGAAAAAAAAGACTGCATCCTATCAAAGATATTTCTTTACATACTACTGGTTACCAGTAAAAGCAAAAACTACTGCAAGAGAAAGATAACGTCAGGTTATCTATGAAAGGACGAGAAACAAATTTTATTTTCTTCAGCAGGGCTTCTTCATAACCAATTGGGAAAGAAACATCTACCATTCAAGAAAACCAACCATGGCTAAAAGTGCCCATTAGCGAGGACATTCAGGGACACATAATATTCCTGGAGTATTCTAGTGGTCAATAACACTTGAAGTTAATAGTGTGGTTTAACATTGTCCTTTATTCCTAAATGGGCTGCTGTATATTCTTACGAGAGAATCAGCAACCAAAGAACCAAAGTGTAAAATAGAAAGCTATTACAAACACCTAATTCCACAGGATTTTCCATCATTTCTTACGATCGTAACAGCACGATTTAGGATTATGAGCTTAACCCATTTGGACTGCTTCATCACACAACAGCCAACATAAAGGGCCGGTGCGCACCAGGACAAGATGCTGGGGCCGGTCCTCTGCCAATGACAATTCCCTCCAGCTGTGGCGGAGGTGAGCACAGCTGGAACGGCAGAGCAGCCTGCAGCACCATGCAGTCACTGGGGGGATTGTGCATTATTTTAGCATTACTCCCAAACAATAATGGATTGTTTTACCCACAAACAGATGAACAAACCTTCCATTTAAATACTTTCTGTTAAATTGTATTAGTATGCATAATAGTGTCCATATCCTCCAAAAAAAAACCCAGGCAAGAGGATTTTTCGTGGGGGAGGGGAGGAAGAGTAAACCATGCTCTGCCAGCTTTATCTATCTATGCTGTGAATTGGGTAGCCTTGGGGATTTTTGCCTGCTGTGCTTAGTGTCCTTGACAACAAGCCAGTTTGAATTCTGGCCTTTAACTTGACAAAAATGACTTACTGAAGAGGAAGGCATCAAGCTATTACAGCCCTGTGGAGAGATTCTTTCTAAAACAGCATGCATGCTTATTCTGCCAATTCAACTAGAGTATCGTCAAATTTATCATCCAGCTCCTATACCCCCAAATATTCCCCATGTAGTTGCCAGTTCATAAGAGAGTATTTGAGAGAAAAAACTTTCAGCGTTTTTGCTCTGTCCTCCCATTGCGTTTTACGACTTTCACAAAGAAAGATAAAGATGGAAAACAGAGAAAAGTATCTCCAGGGATCTCCTCTCCGAAATTACTGAATTTCCCTTCAAAGAGATGTGAAACAAAGTTTATAAACATGTAGCATCTTAAGCTGTTATGGACCTACTGACTCTTCTTTAGCAAACACAGTTGCAGGTTTCTTCTTATATTACACTAATACTTAAATAAATCTTTTATAAATTGATATATACTAATAAACAAGCTCTAGCAAAGCTTGCTGCTTGGTTTAAGAAATCGTTACTCTCTGTTTTTCTTTTCCAAAGCCAACTCCTCCCAACAGAAGGCAACACACAGACATACCTCAGCTTTTCAAAGTCCAGCATCTTAGTTTAAATTCTTGAGCTAGACTTACATGGAGAAGCTGAATCTGCACTGAAGCAGCTGAAGTACAAGCACAGGTTTTCTTCCACCGGTCTTCTCACGGTGGGTGACAAGTTTTTGGCAATGGGGGTCAGCAGACTAGCCAGGAGGTAATGTCTTGAGTTACTGCAGCAATATCTGCAGGAATTAATTTGTAAGCACATGAAGCGTCACCATCTGAGAGCAGTGCAGCTTCTTCACTACCAGCCGTAACACAAGTGCTCGATGTTGACTATCTGCATGCTTAACTTTGGGCTTTCCGATATATGTGCTAAAGAAGGTGAGATGATATCAAGGTAAAAACGCTGGAAGTCGATCAACTGTAGTGCTGTCCTCACCATCAACAGAGGAGGCATCTCAGTGTTGGCAAGAGCATTGAGGACTATACACAAGACCGACATGGACATACCCTAAAACCTAAACAGACCCATAACAGGAGAAACGATGTGGTGGTTGTCAACAAGTATCTCAAGACTCAAGATCTCACCACCTCCTCCTCCGCCCAAACTGCTGGTGTAGGAAAGAACAAACCATTTTCAGTAAAGGGCAATACAAGCTTGTTTCACTCTAGGAGAATAAATCAGCATCAGGTTTCATGAAAAATATCAAAGCACTAATAGAGGTAAAAGCTTTCAACGATATTGCAGAATTTGGTCCTTTTCGCAGTAATATTTTGACCATTTCCAGAGGAATCATAATGGAAAAACATAACAGAAAAGATTCAATCCCTAATTTAGGGAAAAAAATGGCAGATGGAAATGCCTCTTCTAGCCTTTTTTCTTTTTTTTTTAATATTCTCTTCACTCAAGTCTTAAATGAGTTGCTCTGCTGCGTACATACCTAAACTTCACAAGTATACTACACCGACCGATTGAACCACGTCTTTTCCAAACCACTCTGCCCTATCACGGTACCTCAGCCAACACGGCCCAAACCAACAAGGCAGCCGAGAGAGTAGTTAACTCTGGAACCATAAATAGCAGCAAGTAATCTAACCAGATTAATCCAACGTTAAGCACATCAACTGGACTTGCTTCAAGTTGGGCAGCGATCCAGGTAAACCTCCAAAACACACACACGGACAGTATTTCCATACAGTAGTACTTCAGTCTGTGACCCACCAAGCACACCTCCAGCCAGCTACAGAAATAACCGAGGGGTCTCGTTTATCTTGATTTGCAGTGGCAGTTTTAGCAGTTTCTGAGTAGCTGTCAGGAAGAGGTCAGCTACCTGACACACGTAACATGGCGGTGTAAAATCGACTTCCTGGCTGAGAAATTGGAAACACTGCTTATATTACCCTGGAATTGATGCTTAATTTTGCAACTCAAAGAGAAAGTACGATGCTACAAAATTTTAGATATGGGATAAAGCCGTTTAAGGAAACAGAAGAAAAAACTGTTCTTAGACTCGTGAGTAGTATGAATAAAAAAGAAGAAATCACTAAGTAACTGCACAACCACAACCCAAATTGCATTTCTTTATATGAAGACATTCAATTTGAGAAAAGAAAGTTTTAGTCAGGAATAAAGTAGTTATTGTTTCTACTTTCCCTTCCTGAGGGGGATATTCAAACAAACTCTTTTTGGAGATTTAATTTACTTCCACCAGGACAATGGTGCTGGCACAGCTTTGACTTACTGGGAGAGACAAAAAAGGGAGACTCACTACCCATAGCCTGCCCAGAGGAAAAGGCTGCTCTTTGGATTCCCACTCCGGCAGCCCGAAGATGCCAGCTGGCCGGCTGCAAAGGCTGCTCTCTGCACTTCCCCCCATGAAGGCAAGATTTTATATTTTTTGTTGAAGTCCCCATAGTTTTATGCCCCAAGTCTCTTTGCCATCCCTATCCAAAGGCCTCTGAACAGCCACAGATTTACCTTCACGAAAACGCTACTATTTCATAACACAAATGGGGAAGAGAGGCAGAGAGAGCTTAAGCGCCTCGCTCAGCATCGCACAGGAAATCTGCGGTGAAACTCAGCGTCGAGTTCCAGCCCAGCGCTCCAACCACAACCAGGCAACCCACTCCCAGAAGACACAGAGCAGAGAAAATCCTTATGAGAAGGATAATAAATAAAATAACAAGACATAGATTTCGACATACTCCCAGATTACCATGCAAAATAAATTTGGAGCTACTAAACTACCGCTTCCCACGGTGTTCCCCATTGCACGAAACCGGCTCAATGTTAAATTCCAAGTGCCGAGGCAGGCTGGGCTGACCGGCCAGCCGTCTCTGCCTTCTTGCACCAGTGCTCTCAGCCTGTAACCCGTAGTCTTTCCGATGTACGAGCATAAAACTACAGACAGCCTAGGAAGTATTTACCATGTCTGATACAGAGATCCCCACACAGATATTCATTGTTTCTGAACACTGGACATAAAACTGTCCAGATCACCAATATCAGTGTTGCTATTGATCAGTTAACTTTGCTGCATTGATCTATACATTAGTCATGAAAGGGAAGCAAAACATACTGACACTTGTGACACATTTTAACCTGTGCCTTTATAACAATCCTACGTGAACACTGCTCTTAAGGTAACATATTTTATTTTCTACTTGAAGTCACTGTATTCTTTTATGTATTCCTTAAATTACAAATGCATATCTGCAAAAAGACCCGAAGCCACCCATTTACCAGCTCCTAACTGGTCAGATTTTGTAGACAGGACTTCCCTAAACGGTGCTGACTACAGCAAACCGAAAGTGGTGTTCAGGATACTCGTCTGCATCACCTCTTTCCCTCTCATTGCCGCTGCTAAGCACCACCACCTTTCTACAGGAATCAAATTTGTCACCTACAAACCCCCTCCGGCTCTTCCCCTCACCTCACAGAAACCACCCGTTTCCTCATCATCTTCCTCATTCCTCCCCGATGCTTCTGACACTGCACTTTCCTGCCTCTCACAACTGGGAGGGCTCTCACCTGCACCCTCCCTCCAAAACTGCAACCACAACAGCCACCAGCAGCCCAGCACCTTCCCAGGCCAGCTCTGCCGAGGAAGGATGCATTTTTATGCTCTCGAGTACTCTGAACCGCAGCTAAGTGAGATGCTTGGAGACCATTATTTGTATTCTCCTGTTATACCGCCTCTGGCTTTTCTGTGAAAGAAACTGGTTTTGCCATCAGTCCTCGACATGGCCATCTGACCTTACACATGAGATCCTCCCCCCTTCCTGCTCCATCTCTGAAGTGATCCATAAAGTTGAACTAATGCCTTTTCCTTCCCAATCCTTTCTCAGTTCCACGATGGTACCAGAAGCCAGCAAGCTTTTAACAGCTCAGCTTGAGACCCTGCTGAAAAAGCCAGTACTGATGAAGCCAGAACACAACTTGCGGCTTTTTTTGGTAGAAAAGTTACACATTTAGTCCACTTCTTCACAGCCTTTCCAATTCCATCTGCAACCTTCACCTGCAAGCTACCTGGAATAGGAATGTCTCTGATACCCAGCACAATGAGACTGCAGTTTTCACGAGTACTTCTAGGTGATATAACAGTAGGAACAAAACACGTGTAAGCCTTGGAGACGATGAACCCTTTGGAACTTCCCCAGGGAGCAGCGGCTGCAGCAGCAAACAGAGGTTCCAGAGAAGCACATCAGTAAAAAAGGGAGACGTGCTCCGCAAAGGTCCCCTGGCCTGTGGATCGTGTTCCTCCCCAACCCAGAAAATCCTGAGAGGACTTCTAGAGCACGTGCACTCACAATATCACTTGATTATTTCCATCCCTGTTTTGATAATTCCACCACTGTCGCACTACCCTGATGACACTGCGGACACAAAGAGACCATGGACTTAACAATGTGTGTTACCTGACTTTGCCCAGAACTGCTCCAAGTGGCAAGAGGCAAGGCCATGAATATCTCTGGCTCCTACGTCACTAGCAGCGGTGAAAGCTCCAATGGAAATAAGAGGAGCAGGCTTTTGGAGAAACTGTCATACGATGAGAGATTAGCATGTTTGAGAACCATAGGACACAAAATCATTTTAACCTGCCATCCAACTTACTTGCTGATGTTGTGGGGTTTGGGGTTTTTTTATATTTCTAAACAGGATGCATTATTTGTGTTTCACTTCATTATGATTTGTATCGGGATAGGACTGACACTGTTCTCATAAGCTGGAAGATCATTTCTGATAATCATCAGAGGATCCAGAACTTTTAGACATATTCACGTAAATAAACTAAACCGAACATGCTGCTAATACAAATACCTTTCCAATATACAAGAAAAAAATTACGTCTTTAAGCATGAAAGGTTCTACCACCATTTGCTTCCCTTTTGCAAAGTAGCACTCACAGGCACCTTCAGACTAAGTGGTATTTACACAGCTATTTTCAGTAGTGCAAAACATAAATGGTTCTAATCACAGGAAACACAATGCAGGTCGTAAATCATAACAGAAGAGGTCCTCTGTCTTGATTTAAAATCTGCTCAAATCTCCCAACAGCAAAACAGATGAGAAAACAAAAGCCACGCTAGCTACAGCTATTTGAAACAGGTAAGTCTATGATTCTGCGACTCTAAGTCAGCACGCTAGTATCCAGCAAAGCCAAGAATACAGCATTGCCTAACAATTCTAAAGCTAAACCTCTCCCAAAGCAATTTATTTTTTATTAAATACAGCAATTTTTGTCACACCACCCAGGTTGCATGCTTGTAAAAAGAGATGTGTTTGAGCAAGCAGGAGGTTTCTTCAATGAAAAGAGTTAAAAAAAAAAAAAATCCACTAAGTTACTCGATAAACTGAAACTTGTCTCTTCCAGAAAATGTTCTTAGCTAGGAGAGAAGACTAACGCATGCTACAAGTAAGAAAGCATTTTAATGCAGCATTCATCCTTTAAAATTAAACCCAACAGCTTCTGTCTGTTATTCAAATGATATCCTCCAGCTCAGAAGGGCTATAACCACGGCGTGTTACTTAACTCACAACGTTTTTATTGACTGCCTTGCATAAAAACAAGCCACATTAATGACTGAGTTGACATTTAGTATACATCACCACAAAACTAATTTCAGATCAAACATCATCCATAGACCCCCAAAATATTTTCAGCTTTCTCACGTCCAAGAAAAGGATTTTCAGATTTATATTATCCTCACGAACTTTAGTCTTCTAAAACACAAGCAGTGCAGAATCAAAAAAAGGATTCGAAGCAAACCAGGATTTTTTTTTTTTTTTTGAAGAGCTGCTTCTGATTGATTGTGTTATAAACCAGAAGCAAGTTAACCTGTAACTGAAGTTTAACTAGCGCCGTTTTCTCATTATTTGACAATGTTTTATGCACCCATAGAAACAGCTCTATATAGATCAATGCCAGTGTCTCAGAGTAGCACCGTGGCTCCTTCAGCCCAAGAGATCTCCAAGCATCCACCTGTTGCCTTTGAAAGACTGGATTGGGCCTTTTTTATTAATAATTCACACAGCAGTCTCAAGAAGCAGAAACTCTGCCTCTTCCCACTAAAGAAGCAGTCTCGGCATCGACCGGAACAGCTTCCAGAAGACTTAATCCACATCTTTCACAGGGTGCAACAGAAGTTGGCTTATCTATACGCGCACCCTCGCAGAGGCCTCGTAAGGAGGCACGACACGCACCGCTTTTGGTGTCACCTCTCACTCAGGGAAGTAACTTCAGAAGTTGAATGCAGGATTTGCCCAGCAACAGCAGGTTGCGAGGAAGGAGGGTGGGGGGGGAAAAAAAAAAATCACTAAAAAAAAAGCTAAAAGCAACTAAATGCATGTTTTCTTATTAGCAACCGAGTTACCCTCCTCGGCACACGGGAGGCTGGGGGGGGTTATTAACTGAGGCGAAGCAAGGCAAATTATGAAAGGCTTTGCTGAAAGCCAGTCTGCGGGAGAGGTGGCCCTGAAAATCCTCCCGAGGAAGGTACAGAAGAGACCCCAGGAAAGGGCAGGGTGTCCTGGCCTGCTGGAGGGGGATCACATACACCCCTCCATGGGGAAGGTGCCAAAGAGACCCCAGGAAGGAGCAGGGTGCCCTGGCTTGCTGGGAGGAGGGGGTCACAATGACCCCCTATGGGGGAAGGTGCAGAAGAGACCCGAGGAAGGGGCAGGGTGCTGAGGGGGGGGCCACAGGGAGCCCCCATCAAAGAGGAAGGTGCAGAGGAGACCCCAGGAAGGAGCAGGGTGCCCTGGCCTGCTGGAAGGAGAGGGAGAGACAGGGATCTCCTACCTCTCCCTCAAAAAGCCCCCCCCCCTCAAATCTGTGCCAGCCCAAGAGGGCTGAAGCAGCCGGTGGGGGAAGTTGGGGGGGGGGGGCGGGTAGGAGAAAAGAATTAAGAGACGCTCCACCGGGCCACGGAAGCGGATAAAAGTTAAATAATGATCGGGGCTCGGTCGCCGCCGGCTCGGCCCCACGGCCTCCCCTCACGCCGCCGCCACCCCCTCGCCATGGGCCCGGTCTCCCCTCCCCTCAGGCCGCCAGGCCGGCGAGGGGGCGGCCGCCCCCTCGCCGGCCTGGCGGCCTGAGGGGAGGGGAGACCGGGCCCCAAGACGTGAGGGGACACAGCGTCGCCAGCGCCCCGTTACCTGTGATGCGGATCTTGATGCTGGAACCGTTCCGGCGGGTACCGGGATTCGACATCGCGCCGGCAAGAGGCGGCGGCAGCGCCGAGATCAACCGTCGGCCCCACGCAACCCCCCCATAGGGGCCCACCCGCTCGGCGCGATGCCGTTGATCGCCGACCTCCGCGATCCGCCGCTCCCCTCAGCCGCCGCCAGCCCCGACGCGCCCGCCCGGCCCGGTCCGGCCGCGGAGAGCGCTTTGGCCACGCCCCCGCCTCGCGCACGCCGTTGGGCCGTGACGTCAGCGCGCGGCGCGGCGCGGTCGCCCCCCTCCCCCCTCCCGCCCGCCGCCATGATGGGAAGGTCGGGGGGGGGGGGGGTGTGGGGCGCATGCGCCGCAGGACGCGCTTTGAGGGCGGGGCAGCGCCCCCTGGCGAGGGGGAGGAGGCTGGGGGTGGCGTGCGGGGGGCGGCATGGGGTGTGCAGGGTGTATAGGGGTGTGTATAGGGATGTATAGGGGTGTATAGAGGTGTATGGGGGTGTACAGCGGTGTATGGGGGTGTGTATAGAGATGTGTATAGGGGTGTATAGAGGTGTATAGGGGTGTACAGAGGTGTATAGGGGTGTGTATAGGGTGTATAGGGGTGTATAGAGGTGTATAGGGGTGCGTATAGGGTGTATAGGGGTGTACAGAGGTGTATAGGGGTGTGTATAGGGTGTATAGTGGTGTATAGAGGTGTATAGGGGTGTGTATAGGGGTGTACAGAGGTGTATAGGGGTGTGTATAGAGGTGTATGGGGTGTATAGAGCTGTATAGGGATGTGTATAGGGTGTATAGAGGTGTATAGGGGTGTACAGAAGTGTATAGGGGTGTGTATAGGGTGTATAGGGTGTATAGGGGTGTATAGAGGTGTATGGGGTCTATAGAGTTTTATGGGTTGTATAGGGGTGTATAGAGGTGTATGGGGTGTATAGAGGTGTGTATAGGGATGTATAGGGGTGTATAGAGGTTTATAGGGTGTATAGGGGTGTGTATGGGGTATCTATAGGGTGTATAGGGGTGTATAGAGGTGTATGGGGTGTATAGGGGTGTGTATAGGGGTGTATGTCTATAGGGTGTATAGGGGTGCAGGGGGATGCCTGGGGGTGGTGGCATGGAGGGTGTATAAGGGTTCCTAGGGGTGCACAGGGGTGACATGCAGGGTGCATGGAGGGTGTATACAGGTGCACAGGGGTGGCATGGCGGTGGCATGGAGGGTCAAGAGGGGTGCATGGGGGTGACATGCTGGGTGGCATTCAGGTGGCACAGAGGGTGAATAGGGGTGCCTGGGGGTGGCATGGAAGGTGTGGCATGGAGAGTGGCACAGAAGGTGGCAAGGGGACATGTGTGAACACGTGTGCATCAAGCATGTGGGGGCTGGGAGCAACACCCGCAGCCCTGGGCAGCTGGGACCCCCAGCTCAGCCCCCAGGACCCACCCCGAATGGTCCCCACGTCCCCATGTCCCCCGCCTTGCAGGCTAACAGCCGCTAACTTCGGGTGCCCGCCAGCTCTGCCATGCCCCATCCCTTCGTCCTTCTCATGACCCTACCCCAACTATGGATTTATGAACCGCCAAAAAAAAAAAAAAAAAACAAACCCAAGCCCCCCAAAGCATCCCATAAACTGGTCCTCCCATTCCCACCAGAAACGAAATCACATCCAGTGGAAAAATCCCTAAATCCTGAACCCTTCCAGAGGCATGAGCATCCTCCCAGCTCCCTGTACCAAGGCAAAGCTCGGGACCAGCCTTGTTTCACACTGAGCCGCTGAGGCTGGGCTGGGCTCTCTGCTCCGGCACGTGCCAAGGGTACCCACGGCCCGGCACAAGTAGTAAATACCACCGGGGAGCAAACATCCCCTATTTTTAGAATCATTTAGGTTGGAAAAGCCCTTTAAGATCATCCAGGCCAACCATTAACCTAACACTACCAAGTCCACCACTAAACCAATCAAGGGTAGAGTAGCAATTTCGTGTTTCCTGGCTTGGCGGCTGGATTATTTTTAAGGAAAGTAAAAACTAGGAATCATTAAGGTTGGAAAGGATCTCCAAGATCATCAGTCTCTAAGATCATCCTGCAGGCAGAGCGATGCCCCGGTTGCCCAGCCCGGCTGATTTATTGACCCGGGAGCGGGACGACGTGTGCCGGGCTCGCCATCGCTCCCGCCCACGTTCAGGTGGGGACCATCGCTGCGTGCTGCGGGGTGAAAGCGGCAGGGCTGCAGAGGCATCGTCTCCGAGCATCCCCGCTTTTCAGCACAAAACCAGGAGCAAGGGCAGCTGAATGCAGGTTTTGGAGGGGGTTTAGGGGCAAAGTTTATCCCCACCTGTGAACACAGTAACTCTGGCTCTCAAGGTGCTGCTGTGCAGAGCAGAGGCGATCTTCCATTTTAAACCCCGGCTTTTATTTCTTTGCTCTGCCCACCCCTTACCCAGGGGTGAGTGGAGGAAAAAGCCTTTCCCCATAAATTCCAGAGAGAAAGCAGAATAGCGATGGGGAAGAGGAGAAAGCCTCAACGATTTACGGCCAAGCATCAGGCACAGCAGCAGACCTAGAAGCTTAGGCAGTGCTTTTCACCATCCAAATTCTTCCTTCAAATCCCCCTCCCCAGCCTTCCCCTGCCCCGCAGCACTATCCCAGCTCCATCCCTGCACCAGGATGCCGCTCACCCCGGGCAGACCCCGGCCCCCTGCCCAGCCGAACTTGCCCAAAGCCATTTCTCCCACCTCCTCTTCCTTCTCGCCAATCTTTGGTTTTCAGCTCACGTAGCTCCCCGAACTGGCTCCCTCAGGCTCCGGGCGTGCAGCCCCAGGGACAGCCACAGAAACCCCCTTCCACCTGCTCCTGCAAAGCCAGACCCGGATAATGTGTCTGCACGGCGCTGGGGAGGCTGCGGGGTGCACCCATGGCGGTAGGAAACAAACAATTACGTGTAAAAGTGCTTTAGAAGAGACCTGGCTTCGTATGCATAAATTAATTGGGTCCTAATTTGGGGCAAACATCCACCACAGGCACTGGCAGCGCCTTTTCCAGCTCTCAAGCAATGTGGGGACCGAGCAGCCATCACCGTGCTCCTCTGGGGCCAGGACACAGGATACTTTAATTAGAAAAACTGCTTTTTTTTGTGCTTCTCTAGAGGGAGGTTGAGCTGCTCTGGGGAAGCAGCACAGCAGCATCTCACTCTCGCTGGTCTCCACGGACCCCTTGTCCCCGCAGGTACCCCATCCCATCCCATGGGGAGAAGTGGGTGGTTCCAACCCCCCGGAGCAGAGCACCGAAGCCAAAATTGCCACGGCGGCTGCTGCCTGCGTCCTGGGAGGAGGGATCAGAGGAGAGCACCTCCAATTAACCAGGCAAGCAGATGCCTGTAGGTCGCTCGCACGCCCACGGTGCAGCAGCAGGCAGGTACAGCCCAGCAGCCTCACCGTTCCGGCAGCCACCGATCCCGGTTCTCCAGCTGCCACGGGATGACAGCAGCAGTGCCGCCCCAAACACCTCCTCTGCTTTGCTTGCCCTGCGGCACAGGACAGTAAGCGCATACCGATACTTTTAAGAAAAGGGGCATGTTTTTCTCTCCATCCAGTCAGGGCTACAGGGATGCTATTTTATTGCAGCTTAGGGACACGATGCTGGAAGTGAGCAGTTTTGGTCCCAGGGCTCTGCATAACACCATTTACCGCAGGCTCATCTCCAGCACATGCAGGAAAGAAGGAAAAAAAAGTCAAACAGCCCTGCCCTTTCTCTTTTTAGTTTGCTTTAAGTCAGCAGAGCACCAGCAAACAGCAGCCCCGCTGCCCAAGCACCGGTAAGGGACAGCCCTGCCCAAGCGTGGGGATGCCCCACGGTCCAAAGTCAGGGCGGCCACATGGACCCCAGCTCCGGTCCGCATCTCCATTTACACTGAGGAAGCACCTGCCTCAGATTTGTTTTACCTGGTGAAATCTGACCATTTCCAGATGCCGTATCAGCCTTGTCAGCAGCAGCATGCTATGAGAAGATGCACACAGCCGAGCTGGAGCCCTTTGTGTTAACCCATGGGCACAAACAAAGGATTTTCACAGGCACTTGCTTCGGCCACATGTTCAGGCATTGCTTTATCGCAGTTTTAAGTACATAGCTTTGGATCCAAGAAATGAAAACCCACAGGCGCTTTGCAATTCATCAGCTCCAGCATTTTAATAAAAAAAATAAGTGATACCCAGCTCTGGCACACACAATCAGGGCTGCATGCCTCCTTGCAGGGCATGGAGCACAAGACTAACTCCCTAACTGCCTTTTTTCCTAGGTGGCCCAGAGGAGAAATGCATAAATCCTCTGGCAAACAGACCCAGGGAAGAAGAGGAGGTTCTGCTTCCTGGAGAGAAGATTTTCCCTTCAGATTAAGTTTATCTGTCACATCACCTCCCACTCCATCTGAGGAAGCAAAGCCCTGAACCCACCCAGGGTTATTTTGAAGAGTCAAACCTGCCAGAGCAGGGAGGAGGAAGCTGCCACCCCCACCTTGCATGGAGCAAAGCCCTTGAGATAGCTTCAACCCCCAGGGAACCAAAGGATCCTAGCAGAACCTTCCACAACCCATCAACACCACAAGGATGGAGCAGTGTCCAGCAGCTTGTTATGAAGCTACAGCACATAATGTCTGTGCAATGCATCCGCTAGCAGAGCTGCACATATAGCTGCAGGGCTCCAGAGCTTGCTGTGAGCTGGACTTGGAGCCACATCAATTCTGTCCTCACCTTCTGTTCAGCCTGCAGCTAGAGACCAAAGTTTGAGGGCCTGGAGAGAGGGAGGACTCCTCTCAGCAAGGGGCAGCGACATGCAGTAGAAACCTGGAACCATGGCAATAGCCACGCTGCCACAGGACCAGCACTCGCTCCTGTGTCCAGAGCCTGACGCTTCCCTGTGGAATAGCACACAGGGGCAAGAGTGACCCACCTTCCCCGGGAGATTTCCTTCTCTGCTAGAAGCATCTCCTCTCCCATGGAGGTGGTTTCACCTGGAAAAGGTGTAACACCTCTTGAACAGCTTTTTCAGAGCTGCTTCAGCCACTCCAAGTCAAGCCTAGAAGTTTCAGTTGGATTTGGTAGTAACACCCTGCTCTCCAGCAGCTTAATGCAGTTAGCAGAAAGTTTCCACCAAGAAAACATGCCCAGAAGCTCCAACACATTTCTGTAGGGTCTTAAGACACTATGGAAAAGAGTCTATATCATTTGCAAGAGCAGCTTATAGAAAAAAAATGCAGGAATTACAAAGCCAGAAGTGCAATTTATTGACAAGTTTCAAAAGTAAAAGGACTCAGCATCTTTGCTCCTCTTGGTTTGGATGTCTGAGCTCTACCAAAACACCTCCACCCACCAGCAGCTCAGAGCTGTGTAGTGCTTCATCTTCAGAAGTTGAAGTCTTGCTTCTCCACCGAGAAATCATATAGTCCATCTTGGCCAGTCCCAGGCTGCAGATCTGGATTTTCCTAAGAGGGAATTGATAGCCATCAGTTAAGGTTCTGCATCTTAATAAACCTACACTTTTTGCAGCAGAGTTTGCCTGAAGCTTGTTGTTTCTTTTTTTTTTTTACAGCAGCTTATTGTTTATTCTTGTTTTAAAGAATCCTGCTGCTGTAACATGCTGTTAGATCAGCCTGACACTAACAGGACCCTTGGAGACCAGACCAAGTCCTCCTGTTCTTTACAGCACACTGAAGCTGCAGTGTCCCTGCATCTCACAGGCAAAAAGCAGCCAAGTCCACAGGCTCAGACACCAGAGTTAGAAGAAAAGAGAGGCTGGGGTGGCAGAACTCACTCAAATAGCCTGCTTGGAACAGCAACAAGCCAGGATTGCTTTGGAGAGATGTTCTCCTGGCATCCAGCCCCTCAGGCAGGTGCCAGTGTGTAGGACAGCTTCCTCCACACCCTCGTGCAGGGACATCCCGCAGACCCTGTTCTGGCCAGAGGACTAACACAGACACTGGCTCCCTGCTGCTGCGCTTCACATCTACACTGAGCCTCAGCTCCGAGATCTGCCAAACTGCTAAGCCTCTTCCCTGATGCTTCCCCACCTGCAAGACTAAGGCTAGGACCAAGCATGGCATCTGTGACAGTCATGGGACTCTTGCAACTGCTGGCTGGTGTCCTATCCTCTTTTCCATAAGTTGATTAGCATGAGAAGGGTCAAGTAATCCAAACGCAACCTAAGCATGGTTATCAGCTGAGTAGGAGGCTTCCATTCATAGTGACAAGCTAGCTCAGCTCCAAAGGAGGAAAATTCTCCACATTTGGTATTCATATCAGCAACTGCAGTAACTCCAGCTGATGCCAGCTTAAATTCCAGCAGCAAGATGCTATCAAGGCATCCATATCTGTTGTGCAACTCATCAGCTGACAACTCAGAGCTTTTACAGACCTTTAAAAGCAACTGGAAAACGCTGCAAGGACTACTCTAGTCATGTAGAGGTCTCTTCCAAAAACCTATTTCAGCCTCCTTAAAGTCTGCATTTCATTCACAGCAATAGCTTCATATTTTCAGATAAGAGCAAGAGCTCACATACCTCACCAGAAAAGTATTTCTCTATGATATTCAGTGCAGCTCGGTAGACCATGTTGTTGTCATGGGTTTGCAAGGCTTCAATTTTCTCCAGACCATCCAGCTCTTCCACCAGCAGACACAACCTTTCTGTCTCCCCCAGCTTCTCAGCTGCCTGTGACATCAGTAACCAAGCAGGCAAACATAACCTTGCATCAGTAACAGGTCTGAGACAGTCTTTACTGTCAGACCCTGATCTACAAGTCAAATGACCGCAGTCCTGCATTTACAGTCCCTACCTGATTTGTGTTTAGCAGAGATGCCAGGGTGAAACATCAATCCCTGCTGGGATTACTCACAGCAGCTTGACTGCCAAACAAGCTAGCCAAACTCTACTCTGCTACATCCACACACTGAGAAGCAGCAGGTGTGACCTGCCACCTGGTATTTCATTTGCAAAAGACATTTCACTGGTTCAAAGGTGCTACAAGAAACAGGTTTTCAAGCAAGAGGCTTGTAGACATCAGCTGGTAGGGAGCTGAGGCTGAAATTCCCCCAGGACCACTTGATTTCTCTGCAGTTGCATTTCTGCAAGACCTTCACCCCTGTCCAGCTCAGTGCTTAACACATAACATCTTTTCCTTTCCAGAAGGAGACTAAAGTCACAGGAGGTGAAGAGGAACACTTTGGGATCTTAATCTTGCCAAGCCCTTTGGACAACCCAAGAGCGTCCAAGAACAAGTTAGACAACATGAAGTCTAACTCTTACTCCTGCAAGATGAGTAGCTGCCGTAGGAGGAGCTGTTCTAGCCACACAGTGGTTGACACCTTGCTGCTCTCTTAGGGAAGGAATGCAAGAGACAGTAGAAGACCTTACCAGGAATAGATTCGAAATGGTATCCAGGATGACCAGGATAGTTTTGCTGTCTTTGGCCAAGAGCAGGTTGAGCAGAGGTTTGAGGACCCCAGACCGGACCAGGTCCACCACTTGTTCCACAGTGCCTCCTGTTGTGAAGTTGGCCACTGCCCACACAGCCTCCTTCTGCGCTTTGAAGTCTCCCTGGAAGAGCAGCACATTGAAGGCTCTCCCAAGCTTTAGCACCCCTCCAAGGTCAGTGTAAGGTGAGGATAGCCCAAACTGAATACAAGGGAAATGGCTGACCCCCCCTTCCCTAGCACTTTGAGTGATGGGTGGATACCACACCATGCTTGCATGCAGGTGTACTGACAAGCCTGAGTGCCCAGGCTGTTCCAAGGACCACAACAGCTTTGAAGAAAATTGCTCAGGTGGCTCTTGGGCACATGCTGAGTGCTTCACAAAAGAGGCATCATGGACCTCATGAACCTCAGCATTGCTTCTGCAGAGCTGTATGAGCAGTGCTGCACCCATCCCACCCCTTACCTTATCGAGCAGCTCCACCAGAGGTGGCAATAACCCACAGGTGATGAGTTGTTGGATCTGCCAGCAAGGCCCTGCTGCAATGTTACTGAGTGTCCACGCAGCTTCCTTCTGTATAGTTGGCTTTGCATGTCGCAGGAGACAGGGCAGGACAGCCAAGACACCAGCATCGATAGCTGCCTGGGTCTGCTCATCAGTCCCCGTGACTACATTCCCAATGGCACGGAGAGCTGGAGTCTAGACAGAGATTAAAGGAGATGAGGAGAATCCTTACCTCAAGGGATACATGCCAGAAAGCCCAGCAAGATCCCTCACTAAGTGCTTGAGCCTTCAAATAAGGAAAGCATCGTGGGTGATTACTGTTGTATTTACAGACCTATCGTCCTCCTGTTTTGCTCTAAGCAGCTTTAGAGTTTCTATTCCGTCTGCCAGCCACAGCAAGCTGGAACAGAGCAGTGGCTTGACAAACAAGCCATCAATACCACAGTCTGAGGAGACAGCAGACCACACGAGCCACATATAGTAAGGAAACATGCCTTCCCTCTCCTCAGATGTTCCTACATTAAGGGACCAGAGGCTGGAGATTGCCGATTGTTTCCTACCATAACGATCAACTCCGGGCTGGCCATGAGTTCTACCAGCTTTGGGAGAATCCCTGTATCCACCACAATTTGGATGCGATCGTTGGAGCCATCAGTCAGATAGGAAACAGCCCAGCAGGAGTCAGAAATTATGTCCTTGTCCTCATGTTCCATGAGGCAGGTGAGGACTGGCAGCATCTTTTTCACCGCATCCAGGGGCGGGTAGGGGTTCTTGTTCCTGCAGAGGTTTGATAGTGTCCATGTGATGTTCCTCAGGAACCCAACCTGAAACACAAAGGAGGTGTAAGATCCTCACTGCAGGAACAAATGAGGAGGAGGTAGCACCCTGCTTCTGGTCCCTACAGCTCAGAGATGTTATCCAGTAGCCAGAAGCAGCCTTCTTAAGGGCTGAGGCTTATTTGATGAAATAAGATGAAACAGGTAAGTGACGAAGACAGTAGATTCACCCTCTCCCTCCCCAATATTAATTTCCAATAACCTCAGCTCTGGTGGTGTGACAAGCCATGATGAATAACAAAGGTGCCAAACAGCTTATTTGCTGGGTCCTTGGACAAATTACAGAGCATTCTTTGGACAACATCAAGAATTTGTTTTTAGTATTAGCAGCTCATTGTTCTAGAGTAGCACACCTCCAGGATTTAAGTTGCATCATCCAGACAGTTCAACCCAGGAAGGATGCTCCCAGGAGAGCACTGGAGCTACTGTTCAAAGCATTGTAGCTACCAAGATGTGTGTATATATGAACCAGTGTTTTGTTATGTTTCTTCCACAGGGCTCCCTAAGAGGCAAGGGTGAGTTGGGCTAGGAACACAGCAGCCAGAAAAGTTATGGTTTTTTTTAAAAAAAAACATCTTGTAATATAAACTCACAGAAGGCCTAGAGGGCATAGTTATGCCTACAGAAAGCATCCAGCTTCCACCACACCCAGGGGTGGGGGACACCTGGAGGCATCAGTACCACTGTTACAGCTCTGGAGAGCTTCTCAGTCCACCTTATGCTTCTCAAGGAAAGTCCTTCCCCAGAGACTGAGAAAGCAGCAGGGCAGGCACCATTGCAGAAAGCCAGAGATAAGCCACAAATCCAGCAGTTTGGAGCTACCCAAAAAGCAGCAGGAGGGAAGCTTGAGGAAAGCTTGAAGGGCAAGTTCAGCCCTTCCACATGCATATGCAAGTTTACCTTGCACCACTTTCATCTTATTCCTAACTTGAGGTGGTCCAAGCTGGATAGGAAATCTAAGACTAGAAGACTTCACCTTGATTTGAAGACTATCTGCTTGGCACCCTCCCAGTTTTGTATATAGCTGAAAGGCAGGGTCATTAAAAGCAGTTTAGGACAGGGCCCCATTCAATTATACAAACAGTTATTGTCTATAAGGCAGATGACAGACCACCATTCACCCAGTACACAAGTGATTAAGAGCTGTTAAGTCAAGAAAATGAAGGTTATTTACTGGAGTTACAGGTGACACCAGAGCCAGCAAGGGAGGAATCACATTGCAACTGATAAGAGCATCTCTGTATAGAGGACCATCACCTGCACAGATGAAAGAGGGTTATTGCATCTGCCCAAGTCACAAGACAGTCAAACAAACAGCAATCAGACCCACAGGCACACACCAGGGCTGGGTGACTAGGCTCACTCACCAGCCACACACCATTAAAGTATCTTCAGGTTGGGAGGATTTACCAGGTAGACTGGAGTGCCATCATGGCTAGTTTGCAGCAGGCTAACCAGGCCTGTCCCATTCTGTTCTCCCTACTAGTAACACTAGTGGGTTGGACCATCCCAGCAGGATGGAGTCTTACACTTGGCTTTGGCCAAAATCCTCTTGCAGAGCCAAGACTGGCTCTCAAAAGCTGCCAGGCCACATGAAGGGACTGAAGGGTTAAGGGTCTCAATAGGGGCAGCAGCTTGGAGACAAAGCTGCAGGGAGAGAAGGCTATCTTGAGGAACATCAATATTTTTAGCTCCCCAGCACTGGCTTGGGCAGCAACCCTCCACACACCCCTAGACCTGGAGACCTCTGCCTACCTGCGATGTTGCCCAGTGCCCACACAGACTGCTCGCTGATGTGCATGTGTGGGGAGGACAGGAGGGAGATGAAGGCTGGGATGGCACCTCCCTCCACCACCGCCTTGGTGTGGTCAGAGGTGCCAGAGGCGATGTTAGTCAGTGCCCAGGCTGCTTCAAACTGCAGAGAAGCACTGTCAGCACGGGTCAGGAACTCAACCAGTCTGGGGATGATCCCGAGCTCAATGATCTGATTGAGAGGGGGGTCCTTCTGCCTGGACAGCATTCTCCTGCAAGAGAGGACACCACACAGCCCGTCATGAGAAGCCCTGTGTGGGTGCCATGACAGACCATAACCCTGTGGCCATGTACAAGGTTTTGGCTTGCAAGGGAAGCAGCAGCTGTAAGATGTTCAGCATCCCATGTCAGCAAGTCCCCTAGCAGAGGGGTCGCTGTGGAGAGGCTTCTGCAGAAGAACCATCTAAGAAGATGCTGAAGCAACAGCAGGGTGTCTGTTAGAGTGCAATATTTCACACATCCTTTTGGGACCATGACAACATTACTGCATGCTCCCCACCTTGCAGGAGCTTGAGACATTGGGGGGGAAAAAAAAAATCAATATCTCCAATTTGTTCTCTTACAGCCTGCCTCTGCCATTCCCCAGCTCAGGAGCACTGGCCAGCTCCACACAGACCAGAGCTCACATTTAAAATAGTTTCACAGACAGCTTTTCCAGCTAAAAACCAGAATCACCAACTCCCTGCTGCCATTCCTGCCTCACACTGGCACAGAAGCATGTGGAGCTGCCCAGGAGATGGGATCAGGGCATCGATCAAGTCAAAGCCAGAAAAAGAACCACTTTCAGCCAGATCTGCTTCCCAGCCTGGTTTGCGAGTGCTGGCAGAGGGTAGCGTGGAGGTGCAAACCCATGGCTCAGAGCTGCGTTGGTGCTGTCACTGGTACCCCACCGCAGCTCAGTGTGCCATCGGAGCACCCTGGGGGCAGGCAGGCTTGGTTTGGGCAGGCAGAAAGCCAGCTCCGTGCTGCACAGCAGATTAGGGAGCTAGTCACGACTTGCCCCTTTAGGAAGGGTCCGGTCTGGCCAGCCTCCAGTTAACACCTCAGGAGCAAAGCTTTTGATCTGCTCACCACAAGCAGACATCCTCACAGCCATTGGCAACAGCGCTGGTCCCCTGGCACACAGGCAGATCCCTGATGTGGCAGCTCAAGCCAGCCAAGAAGCACCAGCAGCAATGCAGCCTCTCCTGGACCCTCAGAAAACATCCCTGCTGCCAGCCGGGTGATGATGGCACCCTGTGATCCCTCCTGCCCCAACCCAAGTGGGGACAGCCCTGCTCAGTAGCAACCCTTACAGCACCAGGATCTCCAGCCCTTGTCCTGCCCAAGCCTTTGGCACTTGGTTTCTTCCCAACCACTTCATCAGCTGGTGGGATCTAACACAGTCCCTGCCCCAGGAGCCACAGCCAACCCCTTGGCTGGGTCCAGCCACACAGGTCCCTGCCACAGGCACTGCCCAGGACCGTGATGGAGCCAAGCAAGGCACACAGGGCACAAAACAGACACCAGCTGAGGTTCCTCAGGGCAGTTTGGTTACCAGGCCCCTTCCCCCTTTGTCATGTCTTCAGAGAGCTCTTCAAACAGGAAGAAATGCCTTCTGCTGACAGGACCCACCACAGCTCCATCAGCTACCTCCCTCCCAGCACGGAGCAGCCGGGCAGCATACCTGGTGGCCTGCGTAGCCTGCAGCTGCAGCTTGGTGTTGCTCCCATTCACAGCTTCAACGATTTCCTCCAAGGACAGCTGAATAATCTGTGTCACAGGGAATGACTCAGAGTCAGATGGCAAGCCAGGACTCCCTCCAGTTTAATCTCTGCAGTCATTCAGCTGTCTAGACCCAAGTCAGTCACCACTTCATATCTAAGCAACATCTCTTCTTTATGCAATGCAGTTTCGAGATGAGGCAGAGGAAGAGAATCCACAAAAGCCTTCGAGGCAACTAATCCTTATAATCAAGCATGGAAAGAGTCACTGACACACCATAATGGGCCTACGAGCTCAGTAATTACCCCTCGCTGTGCAAGGAGCCAGACAGGAGCTTTGCCAGCTCCCAGCGAGCTAGAGCACCAGCCAGTTCTACCTGCCATCGAGGGAAGCCACACAGGACATCATCTCCAGACAAAATAACACAGAAAAAGGGTTAGGCAGTCTAAAACACTCCCCAGAATGGGGCATGACAGTCAGGAATGGCATTGGCTATCTAACCCAAGTCACCTGAACTGGACTTGGTAGTGGTCCAAGTAATAGATGATGCCTACTGCACAAGCCATGCGCTGCAGCACTGATCCTGCCTGGGTGCAGAGCACCCAGTGCTCACCTCATGTCTTTTATCTTCTGCCAGAGAGAGACTCTCGTCCATCAAACAGAATGAAATACTCCTGCGCTTCAGGATCTGCTCATCCTTCTTGGCCTTTCGCAGCTCAATGTTCACCTCCACTCTCTGCCTCCGCAGGGCCTGGAGGGGAGGAAAGGGGCATCACCCTGCCAGTGTTCTGCATCACCCAAAGTTCCCCAAGAAGCTCATCTCAGTTCTGTAACCCTCTGCCCCAAGTTTCCCAAGTGAGGAAGGCAGAGTGCCAGCATCTGCTCTCAAAAGCAGCTCCCTGCTATGGCGTGGAGAGTTATGCAGGAGCTAGGATGGAATAAAGCCTCTCCCTTAGCGCCTCACAAGGACACGGGCTGCTGGATGGACCAGCAACCAGTGGCTGTTTTTAAAAGTCAATTTGCTGAACCTGAAAGGCAAACCCTCATCTTGTATACTGGCTTAAAGCAAGCTGACAGATCCCATGCTCTGACATCCCATACCAGCCCCCTCTCAGCAGGGGTAACTGCTGTGGAGAGCTCAGCAGGAGGGGCTGGACCATCTCCCTTCCCCAGTGCAGCTCAATCACCCACCCAAAACTCATGTCCCCCTTGCCTGTGCCACCACACTCCTCACAGCCCAACCAGCTCCACAGCGTTTCTCAAAAGCTAACTGAGCATCCCTGCTGGCAGAGCCATCCCACCCACCCACCCCACCTCGCTACCCCACACAGGCAGATTTGGGGGCAATTGCCCTTCAGAAGCCTTCACCATCAGCTCCTGCCAACAGGCAAACCCCCAGCGGGCTCTGCCGTTGTCCAAAGGGGATGGCACAGGCAGGGGGTGGGTACTTACAGCTGCATCCTTGCCCTTGTTCTTGAACTTCCTCATCCGCTCACTGTGCTCATTGACAACTGGCATCTTGGCAGGTTTGAGAGAGGTGCCAGCTGAAAGCCTCTGCGTGCTTTTGGGGTTCAGGACAGAGCAGGGTCAGGTCACAACTGCACAGCAACATCCACCTCCATCCACAGAGTGGTCTGGGACCCCCCCCCAGCCCGTGCCACACATTTTCTCTGCCCCCCAGCAAGGGAGATGCTGGAGGTCCTGTGCCCTAAGCAGAGCTCAGTAGGCTCCTCACACACTGCAGCTGAGCCACCAAACTAAATGCAAGCACAACTACCACTTAATACCAGGCTACAAAAATTACAGCTGCTGCAATCCCATGAGGAAGCCAGACACACCACTTCTCATATTAGAGTAACACCACCTTCCTCCCCTTCTGATCCCAGGGCCTTTAGGTTTCCCTAGACACACAGCCCAAGCTGGCACAACCTCTTGCCTCCAGAAGCATCAACTTAAGGTCTGATTTAAGGATAAGTAGCCACATCCAAGCCTACTTTCTTACCCCACCACACAGCCCAGCTTGGCTTCTCACACCAGTACCCCCCAATAGGAGAGACACAAGGTCACCACAGGCAGTGGCACAAAGTTCAACTAAGCAAGGAGTTCTCCTGGAAACCCAGCTACTAGTAAGGATTGACAGGTGAAGAACATTAAATAGGGACAGGTAAAAATAATTTCTAAGCCCCTCACAGTAAGAATCACAGACATCCACACAAATAAGATCAAGAGCAGACCTTCAGACAGTTTTTGTCAGAAAAAGCAAGGCTTCCATGCAGCAGAAACAGAGGTGTATTCAGAGCAGCCAGACACCACCAAGGGCCCCCTAAAGTTGTGCATAAACGCACTCAGGTGCTGATCACACACAGATGGTGCATCTTCACCTTCCCTCCGGGCTTACAGTCAACACCTGTGGCTGAGATCAGCCTCCAAGAGCTCCCCTATTCCATCTTTCTAAGTTTAAGGTTTTTGGTCCTCTCTCTCCCTATTTCCTGCCCCAGCAACCAAGGCTAGATACCAGCAGCATCAGCTCTTACCCCAACACAGCAGCCAGCCACCAAGCTGCAGACCTCTCCCAGCTCCCAGCAGGGCCAGGACAAGCCACCTCTGGGCTCAAGCCAGTTATAGCCATAGCCTCAAGCCCTACACTCCAACCTCAAGAGCTGCTTCAACCTCCCTTCCCCTCTGACAGGGAGCCACAGTAACACCCCAAAATGCCTCTTCTTTTGGGGGAGCTTCCTCCACCCCCATCTCAGCAGAGGTGCACCACAACCCACACACTGACACGAGCCAAGCAGGAGACCCAGCGCAGCCCCATACTCATCATAGGGGAGAAGGGAACAGCCAGCACTCCAAAGATGAAGAAAGCCACTCACCCCAACTCTCTCTCATACCCCACCACCCTCAGACTGCCTCTTTTATTGCCCCCATGGAGCCACGTACCCCCCGGCTCCCCGCCACGATTGGCTCTTCCCAGGACAGCCTCCCCGTTAGCTCCAGCTGCTCCCCGGCCACACCACCCGGATGCACCTGGAGGAGGATGGACGGTGCCTTCCCTCCTGAGCTGCCCTCCTGCCTGGGCCGCGCTGCTCACCCCCACACTCCTCCATACATTTATGCTTTGCCCACTTTGGGCTTGTTTGTGGCCAGACCCTTCATGGGAGATGCCAGCCTGCGCCCGTACAATGTCCCATGACGCGGGGGACAGTCTGGGTGCTGCCTCCCCATCGCTGTGCAGGTGACGGGGAGTGCAGGGCATGGGCAGTCTGGGGATGCCCCTTTTTTGTCCTGGTAGCTGGAAGGTGCTTGTGGGTGGTGATGGAGGCCAGCTGAGCCGCCAGCTTTGCTTAGTGGGGACTGGGACCATGGAGCCAGGCGGTAGCTGAGGGGAATCGGCCGAGCGGAGGTTGCAAGCGGGATGCGACAGGATTAAGAAACTTGGAGCAGCAGCAGGCGCTGAGCTGCTGGCTGGCGCAGGCAGGAGCCTGGCAGGGCTGCAGCAGGAGCATGGAGAGAAACCCAGCAGGAACCTATTATCTCCATGAGACCTTTAGACTTTAGCCAGGAGCTGCTGGGTAGCTCTTATCACGCTACCTTATGCGCCTATCACAGTCTCCATCAGCTTTAGTCAAGAGACAGTTTGCATTTACGGTGCCCTAATGCCAGCTACACGCCGACGCTCGAGCTGCTTGCACCGCTTGTCTTCCTGCCCGTGCCACCGCTCCGGCCCACAGGGACAAGAGCATCCCTGCCCTCAAAATGACCACTCGCAGCGGGGCTTGGCTACAGCACTGCGGGCAGTTTTGGGAGCTCTGAAGTGCTGAAGGTATCCTGGTTTTGTAAGCCCTCCAAGCCATCAGCCTTTTTAGCAAAGCCCCGTTAAAACGCGCTGCGTACACCTCCGTGCGTGCAGAGGTGCCAGCCTGCTCCAGCCGATGGGGAGAGGAGGAGCGGTGTTCACCAATTGCGTAGGGAAAGCGGCTATTAAAATACTGAATTAAAACCTGGGTTTAAGTTACTTGATGTCTTTTTCTGTGAGGGAGATGGGGAGCACAGTAATTCAGAGCGGGTGCCTGGGCTCGCTGCAGGAAGGTGGGAGCAAGATACGGTGGGAGGCAGGGGGGAGCAGCACCCACTGCCCGGCTCTGCACCCTCCGCACCCCAGGAGCACAATCTGGGCTGTCGTACCCTGCCAGCCGTGACATGGGAGCCATTTAAAAATAAATTATATGAGTTACAGGGAACAACTATTTCACTGTGTGGCTATTTCCAGCATTGGAAATACCTATGGAAATATGCTATGCAATACCCAGGCTGCTTTAAGTCACGGATTCAAATCCCAGGGTCATACCAATTCTCCCTTTCAAGGCAAATGAAAAGTTGTACGAAGCTTTGTGCAGAAGGTGATGGAGCGGGGGTGTTGAGAGAAGACCTTCAGATAAATCTGTTGTTTGTGGGCATTAAAAAGCCAGTTGTGCTAATCCTATGTGCTGTATTTTTAAGCTTCAAGTGCCACCGGTTGCATTATCTTGTTTCTTGGCTGCTTGAGACAGGAAAATTACATTTCAATTGCTTTTTAATTCAACTTCATCTGGTGCAAAAGTTAGCATGCACCTTCTAATTTTGTGTTCTGAGTGGTTTGTTTCAGCTAATTCCTAATCAGCCAACGCTAAGTCAAAACAGGCCTGGCTCAAGCTGAACTAGATGAGTCCTCGCAACCTTTCCAAGCAATTTAATTAAATTGGCTTAAAATCACGCCCCAAGGTAAGTGGGGACAGCCTCCTGCATAGGCCAGCCCCCGGCATTTGCTCCTCCGCCTGGAGAGCTCTCTCGCCCAAGGTGCTGCAGAATATGAACGTGCAGCAAGGCTGCAAGGAGTTCATCGTTATCCTGGGCTGCTCTTTCCCTCTCTGCCCTTTCCGTTCCCTCTCCGCCTGCCAAGCGCAATCAGACCCACCCCGTTCAGTCCTCTGTCACTGCCAGCGCAGGGAGGGAGAAGATGGGGACAGAAAAACATGTAAAAATTGATCAGCAACCCCCTTCCCCGGCCGTTGCTTCAGCCACTGATGGCATGAGAGGTGGCACCGCCGAGCGCTCGGCCCCACGAGCAGGCAGAGGATGAGGGGGCTGATTTCAACCCGTGCCGAGGACACGGGCAGATCGATATTTGCCCAATGGGAAAGGGAACAACTGCTGGAGGAAAAAAAAATTTCGGTTTTCAGCATAATAAGAGGGTATCACAGCTAATGGAGAAGAAAGGAGATAAAACCCTAAATCTACATGACAGCGTCCCCTGAGCTCAGCCTTGTGTGCTCAAGCTGAAAATCCACGTTGTGACAGGTATGAAAAGCTGCGGTTTCAGTTTAGAGCTTTTCTTTGTGGCTGCTCTCTCCCACCCTTCGCCCCGTGCTCCCACCAGGACACTGCAGGTTGGTCAGACTGTGACTGATGGCAGGCTGGAAAACACCAGTTTTAAGCCCTGAGATAAAATAAAAGCACTGATTTTTTTTTTTTCCTCCTCTGTTTTTTTCACGTTTCTTTAATAGGATTACCCTCATCGCACGCGGAGAAAGGTAGCAGTCAGGAAAGACGGCAGCGTGTGGCATCTCTGCGGCGGGGTTAGGCAAGGCAGGAACAGCCCAGGCTCCATCGTGGGAGGTTGCACGGCCACAGCAGTCGGTCTGAGCAATCCTTCCGTGAAAGGAGAACCTCACCTGGCAGAGAGCGAGCAAAGGTAGGGATTCCTGCCAACCCCCTGGACGTCTGCCCTCAGACAGCATATTTTCTCCGTCAGCTCTAATGCAGCCTGTTAAGTTAACATCAGCAAATTAATTTTACTTATTTGTTACAGGAACACCAAGGAAATATCCGTGTGAGTTCCTGAACCAGCTGCTGAGGTAACTGCAGGTGGATGCGGGGCAATTTCCAAGCGTAGCAGGGATGGAGCCTGGAAATTCCCCCTTTTTCGGTTGGGATGCATCCTCCCGGCGCACGATCCCGGAGGGAGGCAGCGCTAACTCTGCAGCCGGCGCCGGTTCCTCCCGGGGAGGCAGACGCCAGGCAGCCCGTGACCTCCCCACCGCCAGCCATGAGATTCCTGGCAGTCCTATTGTCCGCGCAGCAGCCGCGGGTTTGAGTCGAGATCCGAGCTGCATCGTGCCAGGCGCTAAACAGGCGCGTAAGAAGTGACACCCCCCTTCCCTTACAGTCTAATCAGGACATGCAGAAGGTGGGAGAAGGGATTTATTGTTATCCCTGTCTTACTGCTGAGCCAGAGGCAAAGCCGAGCACCGCAGCTGCATTTTCCAAGGCTCAAGGTGCAGCTTGTTGTTTCCCCTAATTTAGCGTAGCGGCCTCAAAAAGTGGTCCTGCTTCTCCCCCCCACTCCTCTGCTTTTCTCGCCTTCCTCTGCTTTTCTCCCCCCGCTCCACTGCAGCCAAGGAGCCGCGGGGATGCGTCAGTTCAGGCAGCTCATTCGAAGGGAAAGCAACCCACAGAAATGAAGAAATAAGTATCGTTTTTCATCGATTGGGTTGAAACAGCTCCTGCTATGGGATCACTAGAGCGGGTAGCCAAGGAGGAGAGGTGTCCCCGAGCGCGACGGCAGTGCATCCTGCATTGCCGGCAGGTATGGCAGGTCGGGGCAAACCGGTCCCCTAGGAGTTTTTATTTGGTTGAGCAAAGAGACTATTCACGCCGAACACTTCTATGAGGTTCCGTGGACCAGAAAACTTGTCCTTCTATGTGGTGCTTTTCAAGGCAAAGTGTTCTTCAGTGCCTTTTCCCAGCCAAGAAATGGGATCACTCACACAGAAATGTAGGTGTTGAAAGAAAGAAAAAAAAAGGTAAAAAAAAAGTCACATTGCTATTATACAGCAGAGATCTCTATTGATAAAGAGGCCTGGCAGAGCTGGGAATTCCCTAGGAATTAAGGAGAAGGGAATTGCTGTGCGGGAAGAGAGCTTATACAGTGGATAACACCACATGAAGCGGAACACCAAGCGATGATCCCATCGGCTGGGCCGGAGTCGGAGGGAGCTCCTGCCGAGCTAAGGGAGCTCCGGGAAGGAGAAGAGCAAAGAGCGGGAGTTGCCGGAGCCCTTTCCCACTTGCTGAACGCAGCTGTTAATGTCCATTAGGCAGCCGGTGTAAGCGGATGCCCCAGAAAACCGGCACAGCCCTGGAGGGCCTGTAACTCCACACCAGGCTGAACATTAAGGAACTAATTTTAACTTCTAAGCAGCATCCTTTCTGCCAGCCAGGGAGGGATTAGAGTAACAGTTTTTGAAATTATTTAAAAATAACAGCAGACTTAATCATAGCTATTTATTAAATCCATTATCCTCTGTCAGTTATGGGACACTGATTTATTCAGCTGCGGGAACTATAATCACTTACGGCCAAAAACCTTACTTTTTTTTTTTTTATCCCTAACAGGGCCCAGTAATAATTATTGTAATAATTATTCCTTTAGTCCCCGAATCTGTAACTCAAAGAACTGAAACAGAGAAATTGACGGTGAATTTGGGGCTGAGACACAACGGAGTGATGGAGAGACCTCGGAATTACTGAAAAAATGCATAATTTTGTATCAATCATGCATGACCTTGCTCCATGGCACCTAGCAGGGGAAAGGCTAAGGCGCTCTCTAAAAGAGTGGAGTACCTTGTAAATCACGTAGGGAAGAGAAACCCCACGAAAACACCGGAAAACCCGTATAAATCACAGGGGCTTGAGCCTCTGGATGCCACTTTGCTGTCAGGGAGTCCATGTGCGGCTTAATTAGACAAGGAGACGAGCTTTCCCCTTCTCCTGCGCACGCAGAGCTGCTCCTGTGGTTTCCTCGGCGGGGAGGGCTGCCAGATGTCTGCTCACCTTGCTCTGGCGCCTCGGATTGTCACAGCCGAGGACAGGATTTCAACAGAAATTAGTGTCTTTGTTTAAAATGTGTATTTAGGGGCCTTTGTTTGAAAGCCATGCTTAGGAAATGCTAAAAAGAGGATTCAACGTGCATATTCCACCTGATCCTAGGGGCTGAAGATAATTTTTGCTAAGCCCGGGGGTGATATTCGTCTCTGTTTCAACTGCTTCACGTCTCATACATGCATTGATTTGGTAATGAGCTTTCGGGGGCCCCCCAGTAATTACATCCCACTGCGCCATCTCCTTCCTGCTGTTCCGCTGCTCTGAGGTCTGTCCTGGACAAGCCGGTGGGAGCAGCTCCCTCCGCACCATCCAGCTGGTGTGATCCTCCAAGCAGATTTGTTTTAACTGGGGCAGCTTGTATTTGGGGATTAGATTTGCAAAAAAATAACCTACTCAAATTCTGCGTGTCACTCCGAGCGGGCAGGTAATCGGTGTGGTCCATTTTTCTGAGGCTGAGGTACACGAGTCCCTGGGAAAAAGGGCAACGAGGCGAAGAGGAATGGCAGAGCCCCCTCCTGCCTGTTCCGTCTTGGCTTTTCCGCTCCTGAATGTTACAGGCAAAGTGAACAGGAGGTGCCCGCAGCACGAACGGAGCATTCCAGCGGGTGATCTCCCAGACACGCACACGGTGACCTGCAGACCTGTTAATGAAGCCGCTGATCGCCCACGTTGAGACCATGGTGACCGTAGCCCATGGCGAGGGGTAGGGCTGTGGTTTTACTGGTGTCCTCGCCCAGGGCGGTGGGTGGTGGGCCAGAGATGGGGTGGAAAGTAGCCCCAAGCCTGTGCCGAAAGGGATTGACCCAGGGACAGTCCCAGGATGGGGCTGGGATTCGGGGCTCTTCTGTGGCTTGGGGTTGGTCCAGTCCCACCGCTGGGCGCTGGGAGACATCCCTGTCCGGGATGAGGCTGTGGCTCCCGATGGTCTCTGGCTAAGCGTAAGGATTTGGTTGGTGGTGGTCCTTGGCTAGAACTAGACATAGAGCCCCGAGGCTGAAGGTTGGGGGTTAGGGGAAGACTGATATACCTGCTTCAGGTTGAGGGTGGGCTCTGAGGGTTTTGGCTACTCCTGACCTCTGTGTCAGATACATTTGGAGAACTAAGGTAGGACAGAGAGGAAGGGGTGGGCAGCTGCGCTAGCTGTCAGTCCCCACTCCCTTCCAGATCTGGGCAGAGACCTGTTTGCTGGCTGTTAACGCTCCTCTGCTGTTGGCAGACGCGGCCAAACCCTGCTGGAAGAGTTGGCTGAGCCCTCGGTACAGCTGGTCCACCGAGGGCAGAGACGCTCAGCAGAGCTCTGCGTCGCTCCGTGAGCTCAATCGGCCAAAGTCTACGCTGTGGATTAAAAATTCCCAACCTTGCCCATGGTCTGTGCGGGGTCAATTTGACGCCACACGCCAGAAGTTTCAGGGGATGTTTTCCCCCTCTTTTTCCTTAAAAAAAGCCTTCAGAAGTTCTGGGGCTGTTTGTTTTGTTTCTGTAATTCCTTGCACTAAAAGAGTGCTACAGTTGGAAAGCTGAGCACTCAGAAGTTAGACACCAAAAAGACTTTAACTTTGCTTTCATGTGCATACACTTCCCCATAGAGTTTTTGATCATAATACCGCACAGACCGTCTTCTGCAGGACCTGTGACTCACTGAGCACCTAAGGGGATTTGGAAGCACTTGGCATTGTCCCCAGCAGACCCTCTGTGCCTCTCGAGCAGCGATCTGCCCTTGTTTGGTTAGAGACCGGTCGTGTCTCCGTACAGCCAATACCCCTCCAGCCCTCACAGGAATACACTGATCCTCCCCAAGCAAGCAACAGACAACAGCTGAGAATGAGGATACAGCTTTCATTACAGAACCAGCATTATTTTTTAAATGACTAATAAATGCAAAACCGTCTTGCAGTCTCCTGGGCCAGATCTTTATATAACCCCGGGATCCTTCAGCAGGGCTTTCTGATGGGGATACCATTCCTTCCCTAGCCACCAGAGATCAGTTTGCTGCTGCTGCTACTGAAATGCAACCCCGAAAAGCAGCATCTGAACCGAGTTCCTTGTTACTCCAAGGCTTGTCGCTACAGCGCAGAGGCTGAGGCTCTACAGCGAAGCTGTCAAGAGTGGTTTCGTACTCCCTGTTCCTCACCCTGCCCTCCGTACATTTACAACCTCCTCCTTTGTAACTGGGAATGTCATTATGGACTCCTGGGCTGCTGCGTTTAGCCTGGGATCCCTGGCAGTGCTAAGAGGGAGAGACCAGAGAGCCTTTCCTCCACGTGGTCTGTATTATATGGGTTGATTTGCCCCTTATCTGAAGACCATTTTCCAATCTGAAACATAGTTATGCTCCCCATCCCTTCAGGCAGGAAAGCTGGACTTTTAGTCTCACTTCAAGATGATGAAGAAATCTGTGTCAGAGCAAGAAACAGCCCACACCAAAGGCAAACATCCTGCTCAGCAGACAACTCCCTCCCCGTGTTCCACTGCCTGCAGAGCTCGCTGTGCAGTGCTATCAGTCCACGTCACTGCAGAACACGTCTCCTTCATTTTCTAAGAGAACGTTGAAAAAACTCCTTTCCCAGATAATATAATGACTGTAAGGGGATGGGGCTGGATGAACCAGCTGCAGCCCGACCCGGGCTGTCGCAGCGGGATTTACGGAGTGCGGTGATGTGCTGGAGAACAGCATGGCCAGATACGATACAGGACGGGGCCTATGCTATGGAAACTGCAATGACATTTCATTAAACTCAGCAAGAGGCATCCTAGTTACTCAGGAAGCAATTTGGCCAAGTTCTAGCCGTCGCTGATCTGTCCATGGGCTGAGTGAGCTTGTAGCTATTTAAGGTTTGCCATTTTGACCTGTATCACTTCATGGAAAGATCCGATTGCTCCCTTTGCAGCTCATTCCTCCTGTGCGGTCAGAACAGACATTTATGCACGTTACACATGAGTGAACAGGGCAGAACCCATTATTTACTTGATGCATTTCACGTCTTTGTCCAAGACGTTTGTCTGAGAACTGTTTACAATCTCCATTCACAGATTCAAGGTTTGAAATAATTACCTAAAAAAGCCCAGAACGTATGACTTGCTCCAGATACATTCCTGAGAAGTTAATCACAATTCTCAATATTCAAGACTCAGGCTGGCCACGGTTTCTGCGGTATTATTCTGCTCCTGACGGGACATGCTGAGTTCTTGAATCAGATTTTCAGGGTGAATAGTCAGTTACAAATTCAAGAGGTGGGTGTAACATGAACTCTCTAATTTTCACCTCAAAGCGGCTGTATATCTGAATCTTCCTGCTTGGAAACTCTATCCCAAGCGTATTCACCCGAAACACCCACCATGGCAATACTTGCAGAGTAACCACATCCCAGACGCTCCGGCTGAGGAGAAACTCTAGCAGAGAAATTCTTAAAGCTGATAGAGAAGCAGTTGTCTTTCGGGGCAGTTCACATCCACTGAGCAACTAAAACAAGCAAGACTGTAACACAACAATAGTCTTTATCCTCTCTGCTTGTGGCAAACACAGAATTTATTCATCATAAACATGGGGACTAGAACTGTTTTTAAAATGAAATTTTAATTCCATCGCCAGTGCGGCTGCTCCTGCCAGTCTGAGCTTTGTCTGCCAAAGATCAGCTCCTCTCACCGATGAAATCCGCCAGTCCACCTTGGCAAGAAGGGCATGGCCAAAGACGTGACTTTGAACGAAGGCTTGACCAGACGGTCTTGCTATTTCAGCCTCTCATCCCTATACTCCAACAGCTGAGTTTGTAACACATCCTATAAGGAACGGAAAGACAAGGAGAAATCCCCAAGAAACAAAGCATTATCTGATCTCTCCTGAGGGACCAAAGCTTTCCCAATCAGGCTCCCAGCGCTACAGCCTGCTGAACTTATGGATAAAGAATGTGTTGTCTCTTTTAAAACCTAAATGCTGGCTCAGGCCCTTTGGTCAGCTATGGAAGAGCCTGGCCAGCCCTTGCAAACACACGTCTGCCAGGATCGTGGGTTTAGCCTGGCAGGTACTTGCTGTCTGTGATTGCTGGGGAGAGGTGTGGGGTGGAGATCAGCAAGGACCTTGCACCTCCATGGGGCAGACACTGCAGGCAGAGTCAGAAAGAGAAAAGCACAGTGCCTGCAGGTGTACACCAAGAGCATCCGGATTTACATTCACCGTGTTTTATAACAAGCAGACTTGAACTCACGGGTATTTTAACCGTAAGCTCGTTGAATTCCATGTGATTTTTGGGAAATGAAATTTCAGAATTTTAACTCACCCACACTTGCTGGCACGGCCTTACCACTTCCTTGACCTATGGCTTTGGGGAAGACATTTACAACTACGCTTTTAAAAACACACATTGTCTCTGGGTACCTAAACAACCCAGCTGAGGGCTGCCTTTAGAGAAGCTGAGCACCAGTCACTCCTACTGACTTCAGACTGAAAGGCCAGAATAAAATAGACTTTTTGCGGGTACTTTGTCTGCCAAAGACCAGACTGACAATGGGCGGACAACTCTGAAGATTTAAGTTGTCCTCATGCTGTGCCTCAGTTTCCCCAGCTGTAAAAGGATGGTGAGGTATAAAGAATTTAAAGCTCCTTAAAGGTCTGAGACCTGCACCCAAGGAACTGTTTGATGCAAGTATGAACTATCTTCAGCCACATGCATTTATGTTCTGTAGGTGTTTGGTTTAACATTTCATTGATCTGTTTTAGGGACCACACCAGTCCATGTATTTCAGGGAGGTGACAGATACTGTGTAGTCCTGAGCCTTCTGTGGAAAGGGCCACAGAATGAAGTGCCAAAAATATATTGCAAATATGTGCATCTAAAAGCAGCAAGTGTCCAGATTTAACTATACAGATTGAGGGGGGAAATGATTGCTGAGCTGTTACAGTTCCTTATCTCTGCCTGATCAGAAGTGGAAATACACAAGAGGAAAGTTTCTCCTTCCCGCTTTATGGGTGAAATTCATTCCAGACCAGCAGACTGCAATTGTTAGTGTTACACCAGGACCTTCTTGAGCCCTGAAACCGGTACCCAAAGGTGCAGCACTGCTGCCTTGGAGTCCTTGCACACATACATTTTTAGACCACCAAGGTTTTAAGGATGGTGAGGAAAATGAGACCACCAGAAGGGCCAGCGCCACCATCGTCTGTAACCGGTGCCAAGTTCTTCTGACTTTAGCCCAAGCAGTAGTCTCTAAAACCAGACCCTGCTGCCAGAGTCCCCCACCCACGCCAGGGCCTTCTCCTGCTTACCCCAGCCTGGCTCCTCTACCTCCTGTGCAGGCGGCGTGACTCACAGGGCTGGCGCGAAGCATTGCTTGGGGCTGTCATCACAGGGGCTGTAGAGGTGGAAAGGAGAACAGCCCTTGGCCTGGGCAGCGTGTCCACACAGCAAAACAAAGCCGCAGCACAGCCCATGTTCCCTTTAATCTAAGTAATGCATAGTAGTGATGAAATCAGCTTTGCCTCTGCAGGGAGCAACAAGTTGAGCAGGTACCGTAGCTCCCCAGGAGGCACGTCTTTAGGTAGCTGGACACGGACAAAGACTACTCACCAGCAGCAGTTTGACTGTTGCCTTGACAACATTAAGGCTAGTTCAGATGTGTGAGTGGGGGAAGGAAGACTGCCTGGAGTGTGGGACATAGTCTGCTCCCAGTGTGGAACAGGTCCCAAAAAATGCAAAGTCTTGGGACATGAGTCATGTCCTTGAACTTCCCTGCTCCCTCCTGTGGCATGACTTTGCCACAGGTATGGTCTCAGGTTGCAACAAGGGTGAAAACCACCAAGACGCATGCGAAGCGGATGCGCCATGGGCTCTCCTGGATGACCCTGGTGGTTTTTGATGGCTGAGGACAGGAGCCGATGAACCAGGTCCTCCCTTTCAGGTTCCTCTGAACCCCTTTTACAGCTGTGCCTGCATTTGTGCTATTTTGTGCACTGCTGTAGCCTTTTACACTAGGAGGGTTTATGCCCATACTGCAGGCATCTGCACGGGAGTTGCCTTACCCCAGGGAGGGAGTGAGAAGCTCTGTGGTTGCTCTGACTTACAGCTGCTTCATGGGTTTCTCTGGCAACCACAGAAAACCACCAACACCCTCAGTACTCCCAGAATCCCACAGGCACCTCCCATCCAAGAACTGCCCTCACCAGAACTGGGCCTTAGGGTCTCACAGTGTTCAGGAACAAAAGATGGGAGAAAGGCCCTCCTTCTCAGCCATAGGCAGGTTCCCAGTGGCCCAGCACTGGACAAGGAGGAAGGCTGAAAAGAAAGTGGGAATATTCTCCCTATTTCTTCTCAGTGCATTTCTCACTTTCTGGCCCCTCTTAGGAACCACCACCCAGTTTTGGGATGTTGCCTTGCCTGTTCCTTCTGCTGCAGGTTCCTATTGAACTGGAAGGTATTGTTGGCATGAACAGGACAGCACCACAGGAAATTCCAGGCTTCTTCAGTCTCTGCTTTCTCAGCAATGTGGGAAGCAATGTTCCCCTTCTCCTTTCCTTCTAGTTTTACCTTCTGCCTAGAAGAGAAGCCAAGATGTCTGATGGTTACAAGGAAGAGTGTGTGGATGATGCTGACCCCATGCAGGTCCTGGCTCCTCCTGAGAAAGAGAAAACTGAGGCCGTGAACAAGCCCTATGACATCAAGACATCCTGCTGGGTGAAGGATGAGAAATGGGGTTTCCTTGCTGGGGAGATCCAGTCTGAAAAGGATGACAAAGCCATGGTGAAGATGGTGACCAACCACCTAATCTCTGCTTTCTGGGTTCAACAGGAAAGCAGCAGCCTACTGCACCCAGAGGAAGTGCAACCACATCCAGACCTATTTTGTCCTTTGGGTCAGCCAATTTGTGGGACTCCTTTCCTGAGGCCACCAGCCAGGGGCAGTGGCAGCCAGAACAAGACTTCAAGTGGAAGCATGTCCAAAAGAGTGTTTTCCCACGTGGTCCAAGGAGAACTATCTGGGATAGCACCACCTTCTTCCTGTTCCCCAACACTGCAGACCATCACGGTGAAGAATGTCCAGCAGATGGATGGAACGGTGGATGATGAACCCACCCATGTTCAACCAGATTGATGACATGGCAAACATGACCTTCCTCAACAAGGCCAGCGTCCTGGACAACTTATGTCAGCACTACACCCACATGAGGATCTATGATTTGAAAGGGCAGAGGGGAATAGCAAAGCAGCACGGGGTAACGGCAGGAAGGGAACCGGTCCTGACTCAGAGGACCAGCCTGTGCTGCTGTAAATTGGGGGTGTGTGTGTGAGTGACTTAAATCTTCCAATGTCAGCTCACATCCAAGCCCCTTTTCCCTGCCTGTCTGTCACTTGTTAAAAGCAAATGGCAAAACACCAGGACATTTGAGTTCTCTGCTTTGCTCTGCCCTGTCTTCAAATGAATTCCCTGCATTTCTTTTTTCCCATTCATAAAACAGAGGGTGATATTGATCTGTGGCTGTAATGAATCTACCCTCACGCAGAGCTCTGGGGGCTTGCAGGTGGTCTGGAAACTGAAATAAATAGCAGTGGGAGGAATAATCACAGCGTTTGCAGAAAGCATGGAGATTCTTGAGAGAACAGTGCTGTAGAGCAGCCTCAGGGATCCTCAGCCAGGTGGGATTTCCCAGCACTTTATTTCCTGCCACCTGCAAAAACAAAACATAGTAAGAAGTGGTTTATCTGGGTAAAACATTGTGAAGAGCACATTGTCCAAATAATAATAGAGACATAAGCATCAATAATCAGGGAGGGAGACCTGGTCTTTTTTCTCATGGTAGCAAAGAAGTACGTTGTTTGGTAGCAAATAGAAAGCAGCCCTCCATGCTAATGGCTGCTTCAGCATGCAGAGGCATTGCAGCTTCTAAGGCTGAGAGCAGTGGTTTCTCTTTCCTCTTCTCCTCTCCTCTCCTCTCCTCTCCTCTCCTCTCCTCTCCTCTCCTCTCCTCTCCTCTCCTCTCCTCTCCTCTCCTCTCCTCTCCTCTCCTCTCCTCTCCTCTCTTTCTTTTCTCTTCTCTTCTCTTCTCTTCTCTTCTCTTCTCTTCTCTTCTCTTCTCTTCTCTTCTCTTCTCTTCTCTTCTCTTCTCTTCTCTTCTCTTCTCTTCTCTTCTCTTCTCTTCTCTTCTCTTCTCTTCTCTTCTCTTCTCTTCTCTTCTCTTCCTCTTCTCTCTTCTCTCTTCTCTCTTTCTCTCTTTCTCTCTTTCTCTCTTTCCTCTCCCCTCTGACTCTACTATGGGGGTCAGTAAAACAATTCAGAATTTAAAGACATAAATAGCAGCTACATTTGGCCTTGCAGCAAAAATCCTGTTATTCTAGCCTTGTGGGATTCCTTCGGTGGCTTCCTATTTCTCCTTCCAGCTTCCTCACCACCAGAGCTCTGGATTGTCATGTTCCAGCTTGTACCTCTGTGCCTGTTTCCTCCTCCACAACTTCTCCCCCCGAGGCTGTCCCTACCCTGCACGCATTCCTAGCCTGTCTTATGCTGCCCTCTATCCTTGGAATAACCTTCCTCTTCCTACGATAAACCTCGCTCCTCTTTCCTACCTTTCTGCCTCCAGATCCCAGCGTTGCTCTACTATTCCCCGGTGGGTCTCTCAATCCTGGCACATCCCAAAACTCTCTTCTGCAAGACTAAAGGACTAAGCACTGAAAACTGCATTGCACTTTGCAATTGGTGTTGCTTCTTGGAACTGGGGAGATTAGCCAGACTCCTGCCTGCCCCAAATCCACAAGGCTGGACCTCTGTGGAGAGCCTTCAGTAGGGCTGAACCTGAAAAGGAGTTACTGCTCCCAGCAGTAATTCAGCTTTCTGTGGGAGCTGACTGACAGAAAATGTATTTAACGGGTTGCTTTGGATGGTGAGGAGTAGTTGCGCTCAAAGCCTAAGTCTTCAGTGTTGAGCATCCTGCTGATGCTGAATTTCATCTTCTTTTTGTATGAATCATCCAGGTGAATCCTGTTCTGGAGACCCTTGGTAATGCTAAAACTACAAGGAAGAACAATTCCTCCCATTTTGTAAGTACCAGCCTTTCTTTGGATTTCACTGACAGCTCACTGGTAGGTCACACAAAGATGCTCCCTCAGAAGAAATAAAAACAAAAATTATTTTAAAAAGCTTCCTCAAACACTACAATTAGTTCATATTTACTAAAATTTCACATGAAGCATTATTGCTTCCCATTTTCTTGAACTAAGTTCGTCAGCTGATTTTGTTTTGACTTCATATTTTTATATGTCAAAAGAAAAAATAGTTTTGATCAACCCCAAATCAATGCCCTTTCAACTGTTTACTTCTGCAAAGACTCAAAATGCCTTAATTTTTTGCAGATTATTTTTAATTTTGAAATTGTCAGTGAAAAAGTAAAACATTAGGGTTTTCAACTGAAGTCTCATTCCTCTGTTTCTGTGTGCTACATACTTCTGCCATATGCTGCAGAGAAAGGAGGATTTCTTTAAGCTCTAACACAGAATCCAAGAAGAAAGAGGTTTTTTATAGATCTGATCTTTGAAAAGATTAAATTTCCTCTCACTGACTTGCAAATTTGCCCCTACAGGCAATGCTGTCTGTCCCTGATGAACGCTCAGAACCTCTCAGCTACTTTCCGTTTTCCTACAGATATTGCAATCTTGATTAACAGACTCATCTTTTATTTTCTCATCTAGGGCATATTTATCTGGATTCACTTTGGTAGCACAGGCAAGCTGGCTGGGGCTAACACTGAGGGCTGTAAGTAAGCACATTATTCTTTATACTAATTTTTTTCTTGCATTGAATGGACCCTGTTCCGATTACATCAGATATGTGCAAATCTGAAATTAATTCTGTTAACTTGAGGGATCTGCACTGCTGTAAATCAAACTAAAATCTGCCCCTACTTCCACAGTGAAGTTACGTGCTTCAGATGATGACAAATTCATTTCTTCTTTCTTTAGTTGCCTATGAGACTCTGTGTGAACATATAAAAGGCACAATGCTTCCCCCAAAAGCTGTACACTTTTCATTCTACAATTACATTGCAACCATTACTCACATTCATCAGTACAACACTCTAATTGTCTTGCAACCAAGACCCTAAAAATAGCTATCCAGGGAAGGTGCATTGTTCTTTGTTTGCACACGTGCATCCACAACTAAATTGAGAACCACAAATCCCAGCTCTCAAGGTAAAAAGACCCCACCATGTTTCCTGACTGAAGCCCTTTAGCATACAGAAAAAGGAGAAAGGAAACATATGGACCGGTTATTCTTTAATGTGGGATTGTCTGCATCCCTCCTACTTTCAACTCATCCCAGATTTGCATCCCACCCAGAGACCATATGTTGGATTTGCCTCTCTGGACAGTGGGCCAAGGCAAGTTTCAGGTTGTTTACTGGCAGGTTGAAGCTTCTTCCAGCCTGGCCTGGAGAGCAAGGGCATGGACAGACCTTCACTGTGCAAGCAGCAGCACCAGCTCAAGGTCCTTCTGCACCCTCAGTGGAGCTCTGCTGGCAGAAGGGACTGTACGAGTGCTCCGTGAAGTCACCTGGACTAACTAAAATTGGCAATAAAGGTGATTTGAGTCAACCCAAATTTGTCTGAAGAATTCACATGATGCCGTTCACCAGCAGAGCTAAATGGACAGAAGACTTCAGCTGAGAGGCAAGGATGAAAAATTCCCAGCTAGGACTGCCAGCAAGGTCTGGCGATTTGGTACAGCTGAACAAATTGATACAGCGAGGTCTAGAGGAGGATGTTTTTTGTGGAGACCAGAAGCCAAACTAAGCATGTTAGTGCCTGAAAGAAGGTATGGACAGAGCGATTACAAGGTACAAAACATCTTTTCCAGAACTCTTCTCAGAAAGAAAGGGCAGTATAAGGACACATTTCACAGGTCAATCTTACAAACCATGCACTGGCAATTCAGAGGATGCTTAGAAGTAGGATGAGTGAGTCTGGACATCTGTTCCTGAACCCAGCACTGAGATAACTGGACAAGTGATGGCATCTTTTGCCTCTATTTCACTAGCTGCCAAAAGAGCTGTACCAAAACTTGTGCCAGTGGGAATGTTGTGAAGCTTAAAAGCATGTTCTGAGAGCATCACTGAAGGATACTTCACAGAAGGTTCTTGCTGCACTCACAGGAATTCCAAAGGACATTGGTGAAATGCTGGTTTCACTGATATCAAAAGCAAAATTCTCACTGACATGACACAGGGCCATGTTTTTTCAGTCTCTGGCTGCTACCTACACCTGGATGCGTTTCCCTCTGCATTCCAGGTCTGGAGAAGTCATGTGTCATTTCCCAGGAAGCAGCTAAGAGACATTATCATACTTTCCATCAGAGTCTCTCCAAGAAGAAACTTGAACTTACTGGTATGGCACTTTGTGTGTGTTATTCACTCCTTTCAATGCACACATCCCTGCTTGATCCTCTGTTTCTAGAATAAGAAACCTACTCACCAGAACTGTACTTGGCTAGAGATTGAAATAGGTTCTCTGCAGTGGGGGTTTGTTACTAATTATCCAGGAAGAAGAGGATTGCAAGTGACTTTTCCTTAGGCAGGCCAGAGTGAGAAAAGAAAGCTGTCTTCCCTTATCTTGATCAATGCATGCTTGATCTGGCAGGGCTGCCACTAAGGTAAAAATGATCATTTTCAAACTGAAGTGTTGAGCTGCTTCATGTCAATTGCTTACATCTCCTCAGGACAGGAAAGACAGCCAGGACAAGTTTTTCAATACTGCTGAAAAGGTTTGGGTGTTCAATCCCACTTACTTTGACGTGGCTGCTATGTCAAAATCTCCTAGGTAGCCTAAGTAACTCATCCCACAAAAGGCTTTTATCTTAAGGATACACTCAAAACGTGCTCAGGAATTGAAACCTGGAGGAACCCTCAGTGTCCAGTCAAAAAGTTCACATTATGCCTTGATTGTACTGATGGCAATTGGTGTAATCACCTCTTGGTCTGTCTCTTGCTGCAGAAGCTGCTTCTTGTGCCCAATCCTAATCATTACCACTGGGTGCATCAAGGTGTGATCACAGCAGACAACACGGATGATGGGGAAGAGCCACTTCTCACTAATGTAAGTCCAAAGAAATGTCAGTGAAATTGAAAATACAGCAAACAGGATGCTGCCCCCCACCCCCCACCCCCCGGCCTAAGTTTCCCCTAGGAATCAAATTCAGCTTCTTCAACCTGAGGATAAATAAGCTGCTGGAAGAGCAGCTAGGGGTAGCCTAAAGATGTGTTCAATTGTCTGTGAGCTGAAGCCTGAATGTAAAAGATCTGCTCCAGAGCAAATGAGCTTGATGTAGGAGCTTCTGGGTAACATTCAATGGCCTGGGGTTTGCAGGACTTCAAACGAGCTGGTTGTAGGGTTTGTCTGAAGCCTGAAAACTGGCAGATCTGAAAGCTGTAGCAGAGAGCACGGGTTAAAACCTGCTCGTCTCGCATACATATGTAATCTCAAGGAACGGCTTTTAAAAGAGGAAGACTTGACCCTTTGTCTGGTTTTGACACACATTTTCCTTTTTAAGATCATTTTGAAGAGTATCTGTTACTGAAAAGAGCTTATTGGGAATGTCTGCTGGCTCCCGAGACTATTATTATAAGCAGGACTCGAGCTACAGAGAGGTCAGTCTCCAGCTGCTGAACTTACAGTGCCCCTTCCAGCAGCTGTTGGTATTTTACAGCTTCCAGGATTTGTACGTTGCAAACAAGCCTTTTGTACAAAGCAGATATGATTTTCATAGCCACTAAGACAGGCAGTCCCAAATCATGGCTCATGAGTAACACACTGCAAGATTCTCCGGCGTGCTCAGAGTTGCACGCTCTCCCTTCTGCGGGCATGCTGTGAGAGCAAAGCACAACGTTCCCAGCAGAGCTACGCTTCCTCCATATCTGTGCTAGCTGAGATGTGGGGTAATTGCTATGAGGGGATGTTGCTGCTCATGTCCTGCTGATTTTAAAAAGCATGGTGAAGAGTGGAATGAGCTGATATCCCAGTCGATACGTTGCATTTTGCTCATGGCATCAGAGACGCTTAGAACAACTGCTGTCAAAGCACATGGTTCTTAGCTAGCATAAATCAGTATACGGAAGAAAAGCAGAGTGCTGGTTTACAGCAACATTAAGCTACTCTGTCCCATGCTAGTCTGAAGGGACCTGGCTGGTCAAATTTCAATGGGCTGGAAAATTATTTTAGATGTTTAGCACTACAGGCTGGCTTCCAGCTTATGGTGCAGATTAAGAATTCCCTTGTGTGGGTCTGTGTCCCTTCTGCCAGGTGGCCTTTGATGTCCTGGGCTCCAGTCCAGAAGAGAGGATCTGTGTTTACTAGCTGACTAGGGGTATCATGCACTTGGGCACTGAGAAGTTCAAGCATAAGCCAAGAGAGGAGCAGGCAGAGGTGGAGAACATGGAGGTAGGTTGAGATCTTACGCTTGGTGACAGCAAACCAGGACAAAGCCAGCACACTAAGAGCTTATCCAGTTCGTTAAGATTGAAAAAGCTGCTAAAACCAGACTCTCGATTCCAGGGAATATAAAATGACCTTAAACAACACACTGATTTTTTTTTTTTTTTAAATGAACAGATGTGCTATTGAGAGGCAGAGCTGGCATTCACAGCTGCTACAGGGCAGCAGGCCTAGCCAGATGGCTGAGCTGTCAGCTAAGGACTTGATCCTTCTTTGTTGAACAGCCTGCTTTGCAGGTGTTTCTGGAGCCATGGTGGAGCAAACAGGCACATACCTCCCAGAGCATATGGGAGCCCAGACACCTTGTTTGAGATGCGTATTATTGCCTCTGCTCCATCCAGCAAGCTCTGCTGAATGGGGGGTGTGTGAAGGGACAGAACTGAGACCTGCTTCCCTTCTGTCCTCCCCAGTGAGTTCCCAGCAGGGCTGGAGAGCTTGCCTGCCCCTGAAAGCGGAGCCTGTAACCATTTTTCTGAGTACGCAGCAAGGGGATGGGGACAACGAGCAATTTTCTTCCAGTTACTCAGATGAACATGTTAATCTTCCCTTCAATAGTGGCTGACAAAGTTACTCAGCTCATGGCTCTGAAGTCTGGAGAGCTCCAGAGGGGCATCGCCAGGACCAGGGTGGAAGCAGGGAACAAGCTGGAGCAGAAAGGTGCCCTCTTCGCACTACAGTGCCAGAACCAGGGATTTGGCCAGCACGCGCATGTTCCCCAAGGCCACTGATGGCCACTGAAGGCTGCCGTTGTAACAACCATCTGGGCAAATCACCCAACTTCCTCAAGCCCCAGGGAGGCAAAGGCAGAGGGGAAGAAGCTCACTTGGAGCACCGCGGCGTATTACATTGGCACAGTAAGCGCAGACGAGTGCTGTTTCTGCCATAGCCCTGTCTCTGACCCCCAGTCAGCTGGAACATGCACTTGGCGAGGTCGGACATGAGGCCAAGACGTAGAGGCCAAGCCCTCTGCATGAATAGATCACATCAGACTTCCATAGGTTTTAACGTACAGCAACACCGGGAAAAGCACTTTGCTGGTGCAAATTAATGTGTCTCTTGTTGCCTTAAAGTACTGCAGCCAGAGATCGGCTCTGCCTCACAGAAATGTGCATCTCAGAAATCCTTTCCAGTAAGAATTAATTGAAAACACTGATTGTGCAAATGTCTGACCAGTGATGCAACAGTTGAGCATTTTAACGTACAAAGAACAGCAAGGCTGTTTCATGACTCTTCAACAAGTTGCCACTGGCCTCGATTAAAAATATAATCCTTATAGATATTCTGAAAAGGAACAAAACCCCCAAAACTCAAGAAAAGGCTTGTTTCTAGTAACACAAAGCTGTAGGAAAGCTACCCAGAAGGCACATCAGCCAAAGGATTAAATTCATTTTTGCTTCTGCTGCTAACGTGTTGCTGGAAGAGCCAGAGTCCTGCAGTTCGCTGCAGCTTGCCTAGCCTGTCCTGGTGTATGTGACTTGCCTCTCTGCTGTGTTGTCAAGCAGCCATGCTAATGCTTAGCAGCAGGAACAGTATTTAAGCATATTATCAAACTCCACCAGTTATTCATATACTCCACTGCACAGACATACTGACAGAACATGATCAGAGCATGAATCACAGGCCCTTTGCTCTATCTTTTTTACACTCAGCAACTATTTCCTTTCTTTGCTACCAAGCAGGTTTTTGAAAGTAACATTTGACTGTGCCCAAATGTGTTCTCATTGTGCTTGGTTATCCCAGTCTATAAGCCACACTGTCCCCTCTGTCAGCGTATCAAAGTCTGAGCCTAAAAGGCAAAAATATAATCTCTCCACAGCATCCTTTCCTTTGGCAGTCCTGCAGAATCCTTTATTCAGGGCAAATGGGCTTTCCATGGTAAGGGCCCCCCATGAGTCCCGAGACTCTAGGGAGTGCAGTAATGCTTATTCCCATGCCAGCATTAACTTGCTTCCTTTCCCTATAGCCACAGAGGATTTCTCCCTCTCTCTACGCAGGTTAACAAACAGAAATCTGCTTTCTCAGGCACTGCTACCGGACTATTCTCTCGCTGTATCTGAACTGGTCGTGCCTTTTCTCCCCTGCTCCTTTCCAGGTGTGAGACAGTATCACAGGGTGGCTACAGAAGAACGAGGATCCCCTGAATAAAGCAGTGGTGGGCTCGCTCCAGAAATCCAGCATGCCCCTGCTCTGGGTCCTCTTTAAAGAGGAGGAGGCTGCAGGCAGAGTAAACATTATGCGGTACAATCAATACTGTCGGCTCAATGTGTCGGCAGGCAAATGTCATCGGTTCTGGTGCCCGGTGCTTCCCCATCATTCTTTTGTGGAAAGGATTAAGCCTGTCTTTGTAACACCCTCTTCATCCAGGTAACAGCCTGTGTCTGCCTCTGCATACTTCTCTTCCATGCTGAAAGACAATCTAGCTCTGTCCTTGAAAATTCTGCCCCTCCAGCACTAAGACGGGCAGATGGTACACACCGTGTTCACTTTGCTCAGCGAAGGCACTACCAAGCACTGCTGCAGAAACATGCTTGCACAGATGGAAGTGTGAGTGCAATCCCGGCTTAATGGCAGGCTACGTAATCCCCTCCTGGCAGTCAGTGGCCTTCTGCTGCCCAGACAAATGTCAGGTTTTTATCAACCAGAAAAACTTGCTGCCTACTAGGATTGTCATCAGCCCAGCCCAGGACTCTGCAGTTGAAAGGTGAATGGGAAGCAGTTTAGGAAACTGCTTTTCAGATTTCGAACTATCAAATAGACAGGGTTGGATCTTATTTCTACTTCTTGCCCATGCAACTCCATCTCAGCCTATGCTAAACTGGTAAGAGAGAGGAGACTGACTTAGAGTGCAAAAAAATTGTGTATGCCAACATATTGTGAATGCACCTTTCCCTTTCCCTTTCCCTTTCCCTTTCCCTTTCCCTTTCCCTTTCCCTTTCCCTTTCCCTTTCCCTTTCCCTTTCCCTTTCCCTTTCCCTTCCTTCTTCTTTTCCAGGGACTATATTCACTTCTGGTTTGAGGATTTCTTTGGAGTAGTAAACACTGAAAGAACAACCTCTAAACCAAAGCAGAATGCAGGTAAAATGATGCATTTTTTTATTTGGTTAGTAGTTTATCCAGACAGCACTGAACTGCTAACTTATGTCAGTTAAGACAGATTTACGTTGGAGGCTACAGTATAGTACTTCAATGTGACTCCTTTTCAAGAGCATCTCTCATATTCTGTGCAATAATATTGATTTTAGCTGGTGGCAGCAAGAGGCAGGAAAGAGGGTCCTCTTTCATGATTGCCTCCAACTTCCACAGGGTAAGCAACCATCCATGCCTTTGTATTTAAACTGCCATCAATGCCTTTGTATTCCAGCAGCAGCTCAGCCTCCCCAGTTTATCTTCAACCCTGCCCAAGGCTGGCTAATGCCGTTACCCTGATTTTACGGATGCAGAACAAAAAGAGAGAAGGATGGCATTCAGTTACAGAAACTTTGGCATCTGGTGTCACTGGTGTCATTTAAAATGCCCTTGGGTATCAGGGACATCCACAAAGCGCAAAAAGATACAACACAGGGCTTAGAAGAGACCTGTGCTCTTCTGGAGCAGCGGCTGGTGATACATGAATACATCTAAAATGTCACTATGTTTAGGCAACTGAATCCCCTCTAAGAGTCTTGCAGGGTCACACAGGAAGGATATGGAAGATCAGAGCATTACATCCCAGTCTCTTGAGATGCAGGCCAGCACCGGGAGAATGTGGTATACCTTTCTGAGGCTGGTGTCACAGTACTTACATTTGCTATCACGAGTGCTAGAAACAGGACAAGAAAGGTTGTCACAAATGAAGAGGGGAAATACATTATGGGGAAAGTCCTGTGTTACTATTTCTATGGTATCCAAAGCTGAATGCCAGTGATACAGTTATGGACAAGTTCATTCCAGTCCCTTCAGACATCCTTGTTTGCTTTTATTATGCACCATGCTGCCATTTCACCCACTCTTGGTCGCTGGCAGCCATGCAGGAGTTCTCACATAAGCCTGAATGAGGTTACTGTATGCTGCCTGTCCTCTGGAGCATGCTTCTGTCTCTAGGGAGTGGTCCACCCAGCAAATAAAAGCCAATTGCTGTTATCAGTTCATGGAGCTATTCCTCTAGGCTTGCTGGTGGAGGGCAGGACTTTCATCGTTAACTCTTCGTATGACGGTAATCCCTGAAGGAGTAGTTATATAGCACTATAAGCCAGAATCATAGAATCACGAAACATTTACCTGAAATTGTTTCAGGTTCATACCATACCCAAGGTTGCTTCCATGCAGGTAAGCTTGCTCCCCTGGGCCATGTAGGACCAGGCTCACTTCCTACCTTGTTGTGTGGGGTTTTTTTGTTTGTTTGTTTGTTTCTAGCTGTGAAATGTCAATGACATTATAAAACAGAAGGTTTTCTCTCTCCAGCCTTGGTAACTCCTGTTAGTTTTTTCACTCCATTCCTCTTTGTCTCATTCCAGGAGCAGCTGTACTAGCTGATGACCCCTTTGCACAGCACATCCCCACATTTCATCCACTGCATTGTTCCAAATGAATTCAAACAGTCTGGTAGGTGTCTGCAGCACTGCAGAGCACAAATCAGGCAAAGCCACACAGTGCCTTCAGCACAAGCTGTGGCTGGCTGCACAGCAAATCTTTATTCAGGAATGAAAGAAGCTGGGTCATCACTGCACAGACTACCTTGTACCCCTTGAAGGGAATGTCAGTCTGAGAGATGCTTCCAAGTGCCAGGGCTAGAGACAGGATGTCTAATAAACCTCTCATTTCGTGAGAGAAGCACGAAGAATTAGGAAATACACGACCTGGAACTAGACAAATTGGCACCATTATTTATTAGGCTACATTGCCTCCTGCAAGCCTTTGTTTGCAGGATCAGCCACGGAAACAGTGAGTTGCAGAGGGGAAGAGCAACCTAAGTTTTCACCTATGATATATAACGAAGTGGAAGGGCAAGTAATGGAAAGCAGTGAACAGCAAACAAATCTGCTATGAATAGGCAGTTACTCATGTTGTTTGAGTTCCAACACTATTACTGAATGCACACTTTCAGATGATGGAGGTACACATCCTGTGCACTGACCTTATCCATGAGAAATCAGAGGGAGCGGGTATGAATGCCCACTTCTAACGCTTCCGCATCCCCCTCCAAGAACCTCCACTTTGCGCAGACGGATAGAAATGTCCACAAGCTTCCTTACCACTAGTATTCCAGTGCCATGCCCGTGGGGCTAGCAAGCTAAACCAGAGAAGATCTTAAGCAGCGATTAGCCTTTCTGCACTGCTGCTAACTGTAGCTCTTATATCATTATACCTGTCTTTCTCATTTTAGATACCAAAGCCTGAATCCCAGCATAATCCCTCCAGGGTTTGTGGACAATAAGAAGGCATCAGAGTTACTGCTTGGCTCTACTGACCTGGGGGAGAAAGAGTATGGAGTCGGCTATAACAAGGTACTGTTTACTCCTACCAAATTGAGCTAAATAAATTGATGGCAGTTATGACTCAGCATGCCTTTGGTGTGGATATAGCTGCAGAGTTAGAGTTTCTACAGCAACCCACTTCCTCACGCATATAATGTTCTCTCTTACACATGCTCCCCAAACTGACTTTTAATCAGACAGTACAGTTAATATAATGCAAATGAAGTGCACCTTAAGCTATGCAATAAATCTCACTTGCTCTTTACTATTCCTTAGTCAGGCAAAAATCCTACTAACTGATCATTTATCCAATTTAAGACTGGAAAGGAAAACGGAGAGAGACTGTTGCAGCTGTCTAATATTAGCAGCATATATCATTAATTTTGCACATATGTTTTTGTCATAACATAATGAAAGTAGCTATTGTAACAGCCATGCAAAAGGGAGCATGAACCTAAAATCTGCATTTCCCAACTTTTATAATAATTACACAATACTGATCGCTCCTCCAGCCTATTCTTTCCTTAAATTTCAACTTACGGATGGAGGTTAAAGTGGGCCAGACACTGCCCCTGATCTTACTTTTAAAGACAACAGCCACAAGATTACTACTATCATTTTTTCATTGTCACTGAAACTACCTAATGCATTTCCTAGCACAGGAGAGCACAAGGTATATTTGGGTTTCATCAAGGAAAAGACTTCCACTCCTGCTTTACTATACGCCACGGTGATCCTGATGTTATTTTTTATAGCTAGACACCTTGGGCACAGAACAGGCTAAAGAACTCCACGCAAATCCATGCTAAAGGTGAATGGAACCCAATTCCTAAATATTAGTCTTCCATTCCCATAACCTCCCCAAACTTTATCCTTTTTGTAAATGTAAGCAGAGAAAAAACAACATCATGACAAGATAAACTGACATGTAAAGACCAAGAAGTAACATATCCTCATTTCTGAGTGCCAATACACAGCAAGTCCAGAGTTTCATAGTCCAGAAGGCTACCTAGAACTCCAGGTTCTAAGTCTCCTGTCTTCCAACATATTTTTCTGTGCTGGGATCTTGGCCTGGATTCACGAGAGATGAACCTCTGGCAAAGATCATGACCATGCCGCAATGTTATGCTCACGCCTTCCTGATGAGGATTGAGTACAAAAAGATGCTGTAAAGAAGGTATCCTTGGGAAAAACTAGAAACTATTCTGTGAATCCAAGGCGGCATTAGAAACCAACCACTAATGTAATTCATTTACTAGCAAGAACCACGAAATGAAACTAGGACTTCCGAGTTCTACATCCCAGTACACAGCAAAGCAATAAAGCTTTCCTGCTTTTTCCACATGGCTCCGTGCAGTAGAACAATATTGCAGCTAGACAGCTGGGGAGCTCTGTTACCTCCTGTGCATCCACTTCAAAGACCAACAGCTGGAGGATCTCTGTAATTTGGTAGTGAGCCTTATCCCTGTCCAGAAACCCTAACTCACATGGTGATGCAGTGATCCTGGAACTCAACCACAACACATGTGTTTATGAGTCACAAGATTTTGGTTTCGATCTGTGCACTTTTCCTGCCACTGCCAATGGTATCTGTGGCTGCAGGATACAGGAGAGGAAAGACGGGAGGCATAAAACACCCTTTCAATTAGCTTCCAGTTTATTTGTGTATTTTTATTTGTATATTTCCAGCAGTATTTGTCTCTTCTAGTGCATGAAAACTTCAATTTCGACATCCACAGTAGCATTTTTTAAACAAATGCAATTCCGTTGTAATTTTTCCTATGTCAGCAAACTGCTATGACTCTTCTTGCATGCCAAAAAATTGTGGGACATCGAGGCCTAATCCATTCGACTGAGACTACGTACTGACTCCAGCATTCTGCTGCATACAATTGAGTGTGAACACTTTGAGCCCCCCTACGTGCATTGCTTGGAAACAGAATTGTTTCTAAGCCACAGACGTTCTGTTTGCTACAGGCTATGCCTGATGGCAATTCAGAGGAATGTCCAGAAGTTTCTACAGCTGCTTTTCTGGGGAGGGTGGAAATTGTACAGTAGGATGAGGAAAATACTCTGAGGTTGTCCTGTTCTGCAGAATTAAACAGTGGCAATTACAGGCACTGAGAACCTTGGGATGTCTGGGCAGGGAAGATAAGGGCTGGGAGGAAAAATAACAGCTATGTTCACTTAAGTAAAGACACTGAGAAAGCTAGTGACTTTCTTGTTAATTGTTAATAGGGCAAGGGGCCCTATTGATTTCCAAAACAATGCCAGAAAAGTTAGTAAACGGAGAAAGCCTGAAATCCGAGTCTAAGCCTGCTACCTCCTGGGAGTGGAAAGAGAGTGTCTTAGAAATTCAAGACCTGGACTTCTCACTTCTAAAAACAGCACAGAGAGAAGTAGTGAGGTTATGAGCACGCGAGTACAAGATCTCACTATTCATTAACATTTAAAAACTGAAACAAAGCTGCTTGGTTCACTTCTCTTAAGCAGGACCATGCTGTCAGCGTGAAGGGGCAGTTCCAGCTCAGACTCCTTTCACGTAGTCCCAGGATGGATAATTCAGTCGGTTTTCTGGTAAGAGAGGAAAGAAAGTGTTGGCCAAGATACTCAGGCTTAAGTAAAACTGTGGTGGGTTGACCGTGGCTGGATGCCAGGTGCCCACCAAAGCTGCTCTATCACTCCCCTTCCTCAGCTGGACAGGGCAGAGACAAAATATAACGCAAAGCTCGGGGGTCGAGATAAAGACAGGGAGAGATCACTCACCAATTACCGTCACAGGCAAAACAGACCCAACTTGGGGAAAAAATTAATTTATTACCAATGAAATCAGAGTAGGATAATGAGAAATAAAAGCAAATCTTAAAAACACCTTCCCCCCACCCCTCCCTTCTTTCTGGGCTTAACTTCACTCCTGATTTTCTCTACCTCCTCCCCCTGAACAGTGCAGGGCATTGGGGAATGGGGGTTGGGGTCAGTCCATCACATGTCATTTCTGCTGCTCCTTCCTCCTCAGGGGAGGACTCCTCACACTCTTCCGCTGCTCCAGCGTGGGGTCCCTCCCACAGCAGACAGTCCTCCACGAACTTCTCCAACGTGGGCCCTTCCCAGGGGCTGCAGTTCCTCATGAACTGCTCCAGCGTGGGTCCCTCCCCCGGGGTGCAGCCCCTCAGGAGCAGCCTGCTCCAGCCTGGGTCCCCCGCGGGGTCCCCAGCCCTGCCAGCAAACCTGCTCCAGCCTGGGCTCCTCTCCCCACGGGTGCACAGCTCCTGCCCGGAGCCTGCTCCAGCGTGGGCTTCCCACGGGGTCACAGCCTCCTTTGGGCACATCCCCCTGCTCGGCGTGGGCTCTCCCCGGGTGCGGGTGGATCTCTGCTCCCCGTGGGCCTCCATGGGTGCAGGGGCACAGCTGCCTCGCCATGGGCTGCACCGGGGGTGCAGGGGAATCTCTGCTCCGGTGCCTGGAGCACCTCCTGCCCTCCTTGTGGACGACCTTGGTGTCTGCAGAGTCGTTCCTCTCACATGTTCCCACTCCTCACTCCAGCTGCAATTGCTGTTGTGCAGGGTTTTTTTCCCTTCCTAACTATGTTATCCCAGAGGTGCTCCCACCGTCGCTGATGGGCTTGGCCTTGGCCAGCAGCGGGTCCATCCTGGAGCCGGCTGGCATTGGCTCTGTCGGACATGGGGGAAGCTTCCCGCAGCTTCTCCCTGTAGCCCCGCTGCTCCCAAAACCTTGCCACACAAACCCAATACAGAAACGAAACTATATTAAAGCCAATTTTCCACATATAGGTGAAACAAAATCTGCCTTTTTACCTAAGGACACACCTTCCCAGCTCCAGTGCAAACCTAACAAACTCCCATAGCCTTAGAAAGAAAGAGGTTTTAAAGGGTTCTGGTCCCATTTGGACTGGTATGAATCTAGATCATTATAAGAATCATTCTGCATTTATATCAGTTTAGAATCTAGAATACAGTCCTGATTTCTATGCTGGCATGCAGATCTGCTACTGTGCACCGTAACAACATTTTCTAGGAGCTGTATTACTCACACGATAGATACGAAACCCTCTGCACTAAACAGGCATTTCAGGAAACACCAGGCCTCCCACTGGTATGCAAAAAATACTAGGATCTGATAATAAAAGGACCACCTCAGGGGTTTCAGGGACCATTATAATAGAAAAGGCTTGTTTTGGGAACCTCATTGCTTGAACTCCTTACTTCCAGGTAAAGCCTTTGCTGAATGCAGCCCAACAGGAGAAGAAAATGTAACTGAAGGAACTGGAGCTGGGAAGCACCGTGTCAAAGACTTGGGAGTTCACAGAACACACAAAAGCACAGAGGAGTAGACAGCCACCTTCTTCTCAGCCAGGAGAAGAATGACCTCCCCGTCCAACTGCAGGCTGAGCGTTATCAATGGTCAAAGGCTTAGTATTCATTTAGGCAGGGCTTTCTCAAATGACTCACAAGAGGCTCCTTTTCAGAACACGGAATGAATAAAGAGCATATGGGGATGATGCATGAGATTCACAGACAGCCTGACTGTATCTTAAATAAAGTTAAGCCCTTAGAAAACAGAGGAGACAGAGTCCTCATGGCTAAAGCAAAGGAGCTGTTGTCACAAGTCCCGAGTTCTCTTCCTGGTCAACCACTGATGCATGATCTACGGCAAATGAGGGGGGCATCTTTTTGAAATGTAAACTTTTCTTTAAGGACCTGTGTGTCTATGAACAAACAGATTTTTTGATGCTTAACTTTAAGAAGCTATGGCCTGAGTCACGGAGATTCAGGTCAACTATAAAAACAGGTATGTTAAAAGAATCTTAATAAACTCTGCAGAAGAGGCAAAATCGTGCATTTCTTCCTAATGGATGTTTGCTGCCATAAGAGGCAGCAGTTGTAGCAGCCTTTCATAGGATGAACACTGGATTCTCACCCCTTCATTAGGAACAAGAGAACTGGTTGGATGTTGCGGAGTGCCTGGCCCAAATGATGAAATCAAAGATGGACCTACTGAGCCAGATCCTGGATACGAAGGAGCTGACATGAGTGCCAGCGGATGCTGGAGGATTAGCTCAGTGATTTGAAATGTGACTTGGAAGGGCTGGAGACTACCTTGGCTAAAACTGAGAAGGAAAAGCAGGTATGAAGCATGACAGAGAGGTTTTTTCTGCCTCATTCTTCAGGGAAATGAACCCCAACAACCATTACAGCTCCTCCAGGCAGAGCACCCTTTGGGATGCTCAGATTCACTCAGCTGATCTCCCCCACAGTTTCTTATATTGTCTTTCAGCATCTCATATAATCTAGGATGGATTTAATTCTACACTTCACCCTTCTACCCCATAGTAATAATAATTCCACAGCAATTTCTACGGATCCCTCTACATAAAGAAATCTGCATCTTCTCTACATTCTTTATTAATTACACCCACTTTTACATGGCAATGCTGGTAGGCCTCCACTTATAAAATGCCCCCCTCCACAGCCATGTAACTCCTTTCCACCTAGCCTCAGGGAATATTACTCCCTCTCCTGCACCTGAACTGTTTTTTATTTAATGTAATTGGAGAAGTTTTAAATCTGTACTGTAGCAGCCATGTGGCTGTCTGCTGCTTCTTCTGAAGTCACTGTTAACATCCACAGGATGTTAAACTCACAGATGCCTCATATGTCTCAGAATTTATTAACTGAAGCTCAGATTCCTTCTAAAGAAATACAAGTTTCCAGTGACATTTTGTCCTGGTGCTGCTAACGGCTTGTATGATCCACAAAACCTGCGTGATGTTTCCTTTCCTGTCTGCAGGCATTAGACCACAGGGTTCGAACTCTGACTTCAGATCTCTCTGCTCAGAATGACTCAGTCACTAAATTCCAAAAGGAGAAGAGGGCTTTGGAGGAAGTTCATCAGGCAGAAATAACTGCTCCATTTTTCTTTACTCTCTCCCATTCTCGTTCTCCCAGTCTGGGGAAAGGAAAGAACAGAACATTGTCTGCTTGCTTAAATACTGCGAGACTGCAGAAATGGGAAGGAGGCCACGTTTTTCTAGGTATTAACTCATGGCAGCACAGTGAAGTGTTGCCAATTTGTGCCACTGCCCAAAGGAGCTACATGAATTGCTGAGGGCAAGCAGGATTCTTCTGTAAGAGTCAATGCTGGACCGAGTTCCTGTGGGCCTATTGAAAAATGCGCACACGAAGCGCATACTGCTCTCGGGAAGCACCTCAGAGGAATCTGTTCTTTGGGTTTTCCATCTGTTGCCAGGGCAGGGTAGTTAGTTTCTCACCCAAATCTGTTCGCTAGTCTTGGTCTCTCCCTTCCTAGAAAATTGCAAGGTGAGGAGAACAAGGTGAACCACCTGACCACGAACAACAGCAAATCTACCACTCAGATGCATGAGGTGAGGTGCAGTTGCTACGGTCTGTATTTTAGATGGTCCTCTTTGGTCTGTTTTTGACATCTTGGGCCCTTCTGATAAACACCACCTATATGTGTGTTATAAAGTTCTTTTTCACACTGATTCTGCTTTTTTCAACTAGCTGGAGGACAAGTGGGAACAAGAATAGAAGGCCCATGGCAAGGTGGAAAAGGCTTATCATAAAGCAGAGAGGGACATCAAAATGACAATTGCTAACCTCAGTGAAATGAAATGAGCCCAACTTGCAAGAGGTTGTAAAGAAGTGTCAATTGTAACAGAATTTCCCAGGTACAGGATCCTGCTGGGTGCGGTTGTGCTACATCACAGCTCTGACGGTATTACCTACACCTGAAAAGTCCCTTGATCATAAAGTCAGTGGGAAAATCCACAGTCATACCCTGATCTCTTCAGTATTAACCTAATGACAAGGAGAAGAGCAGAAGTACAGTTCAGTACTTCAGGCAAGCAGAATCAGAAATACAGGATTTTGTTTCCTAAGTCTTTCTGTGACTCATTGTCTGATATTTGTAATTCATCTTCCACACTCACCCACATATAAAATGTCTATAATCACCGGGAAGTTATGAGGCTTAAATGATTCATGTTTATGTAAGGGCTTATGATCCTCAGAAAAAAAACGTTTTAGAAATGCAAAATATTATCACAAATTAGAACTTTATCTTAGTGTCACTATTGACTACTTTAGTGATGGGTCTGCCAGCATTTCTCTGACATTCCCCCCCTTAGAAACTAAGTTCCCAGAATACAAATTTCCAACTCTATATTATCCAAACCACTAATTTACCTAGTTAAAGAGCTAAGTAGCTAAGGCAATGTGTACAATCATTAATAAATACTGGCAAGCTTGGCTAATTCACATTCTAACACAGTGCTCCACAGGGAGTACAAGATACTTGTGCTACAGAGCAAGGCTACTGGGACACTTAAGTGACAGAAGAAAAATTAAGTGCTGATGTTAGTCCTTCAGACCTGCAAAGACAACTCGACTTCCTGGGGTGCCTGTGCCTTTACTTGCAGACTAGTTAATGATAGGGTCAGGAGCAGCTTCAACAAAGGGAAAAGGGACTTAAGTGCCCTGCCAGGCCCATTAAGGAGACAGGACACTAGATCTCCACCCACTTCCAACGAAGATTAACCTGTTCACTACAGAGTAGAAACACTTATTTGGCTTCATTTGCTGTAACATCCTACCTTTTCTTACCCCACAGCAGCCTGCTTGCGCAGCTTCATCTTTTTGATAAGACTGAGTTGGCGTAAAAGATTAATACAGACCTTTTAAGCCTACCCTCTTAAAATGGATTCTGTAGCCTATCACCCTTTAAACCTTTAAATAGCAGAACCAGCTGAGATCTAGTATTTATTTTTCCCCAAGTAGATCTTAACTTTTTTTCACAGCAGATTCTGACTACTTCTCTATGAGCTTGTGAAACCCCTCAGCTTGGAAACGTTTGCTTTTTTAGCTTCTAGTAATCAATAGTTCAGCCAGCTCTAAGATCCAGCTTGTCTCGTATATTATCCACTCACTTTAAACTCCACTTTCTTTGAAGTCTGGGGAACTGTGCTTACTGCAAATCTCCTGCCATGCTGCTATGGCCAGAAGAAAGGTGATCTGCTGCAGGGACCTCCCCTTCTGCTTGCAAGCAGCCAGCAAAGACGGCTGATAGACCTTTTCAGCCACATTCATGCCAAAGGCTCCTGCAAGGCACTCACCCTCTCACTATGGAAGAAAAGGTAGTAAATAAAGCCAGAAATGAGGCCACAGCTCACAGGATGCACAGCGTTACCATTCTGAATTCAAATATTTCTTTCATCCAATGTATTTCAGTGCCCAAATATTTAACTAAAAACTCAGCATTTCAACAAAAACATGACCCATAAACCTAGACTGCAGCTATTGCTATGAACAACCTCTATTTCCCTCAAGTAACCAAATCAGCTTGATTATATTCCTGAAGGCCAAATTCCAACATGATACAGGAAGCTAACCATGCTGCAGATAACATCAGTTGTCTACTGAGACACCTGGCCAGGTCTTTCCTGCTTTGTTGGCTCAGTATTCCCAGCCGTAGATCCCTCCCAGGAAAGAAAATTCAGTAGAGCTGACAAACATATAGCAAAGGGAGTGAAGAAATTAAGATTCTTGTCTGTATTTCCACAAATTTCTCTCACATCTCTTGCTCACAGACACTGCTGCGCTTGTGTGCGCCCTCCAGGCCCAAATATTGAAGAGTTGGAAGAAGACCTGGGAGCTGAGCATGCTCTAAGAACACAGGTAACAGTATCTAAGAAGGAAGACGACTCCTCAGTGGAGTGATTACACCTTTGAAAAGACCTGATGATGTTAAACTACTAATTTAAAAACAAAATTCCTCATGAAAGACCAATAAGATGGACAACAATCTTGAACTCTAGTTTTAGCCTATGCAAACTCACCGTTATAAATTGCACATGTTACTCCTTTCACAGAAACCTCTGAAGAAGCCAGTTTGGTGGGGCAGTCCTCTACAGAGCAAGACAGTAGCAGGTCAAGGAAAATGGGGATTTCTCTGTCCTGTGCTTCAGCTATCAAATCACCCCATCCACTTCTTACAGTTCTATAGTGATGGATGGATCCACTCTAATAAATCTTATGTAAATTGCCAGGATGTGGTTGTTAAATATATAATCAGATTCATTAACAATGGAAAAGCCTGAAGATAATGTACTCCCCAAAAGGTTGTATTTTAATAGAATGCTCTGAACACATTCTAATGACTAATACAAATTGATAGCATCAATAAGAAGTAACATTTCCATTTCAATTCACTTTAGAAATGCTAGCTAATTACGTCTCAACCATATCAGGACATAGGCCAGTGTTGTTAGACACCTTGCACAGGTGGGAAAACAGAGGTAAAGAACTTGTCCAGTGACACAAAAAGCAGCAATGCCGGTTAAAGCAGAGCACAGCATTTGGGAATTCCCGTTCCCTCTCTGATTATGCCTCATGCTTGCTACCATTGTTTCCAAAATGGTTATGCTTCTAAGTATACACAGGCTCTTCAGCATGAAAGAAAAATTTCTTCCCCTCTTTCCCACTAGGTGGAGAAACAAGGAAGATTGCCTGGAAGACGCTGGTGTTGCAACAACTGCTCAGGTCAGACACCTTCCCCGCGTCTGAGCATCTTGTGTCTTTCCTCAGAGAATGAGAAACGTCATTGGGACTCTCCAAAGGAGAAGCTTCTTCAGAGCTTCTCTGAGCTCTTAAGAGGGCCAGATCCTGCAGACCTTACCCAACCCTCCCCTCACACTGCAGAACCTGGGAAGGGGTAAAGCACCATGAATTTCACTGTGAGCTTTGTTACTCTATAGAGTCAAAGTGGAAGGTGATCAGAGATTCATTAGAAAGTTGCTAATTCAGAAGCACACAGTAAAAAAAGGAGGCAGGAATATTAGGTGTATTTTCTATTGTTTTGCAAGGAAAATGCATGGCCTGCAGTCCAGAGAATTACTCTGAGCTTTAGCAAGGAGACCTAGAGATGGTTAATCTTTCTGGAAGATACCAGCCACTGACCTTCCAATGGATTAATACCAAAGATGGGATTTGTCCCAAATAAAGAGACTATTTAAGCTAAATAAAAGGCTTCCAGAAGCCTTTCTTATAAAGCATCCCCAGCTGACAACACATACTTGGCCCCTTCTCAGATCTAACAGAATTGCAAGCGGGAAGCTGGGCTGCTGAAGCTGCTCGAGCTGGAGGAGGCAGCCCCACAGAGCGAGGCCATGGGCTCTACCCCACGCAGGAAGCGTACGGTTGCCACGGCTGAGATGGCAGAGCTCATGGAAAATCTGCAGAGTGAAAGCAAAGCTGGAGACGGACAAACAGGTTATGAAAGCAGAGATGGATGACCTCAGTGCAAGCATGGAGTCTCTGCAGAAATCCAAGGTGAGAGGCCAGCAGGGAATTCCTCAACAAACCACCGATGCAGCCACGGGTGCAGCCATCGGTGCAAGGCAGAATTCAGCCCTCTGCAGCACGAACTGTTTCTGTAACTAACAGAAAGCAGCTGTTTGCAGGTGGTGCTGAACACTGCCCGCCCCGGCTGGTGGAGTGTGCATCCCCCTCGCTAAAGATCAGGACACTCTGCACTCCTCCTGGCTATTACAGGCAATCCATTATAATTACAGCCAACTGGAATAAACTGAGTTTGCAAGCGAGGGAGGATATTTTGGCCCTTCAAGCCTTACTCAGCATCATATGACTGACTTCTCTCTTACAGCTGAACTCAGATGCTCAGGTTCACAAGCTGGAAGATAACCTGTCTGAAGCCAATGCCCAGCTGGCTGATGTGGAGAAGAGCCAAGCTGAAATTAATGCCATCAGGCTCCAAGGTAAATTCCTTGACAGCTTTGTGCAATGTTACCTCCCTCTGATCCTCCTCTTCCCCTACATTTCTTCTGACTCTGGCAGCCCTGTCCTGCCTCCTCTAGCAAATCTGCCCAATCCTTCTAGCCTTCGCTTCTCTTTCCCTCCAGTCAGATTGAATTAGTTCCTCTCCTGCTTCTTTTATGCACTTTTCCCACAGCCAAAAACAGCCAGCTGAGTCGGGAGCACAAGGAAGCTCAGAGCAGGCATAACCAGAATGTCCACATAAAGATTTCTCTCACCTTGCCAGTAGATGACTTCAAGAGGCAGCTGGATGAAGACTCAAAGGTACTGGGGACCACCAACTGCCTACAGAAGTTGCTGCTGTCATGGGATACGCAGTGCCTGCTCTTTCGCATGTTGTCCACTTCAGAGTAACAAAACTTTTGTGTTAGCTTTCACAAAGGAAAACCTTCTCATCCAAATTAATCTCTGGGCTTGTACCCAGCTGATCTTGGGAGGCGGTGTGGGGGACATGAGCCTTATGAAAATAAGATACAGAACCTCCCTTGAGTCAGCAGCAAAGAGCAGAACGCACACCTCTTGATTGTCACTCCACTACCCATTCAGTGGATCGTACAGCAGTTTATTCACATAGATCACACAAGTTTGGCTCAAAATCTGACACACCTGTCTTGGAAATTTCTTCTTATCTCCAAAGAGTAATTCTAGTGCTGCACCTGTATATCACAAGTCTGGCAAGAATTCTCTGTGTTCAGAACAATTGCCAAATGGGTTCACAAGCCTGGCAAGAATTCTCTCTGTGTTCAGAACAATCACCAAATGGGTTTACTGTCATAATTCCTTTGAAACGCTGTTTGAGAGAAAACAGTGATCACGACAAGCCAAGTTCTGTTTTCAGTTGTACAAGCTCAATTCAGTTCACTGCAGTACAGTAAAAAACAGGTATGGAGAACAGGAACTTGGCTCCTGACCAGGAAGATATTTTGAAGCCTGAGATGTTTCTAGCTGGTCCAGAACAGAGTTGTTCAAGTGGAGCACTCCAGCTCTGGGGAGCGAGGTCAGTGTATTCGTACATCCAACAGAGATACGCACAGTAACGGCTGCGCTATCTCCAGGCCTGCACTACTGCTGTAGTGAGCTTGGCCAACACCAAGCATGATTTGGACCCAATGAAAGAGTAGTTGGAGGAAGAGGAGGAGAGCAAAGCTGAACTGCAGTGCCTGGTCTCTAAGCTCAATACTGAAGTCATAATCTGGAGGACTAAATACAAGGCTGATGCCATCGAAAGAACCAAAGAGCTGGAAGAAACCAAGTGAGCACTCAGCTTTCAGAGAGTCTGGGATGGGAGTTACGGCAGTCTCATTATTTAGCTTGGCTGCTGAGTCACAGCTTGTAGATGTGATCTGTTAGGACTCAATTTGGTAAGACAGAGAGAAAGCAAAGGGCTCCAGCCAAGAGAAAGAAAATAATACTTGCAATAATAAACAGGGACTATTGAGACCTAACACTTACACACTGACAACAGAAAACCAACACTGATCCTTTCTGATAAAGGCTTGAATTTGGATAGCCTTTCTTTATTCCAACAAGGACTTTTCCAGCAGCCCTACAAAAGCCACTAGCATTTCCTAAGAATAAAGCAAGCATCAAATCAGATTAAACCCCTTAGAATCTGGTCCTTGAAAGCTTGTATTACAGGCTAGAAGTTGAGCCTAATCTTTGTAGCAGTCTCTCTAACACAGCTAACAAAGGTGCTTTCACAAAATAGCAACAAAAGTTGAGGCATCTGGAGGGTTTCACTGTGTGCCCAAACAAGTTGAGACAAATGGAATAAGCTACTACATCTCTGCATGACTGTGTACTGAGTCCCAGGGACATTCACGAGGGAGGGAGGCTACTTTGCTCTTAGACGCTATCCCAGTCTTTGAGATACCTGAATGGAGGGTGGCAGTGTCCATCACCAGGTTACAATCCAGCAATGAAGAGCTGAGCTGCGGCCCAATCTGTGCCATATCCACCAGTGGAGGGGAAGAACCAGCCACTGGTTTTACAGTCCTTTTTCTGAGACTGCTGCCAGGATTTTACCTTTTCACTGGTGAAAGTAGTGATGGTGCTCGGGATGAGGGCTGCTGACTCCTACCACTCCTCACTCCGTGAACTATTTACTCACCAGGATATTTCTGGCTGTGAGGCTCCAAAAAGCAGAGGAGACAGCTGAACTGGTCCAAGCCTGGGTTGCCAACACAGAGAAAACTAAGCAGGGGCTTCAGAAAGAAGCGGAGGACCTCACTGTTGACCTCGAGAAGGCAAGAAATCCAGCCATTCAAGAGTGCATCCAGCACAAGCCTGACCAGCAAGATCTAAGACCTGGTACTGGAAGCCCTGGGAGTCTTTCTGTTAACTCAGGCCAGCTTTGGACTGGTCCCTTATTTCTTACTATTTTAAGATCTCTCCATTAAACGTCAAGTAATCTGTATGGCCATGAGAAGCAAGTCTAAGATTTATCACATCAATAGAAAACCCAGATGAGAGCCACAGCTAATTCCTAGGAGCACACAGCACGCTTCTGGCAAGCTCATTAGCTGACTTCCAGAAACAAGAGTACAGCTAAAGCAAAAGCCCTCCTTTACTACAAGGCAAGGTATTCATCTTCTTTTTAAGGATAATGATATCCTGCTTTGAACTTTTCAGTGTTGCAGTACCAGTGGGTTGGCCACTGGTTATTAACTACCATACTCAAAGCAGATCTAAACAACGTGTACTTTAAACACTAGCAACAAACGCTCCTTCATTAAATTAGTATTTCTACTCTCGCTAGTGCTAGTGTAAAAGCATGAATAGTAGTGCAACTGTGGGACATTTGAATAAAAATGTTACTTAAAATAGGCACAAAGGCTGCTCCAAATCCACTGAAGTCTTTGGGTATCTGCCAATGACTGCAGTCGGCTTTAGAACAGGTCTCAAGAGCCGAAAATCCCACATACAGCATTACATTACTGGGCTGAAAAAAAAAAATCTGTTTCACCATCACTTTCTTTAATGAAGCAGTTCTTTATTCTATGGTTCCTGTGGTGTGCTTGTCACCATGGTATCTGAACACATGTGCGGATCATAAGGATATGTAGAATATTTCTGATTAAAAGCTCCTAGGAAAGAAAAATGTACCTTTATTCTTTCCCTTCATGACAAGCAGTTAAACACAGTCTAAAATAGTCTTGAATAACATCTTGTTTGTAACCGAATCGTCTTTGAAATAGGAAGAGCCACACTAATCAACCCAGGCAATTACTAACAGCACATCTGCACAAGGAATATCTGAAGTGGAACACATTTGCTCCACAGCAGCATCATTATAACTGCAGGAGCAAGGAAGACTATCACACTGATGGGAACTGGGTGATCTTGTTAAATTCCTAATGGTGAAGAAAGAAAGCCTCGTAAACATTTTAATCATCCATTCAGAGTGACCAAGAGAAACTCTGCCAGTCATTAGAGCGGCTGCCAATTTAACTGTGACTAGCTGGCAGGACACGGAGAGAAGTGAAGTGTAAAGAAAACTTGTGTCTGGTGAATGCTTGGCTTTATCCTTCCAGACCAATGCTGCTTGTGCTGCCCTGGACAAGAGGCAGAGAGCCTTTGGTAAGATGCTGGCAGAATGGCAACAAAAAATGCAAAGAGCTGCAGGTGGAAGTGGATAGTTCCCAGAACAAATGTACACAACTGAAAATTTTGAGCTTAAGCCGCCTATAAAGAATCCTTGGAGCACCTGGAATCTATTAAAAAGGAGAACAAGGGCCCTTCAGGGTAAGCACTGGTTTGATGTTAAAAAACTGCAAATCATAAGCCCCTTGATTCCTACTGAGTGATCTCTTGTGGCATTTTCCAGCACCAATTCCACTTTTCTTATTTCTAGCAGTGCTTTCACTCTCTAAGTGCATCAAATGTATGTTCCCAAAGTCACAGGTTAGACTCTGCTCTTGGGACAGAGTCTGCACTCACACACAGGCCACCCCTATCGAATCACCCAAGACTGTAACTAGCACCAGTGTAATGCTTCCAGGGAACCGGCTCTGGGGATAACTTTGAGGATCAAGGTCCTTTCTGAACCCTCAAAATGCAAACACAACAGCAGCTTGGTTGTACTCACTGTTATACTAGGAGATCATCACTCCAGGCTGGGCCACGTATCGTCACTAGAGCTCCACATAAGGGAATAATGGACTGGTTACAGCATTAGGCTTAAGTAAGACACAAGCTGCAGTCCCAGTTCTAGCTACCAGCATTCTCTCTACCTCTGGGCAATTCACTTAGGGGACTACTAACAATGGCCAGCTCTGCCCTGGAAAGATGACGTTCCCTTTAACCTCAGTGGGGAGGATTAGGCATCTCCAGGAATCAGTTCAGAGCAAGTCAGTTGAACTCCTGCTCAGAGTCTTGCTCTTGGCATCGCTTCTCCCCCACTGGCTGCACAGGGAGACCAGCTGCCTTGGCTCTTTTTTTTCTTTTTTTTTTTCTTCCTTTTTAAAACACTTCTGTAAATTGCAAAAATTGATCTTTTACAGGAGGCTGGAAGATGACACTGTAAATATTTAGAAGATGCTACAATCTGCTGCCCTTGTGGCCAACAGAAAACAGTAATGGACTCCCTGGCACAGACCCAGCGTTTTCTGGACTATCTCCCCCAACCCTTTGCTCTGGCCTACATCGGCTGGCAGAGCACCCCGTTCTGCTGTACAGAGACGATGTGGCGTCCTGTTTTCATTTTGTAAGAGCAACCACCTAAAAGGGGGAGAGGGGAAGGCTGGATAAAAACTGGAAAAAAATTCTCTTGATTTAATAGGCTTCATTCTTCCACCTCCATGAACACATGCAGCGAGCAGGGCTCATTCAGAAATCCAGGATAATATTTTGCAACAAAAGGGCAGCTGATATAAAGTGACTCAAATCATTTCATGCCATTTCCATTCAAAGAATCTGTCTGGTGCACTGGGTAAAGTTCACAGTCCTGAAATAAACCTATCATGAAATATCCGTTTTCTTCCCTAGAGGAAATTAAGGATCTAATCAATCAGCTGGGGGAGGGAGAGCATTCATGAGCTGCAAAAGATAGAGATGGGAGATTGAGAAGGATGAACTGCAGGGTGGCACTGGAGGAAGCAGAGTCTTCCCTGGAGGTACCAATGCTACAGATGTGAGATCTGCATGCCAGCCCAGTGGCTGCTGCCCACATTCCATCGGATGGATTTTGTATGTATAACCCAACAAAGCATGTTTGTTCATCCATCTGTTGCACCCTTGCAGGCTGAAGAAAGTAAACCAATTTGCATTCGGTTCAAATGGGCTGAGGTTAAAGCTGACTTTGACAGAAGAACGTGAGAAGGAAGAATTCGAAACAACCAGGTACAGCGATGATATAACATGAAAACACAGGCAAAGGCTGCAGCATGGCGGTTTTAAGTTAGACACCAGGAAAGTTTTATAAGCATTAAGGGGAATTACTCCTTGGACCAGATTGTCTGGAGGTTGTAGTCTCCGTTACTGGAAGTTAAGTGCAGTCTGGTCACACGTCGTCTAGTGGGACTGGTTCAGCAGGAGGTGATCCAGATTTAGGCAGTAGATTTTTAAGATGAAAGCTCTCCCAGCCCTATGTTTTAAGAAAAGGTACTCAAGAATAGCTTGGTGCAAAATCCTGGTATCTCAGTTTTAAACAGGTTTGAAAAGTTACGGTATTTTTATTACTTGGTGAGCAATAATTGGATACAAAGGCTGGATCAGACTCAACATAACAGAATGCTGTACCATATGCTTCACTGGACCCCACAGAAATAATCACCAGCATGCAATTGAGTCTCTGCAGGCGAGTCTGGAGACTGAAGCAAAGGGGAGTGCTGAAGCTCTCAAGCTCAAGAAAACGGACACTGACCTGACCAGCATGGAAATGCAACCGGATCATGCCAACAGGAACAACAGTGAGCTTGTCAGGAGACTGAATAAATGCAACAGCATGTCAAGGTAAACTGGAGAGGGTGGAAGCAGGTCCCTGGATGGAAAAGCATACCAGTTCTATATTACAGCTTAAACAACAAAGCAGTAGATTATGCACTCTTGTTTAGACAGACATCTTGAACAAATTGAGAATTTATATTCAAAAGCCCTAGTTCTCCCACTCATACCAATTTCAATCTGCAGTAGTTCCAACAAACCTTATACAAGACAAGCATTACTATCAGCTTTTGTCAAACTAGCAGCCCAAAGAACTATTCATATGTAATTAAAACAAAAAAGTTCTGCTTTTAAGAGAAGCTGTAATTGCTGTTGGAACAGGATAGCCAAGAAGTGGACTGGAAACTAACAGAGATGTAAAACTAAGGAGCTTCCTTTGGCTCTTTGTTTCTAAAATAAAACTAAGTAAGTAAATTAGTAAAAGGCTAGTTTCTTTGTTGGAATAAAGTGATACAACTGCTGCCAAAAATCCCATTTTAGTAACTTAAAGAGTAACAGCAAAGATTCTTTCTCTCTATACACATGCATATATATACACACACACACACACACACTGAAACCTAACTTGTCCTCAGTTACACCAGTCTCAGTCAGAAGTAAATCTCTTAAAAGTCAGCGTGGCTACAACGATATAAGACAGGCATATATGACACTGGGATCCAGTGCTGGGGTTTTTTTGTGGGGTTTGGTTTTGGTTTTTGCGCCGCCCCCCCCCCCCCTAATTTTTTTTTAAATCTGACATCACCTTAAAGAGCAGCTTTGCAGAGACACCTCCTACATCTTTCAGCTTCCTCTCCCTTCATTATTTACATTAATCTTTCATCTGCTTTCAGGACCTTCAAATCCAAATGGATGAGGATGCTCGCCAGCACGAGGAGGAGCTGCAGGAGCACTACATGCCGCCTCAGCCCACTACAGACAGAGCTGGAAGAAGTGCAGACCGGCCCGAGGGCAGCAAGCACTCTCACAAACTCCTGGAGCAGGCAGAGGTCATGGAGAAGACATAATGCACTGAGTGTCCATGTACAGAGAAAGTAGGGCTATTTATGCAACAGCTATCTTGTCAAAGAGTTTACATGCATGTCATTTAACATTAAATCTTAACTCTGGGTAAGAAGTGCAGGATTAGGCCAATGATGGATAAATATAACAGTGGTCTGTGAGATAGGTCTGATAACTCTATGGAACATGAAGAGCTCAGTCTTTAAAGATATTATACTGATAGCAGGATTTAAAAAAACCCAACATCTTAGCCCAGCTTTGCTCCTACCAAGGCCTATGAAAAGACTTTTAGAAAAATCAGTGGAATAGTTAAGACAGTGCTGAGCACTTCTGAAAAACCCACCTTAAAAAGGACAGTGTAAAATTCTGCCTCCATTGAAACTATAGTTTTACTAGCTGTTTCCATGGTGCTGGGATTTATTCTATAGAGTGTAACTCACAATGAGATCCATTTTAGTGAAATTTTAAGCATCCTTGTGTTACAGATTGCAGTATGAAATAACATACCTGCCATTTCATTTTGTGCATACATTTAAGAAGCTACTTTAACATTCACCATTACAGTCTGCAGTTCTTTTCCATAAAGACCACACACGCTAACATTTCCAAGGAGGATAGTATAACTTCTGGAAAGAACTGATAATACAAGAAGCATTTCTCAGCTGCAATTATGGGACATCTGTTATAAAAACTGAGTCGTAAATGTGTTTTTTATTCAAATAGGTTAAAAAATGCAACCAATACATTCACTTCCAATTGACTGATGATAAAAGGATACATTTTTAGCAGGTGAGCTGCTATCTCCATAGCAAATTTGAGTTTTTAAACTTCTTTGTTATACAAAACGTACGTAGCACAGAACTTGTGCAGCATTCTGGAACACAACGGCACATTTACTTGCTGCTGTTTTGCTGAAGAGCAGCTTGTGTTGCTAGAATGCAGTTTTTCTATTAAAGCCTTTGTAGTTCTCCTTCCTTAGAGTGAGGGTTGTTTTATTATTTTTACAGCAGCAACAACAACAGTCCTTCAATGATTCATGTCAGTAAACAGTAAGCACTAAATGAGCTGTGGGGCTCATATTTTCCATGAGATAAAAAGACACATACACACTGTAAACTGTGGAGCAGAGACTATGTTTGTTGAGAATGCAATCAAATACAGTTTCAGTTGGGTCTAAAGCCAGCTGCTGCTACTGCAGCGTAACTTTGAAATAAACAATATTGGTATATAAACTCAAATCCATACACACAGAAATTCAGGAAAACAGACCCAGACTCAAGGCCTTCATAAACAACAGGGTCTATTTCTGCCTCAGAGATGTATCATCATTTTAGCTCTCATTTAGTGTGCAAGTAAACACGCAGGTCCTAATGTTCTGTAATGCAGATGCAGTGGGGATGAATCCCACTTGGCTTAACAGTGCACAATTTTATAGAGAAAAAACAAACTCTACAGAGCACTGTGATGCACAAATCATCTCTTTGAGAGCCAAATGGAAGAGCTGAGCAGATAAGACATCCTGGGTCTCCAAGACTTCTTTCTGCCCTCTAGAATCAGTCTGCTCACTATTAAATGAAAGCTGGAGCCTGACCTTCAACATGCCACTAATGAGCATGAGGAAATCATGAGTGAGTACTGAGCAAATGATGAGAGAGCAAAGAAAGCTGTGGCTGATATAAGTGGCCTCCCTGCCTTTCTGCCCTTTACATTGGTAGCTGGAAACCTTAAGGTATATATTCCATTATTTCTCTCCAGTGCTGATTTGATAGCACACTGTTAATAATACATGTCAGCACTTGCATTGCTTTTTATGATCCTGAAAAGCAGAATGCATGTTAGCTCACTGACTGCAGCCTGGCAAAATTAATCTGCAAAAGAAGAAATCCACTTCCTCTCTGCCTCCCCAGTAATCTACATCACAGATGGCACCCTGAGGAATTCCTCCATTTCCTCTCGATTTATCCTTTCTTTCACTTATTACACAACTCCACTCATCACACCTATCAGGCCTCCAACAAAGAGTAGGCCGGCTTCCCCCTCTAGCTAGTCAATGGCATTCGTAATTGGCACAGAGGGGAGAAAAGTTGCCAGCACTGAGCAGATTGCTCCTTTGGCACTGTGCTGACAACTGGCACTTCAGAAATATCACAGCTAGCTGTGGATTTTATGCACAGCATTTCCTCCCAGAGTGAGGCTGAGCCTTCTGCCACCTTTGTGCTTTCAGCTACTGCATGTTCAGACAGTATCTTCACCTTCCATCTACAGCACACTCTCAGCCACCTTCTTTCCACTGAAAGGTAGAAATCAAAGCCTGAAGTGTCATCAGAACTAAAGCTGTTGACTTCATCATAGGTGGGGATAATACCTTTGACTACTCCAGTGGTACTGAGCATACCACCACCTGGTTTATGGTCTGATCTACAGTTGTCCAAGTCAGCTGGGATTACTTCCATTGATTTCAGTGAACTGTGGATCCAGTCTTTAGAAAAGCAGCCTATGATAGACAGAAAAATTAAAGATATGGCAAAATTTCTCAGAAGGTAACATACAGTTACCGGGTCTACATATCCTAGCTTTCAATGCTCAGCATAAATATCTGTGCTGTCAATCTGTTTCATACCTTCCTCACAGGCTTCCTGTGTGGCAAAAGGTCTGCATCAGGAGCAGGATCATTGCGTGCACCTGGAAAAGATTAAGAACAACTATTAAATTGCAATAAAAGACATGTAAGTCAAGATGGAATAGGCTGAGCTGTTAGCCCTGAAAGGAGGAAAAAAAAGCATCATCATGAAACTCCACGGTAAGAAAAACATGTACAAATATACAAGAAAGATCATTCCAACAGAGCAGCTATGAAACTCTTTCCTGCACCTGAGCTTCCACATTCAGCACAAATACCTGAAAAGGAATGTTTTCATTTAACAGCCAACATGTCCCAAAGGGAATGCACTAATTTAAGGAAATCCAGACTAGGCAGAAAAGATGCATGTAGGACACTCTCAGCCCACTGGAGCACAAGAGGACTTCAGCACTTGCGTCCCGTGCAGAACTCATCGATCAGAATCTTTATGGTGCATAAGTACAGCAGTAACAAGCCACTGGTAGCAGCAGCTGATCTACACCCACGAAGGAGAATTTGCGAGGTGTACTGTCATCAGCGGCATAACTTGCCGCTTATTTTTCAACTGCAACAAAACTCTAGAGCACGAGTAGCTTCAAATTCCTGGGGTAGATACCGTCTTCCTATTTCTTTTTCCGATCCTCGTAATTCCACATCAACACTTCAAATCCCTTCCATAATCATTTATCCTTCTACTCCTTTTCAAATGAAGAAACTGGAAATAGGGTTAGACTCCAAACAGAAACACCATGTGGAGACTGAAAATTCTGCACAAGAGCAACAGGCCTCTAAAGGAGCCAGTCTTCCACAAAAGGTGGCCACAAAACCAACCAGTGCATGCGGGAGCAGCTGGAAAAGATGCAGAACTGTAAATTTACAAGAGGCAAACTGAGGAGGCTGTACGTATTCCCTGCTCCAGCTCACCGTTTCATCACACAATTGTACCCTGTGCACCTGGGGCATTTTGCCTCTCTAAAACACATACTGCAGGAAGCATACATTCAGTTTCTACTCATAGCACCCCAGACACACGGCCCACTGTAGTCGTGCATGCAGCTATTGAGATAGTCACACAAAAATGTGCATCATTCTCTACAAAGGATTACTCTCCTCTCCCTTCTTTGCAGCTACGTCCTGTCCTCAACCAGTCTCTAACATGTGCACACATATAGAATCATAGAATCGTTTAGGTTGGAAAAGACCTTTAAGATCATCAAGTCCAACCACTAACCTAGCACTGCCAAGTCCACCACTAAACCACATCCCTAAGCACCACATCTACACGTCTTTTAAATACCTCTGGGGATGGCGACTCAACCACATCCTTGGGCAGCCTGTTCCAATGCTTAACTACCCTTTCCGTGAAAAAATTTTTCCTACTATCCAATCTAAACCTCCCCTGGTGCAGCTTGAGGCCACTTCCTCTTGTTACTTGGGAGAAGAGACCAACACCCACCTTGCTGCAACCTCCTTTCAGGCAGTTGTAGAGAGCGATGAGGTCTCCCTTCAGCCTCCTCTTCTCCAGGCTGAACACCCCCAGCTCCCTCAGCCACTCCCCATCAGCCCTGTGCTCCAGACACTTCCCCAGCTTCGTTGCCCTTCTCTGGACACGCTCCAGCACCTCAATGTCCTTCTTGTACTGAGGGGCCCAAAACTGACCACACAATTTTAAAAATACCTATTAACCCTAATTCTTTAGGGTCATGACTATACTCTCACCTTGATGTCATTATGCACAGATATCAGACATGTTCCAGGTCAGTTTTTTCCAGTGCAAAGATTTCTCTTCTTAAATCAAACCCTTTCTGGTACAGGAACAGGAGGCTGGCCAGAGCCTGGCCAAGTAAAGGAAGACCATACATGAACCGGATGATGCAGAGGATAGGGAGATGGAATGGCTGAATCAGCTCTAAACAAAGTGCACACCAGGCATTGTGTCTCAGCAAGCAAAGGGCTCGCTTTTGGAGAGATTATCCAAGTGCCTAAACCCTCTTCCTCTGTGTCAGTGACCCAGGAACAGGCACCAAAGATAGAGCTCACGTTTGAATCCACCTGCCATGACTTCATTAGAGCGGAGAAAGGGTGTGGGATGGAGATGAGGAAAACATAGGTGTGTTCTCAACACTAGCTGACTCATGCAGTTGCCTACAAAAGGGAACACAGATATTCCATAAGTATTTTCATGCAGAGAGGTAAGTTCAGAAATGGCTAATGGTTAGTAGAGATGTGGTTTCACTAACGGTAAAACAGGAAGGGGAAAAGAGCAGCATCCTTCTACTTCCAAAAGGGATGCACATTAAGGACTAAACCTTTTTTCAAGGGCACCAAAACTGCACAGCAAGGATGTCTCTTAGGAAAAAGCCCACCTCATCCCAGCACGGGGCTCCAGGATACTTCTGTACGCTCCAGCAGTCTAGCAGCGAAGACAGGGACACAAACTATACAAAGCAAGTACCACCCAATTCCTACTCCCTCTCCTCCTTCCCCTGTGGTAAAAACAAGGGGTTGCACATCATTGCTTATCAAATGTGCCAAGACATTATAGCATTTCTGCCTTCTTTCTTAGCAAGGTTTTGAAAGGTAAACAATATGCTACTACAACACTGCTTCAATCTCCTCTTTTCTCCCCGAGTAGTGTATCTTGCCAAGAGCTGCCCATTGAAAAATTGCTATAGTACTGATTAAAACAACAGGTCTGAGATATCAAGAGGCAGCCTACATGGGAAAAAGACTAGAAGACAGAAAAAGTATCCAACGATCTGCAGACAGCAGAATTACCTGTGTGTCAGACCCGAAAATCTACAAATAATACTTCAAGTATACCTGGAATAATAGAAGACATCCAACATTACTTGAAAAGGATCTGTGCTAACAGAGATTTGAGATTTTTCAAGTCAAAGATAGGAGGTGTGATCTTGGCCATCTCTTGCAAATAATTCCTCTCATCAATAACCTTCATTCATAGTCTTAATAAAGCTTATTGTATGGGGGAAAAACTTGAATTTGTTCACAACGAGACAGCAGAACATAGTGTTCGGGGTTGCTGCTCAAACCTAAGATGCGAGACATAGCGGGGTGCTGCAACAGGAGGGTAGAGTAGCACAGACAGAGCAAATTCAGAGAAGCTGGAAGGCAGAAACAGCTCCTGTGGCAGCACAGTGGGGTCCAGTCCGCAGGACGAGACTTTGTTGGTTGTGGGAGAATTGCTCCAGAAGTAGGAGGGCTGACCCCTAGCAAATGCCTTGAACTAGCCAATATTAACAATGCCAACATAAAATTTTGCTGCCATAATCTAAAAAAATGGTGATAAACATGGCTGGTGTTTCTTTTCTAGTGATCATTTTCTGCAGGAGCGAGAGTAAAACACTGCTGTCATCCAAACACCCTGCTGTTGTTCACCAAGCCCTGCTTGGACAACTGGAACAAAGACATTTAAGCATACAACCTCTGAAAAGCAGGCTAACAGAGCGCAGATGCTGCCAGATGTCACACACTTCACGCTTTGCTCTGAAGGTGGTCATTTAGAGCCTGAGCACGCAGGCTCCTACCTGCTTCACCACAGATCTTCTCTGGCAGCAGGGGAAAAAGCAGTCACAATCAAGCTCATCATTAACCTAGAAAGCCAGTATGCAAAAAGACTGCACAGTAAAAGTTTGGTCAAGCTGCACACAGCAGGACCTCTCTTCCTTCTTTCTCATTCTGTATCATGATCATTGCGCACACTACACACAGTTAAAACAGGAGTTGGCAAGGTGGGCACAGCATTAAGTAGCAAAAAAGCAGGACGTTTGGATACCTGGACTTTCCCTGCTTAGAAATCCCAGATTTCCAGTTATTTAGACCATCAGTGACTTTACCTGATCTTAAGGCAACATTCTTGATAATTCAAGAGTATTACTGATGAAAACCAATTTTGACAAATTACTGTGATGGCAGTTCTCGAGAAGCAGGGAATACAATTAGGGGGAAAAACTACATTGGCTGCACCTTCCTTTTAAACATCAGGCATGATATGACACTGTGCTGGAAATTGCTACATTTTCAAATACTGGGGTGAACAACGCACATCTAGAATGCCTCTCAAGGCAAGTATTTTCATCTGCAACTACCTCTTTGTATATACAACAGCCTGTTTCCAAAAGACCTCTTTTTGCCCAGCTACTACCCATCTGAATACATTTGCTGTTTTAAAGATAAAAACAACCTCAAAGGATGTCCCAGGTCAATTTTTTTTAATACACATCTTAAGGTCTGACTGCATCTAAACTACTTTCACTAAGATCAGTTCAGCCTTGCTTCTGAGGCCTCAGTCTCAAAAACACTGGCATCCTTTCTGGATTAGCACAGCATAACTGTATCAGCAATACAGCAGGAACGAAGGTGGAAAATTCTCTGGAAAGCTTCGCTGGAGACAGGGCCTTAGCTTTTAATGCTTAAAAGCTCTGCAGAGTTCCTCATTTAGATACTTTCACCCCATCTGGTGAAAATCATTTTGTAAACATAAAACCATACTTAAACGTAATTTCATTCCTGTTATGCAATTTTACTTGGCCTGGCTGGCTGCGTATCTTTAATCCGTGCAGCTGATCTAGTTTCGTTAAGCCAATAAGGACTGCGATGATTACATATCTCACGGTTACAAAGCCATAGTAGCACTGGTTTAGGAGACCATCGACTCCAGCCTCCTTCCCGAATGCAAGATCTTACATTGCATTTTTCCAGTCTGACAAATATTTGTCTGATCCATTCTTAAAAAACGGTAAGAAGAGCCCTACATCCTGCCAAGTCAGTCCACCACAGGGCTTGACTACTTCAAAGCAATCACTGCTAATTTTTTTTCACTGTAACCTAGATCTGCCTGGCTGTTATCTTAGCTTATGACTTCATGTCCTAACCCCAGTGGACGTTAGAGAACAAATTGTTCCTTTCCTCATAGCAGCAGCCTTTTATCTATCTGAAGGCTTACACATCTTTCTTCAGTTTTCTGTCCGCTCAACAGGCTCAGCAGAAGTCACGCGTTCGAAGACTCTGATCGTTATTGCTACATTTTTCTCCAAATATCCGTATTTCTCTTGTGCAGAGCCCAGGACAGGACATACTCTTCTAGTACAGCTCAGCAGAGCAGGATTCCTGTGTATGTCTTAGCAGCATCTTCTCACCTATATGGTCCTGTGTGGCATTTGCCTCTTCTGCAACAGCAAGACATTACGGACACCTACTCAGCTTCTGACCCACAGCAGCCCCTCCATCCTTTCCTGCAGCACAGCCAGGAAATTCTTCCCAGTTTTGTAATTCTGAAGTTGATTACATCGAAGTTTACAGCAGTGCACCTGCTACTGAACCACATTCTATTTTTTTCCATGGAGCTCCCATTCTGAACCCTAGTTCTATGACTGTGTTTATTCTGCCTTCAAACTTGATCTCGTCTTCAAATGCAGCAATTACATTATTTATTTCATCATGGATGAGTAATGGACCCAAGGTAATTCCCTGTACAAGCACTGATACCAAGTACATTTTTCCTCAACCAATTTTGCAACTCCCTTAGAGCGGTATCATCTAGACTGGTTTCCCAGTTTATTATTAGAATATCCTGCAAGTCAGTGTCAGAAGCTCTACTAAAAAAAAAAAAAAACAAAAAAACAAGATATATGACATATACAGCTTCTCCCTTATCTGCAAGCCCTGTTATGCTGCCAGAAAAGGAAATTGGGTTGGCTCAATTCATTCACAACAAAGCCATACTGGCTAGCATTCACCTTCTTGTTTCCTTCTAGATGCTTTTTATTTTTCTCTCAGACTAGGAATTAAACTCACTACTATATTGCTCCCCAGTATAGCTGGGAGTCACTAGTTACCCCCATTCTTGCCTTTTTTTTCTTCCCCAGACTTGCCATTCATTCCCCAGACTTGCTTTTTTTTTTTTTTGTACTTAAACTCACAAAACCTCACAGGCAACGGAATTTGAAGTTTTACAGGAGCTAAACCATGAGACCCCAAAGAGCAAGCAACTCCCCAAGGGGATTAAGACTAGGGCAAAATACTGCAAATGCACTTTCCATATTCCAGCCAGATAGGAGGGAAGGTCCTACAGTATCTGAATGAGTTAGAATAGGCCTGTTATCCCCTGCAGCAGAGTGCCTTTCTTCCATCCTTCAGCCTCCAAAAGGGAGGAAGGTCACACAGACTCTTAGAATCACAGAATGCTTTGGGTTGGAAAGGACCTTTAGAGCTCATCCAGCCCAACCCCCTGCAGTGAGCAGGGACAGCTTTAACCAGATCAGGGTGCTCACAGCCCCGTCCAACCTGGCCTGGAATGTTTCTTCACGCGGTAGCTCTCTTGAGTTAGCCTACGCCGAAGAAGCCCAAATGACCTCCCTTCAACTCCCCACAACCTCCTTCCCAAGCCGATGGCTCTTCCCTGGCACCGCCACCTCGGGAGGCCTCGCAGACACCAGCCCCTCCCGCAGCACTCGGGGCCTCCCCAAACCCGGAGCACCCACAGACACTCAGCAGCTCCTCCCAACAGAGGCAGCCACGGCCTCCTTCGCCGCACAAAGCACCGGGGACGACAAGAACTCCCTTCCCCGGCAGAACCGAGCGCCTTCCCCCCCGGGCCCCCTCACCCCCTCCCGCCCCTCTCAGGGGACCGACACCCCACCGCGCACGCGCGCCGCCTCCGCCGCCTTTGTGTGAGGCGCGGGCCCGGCGCGCGCCCCAACCCCCGCCCTCCCTCCACGCCGCGCAGGCGCAGAGCGGCTCCCTCCGCGCGCCCTGCCTCCCCCCCCCGCCCCTGCGGCGCAGGCGCAGTCCGCGGGGCGGCCGGCGGGAGGCGCGCAGGCGCAGAGCGCGTTTCCTGGCTCCCTTGTCAGTGCCGGCCCCCCCCCCCCCCCTCGGCCTCCGCCGCCGGCCGCTCCCTCTCCCGCCGCCCGGAGCGGAGTCGCGTTGACTGCCCAGAGTCCGCGAGTCCCGCTCCGCTCCCGCCGCCTCAGGTGAGTCCCCGCGTCGGGAGCGTTTGTCTGCCGCGCCGCTGGGCCGGCCGGCCCCCGCCCCGAGAGGGGTGGGTTGGGGGGGGGGGGGGCCTGCAGGCCCGCCGGTGCTGAGGGGATGGCGGGGGGGAGTCACCTCAGCCCCGGCCTGCCCGGGGGTGGGGGGGGGCCGCGCCCGGCCCTGTCGCTGCGCGGCGGGGCTGGAGGGACCCTTCTGAGGGTGAGGCGATGGGGACCCCGCAGCCCCTTCGCCCTGAAGGGACGGGGCCGCCCGGGGCGGTGGATGGGGCCGGGGGGGAGCAGCCCCTGCCCTGCCTCCTGCCCCTGCCCCACCGTGGCCTCCGCAGCAGTGCTGTGCACCTGTGCTATCGGCGCGGGGCAGGGCCGCAGCCCGCAAGCCATCCCAAACCGGTCGGCTTTATAATGCTAATGGTGTCCTGTGTCAGTAGGCTTGCCTGTGAGGAGTCACCCTCTTGGGAAAGCTGTGCAGAGTGACTTGGAAGGGAATGACAGGAGTAGGAGGCAGTCCTTAATTACAGGCACTTGTCTTCCAGATGTTTGAAAGTGATGTAGGTGCTCTGAAAATAGGCAAGGATTAAAAAGATCTCTTTCTTTCTCTCCCTCTCGCACACACGCATGCTATCTCCACTTCTGAGTCTGCATCCTTGCTAGTTGCTTGCCCAGGGATGGCCTTACACCACATATTTCTTACCCCATTGAGAGATGACAACAGCTGAGTCCTGTACATCCCAACCTTGATCTTTTCAGTCTACATGCTGAAAGAACTCCTGCTGTACAAAGGTGCAAAATTTCCTTTTTTTTTTCTCTCCTTTTTTAAAAATTTTATTGAAACTCAAGGACAGTTACTTTGCATTTGAAAAAAAAAGGTGAGGGATAGCGGGGTTAAGTACTTGGCTAACAAAGTTATCATAACAGTATCTTCCCTGTGTGAGATTCTGAAGTTGGCTGACAGGAAGGCATTGAGGGGTTTGCTACATATGAATTATATCAAGAATCACAGAGCCAGTTGCATTTTCTCTAGTGAAATGTGAGCTTGATTTTGTTTATGTGTTGGTAAGGAATAAATGTAACTGGAGGACTTGATTAGGATTTATCTTCCTGAAGAAAATAGCACTGCAACTATCAGATGCCAGAACTTAGTAGTGTTTTCTGAGATTGTCATCACTGTTGTTTTTTATGAGTTTGTTACCAAACCAAAATGGAAAACAGTCGCTTGCTACAAGTTACGGTGCTCAAGAAACTCAATCAATGGGAAGGAATGGATCATGCTGCTTGTCTAGGCTGTCTTTGGGAACAGTGTGTAGGTTAGTAAAAATCTCTGAACTAGAGGGTAGGATGGGACTATGTCATTTATATGTAGTGCCAATCTGTGGAGAAAATACCAGGGTTGTATTAGAAAGTGTTTCAAAATAGCTGCGTTCCTTGGGGAGGGGAGATTGGATATTTTTACATTTTATTTCGGAAAGAATAGAAAAGGCTGAGCATTCCTTGTTGGTAGAACAGCTCTTCAACTTTTCCTGTATATGGAAATGTACTGCTACTGAATGTTGGCATGTACTAAAGCAAGATCGTGGAAAAAGCGATTTGCAGTCGTGTTTTGCTTATATTAACACATGGAATCTCATATCATGGCTGTCCAAGGTCAAAGGTAACTTGGATTATGTCAACATTTTCCCATTAATAAAAAGTAGTTAATTATTTTGCTTAGGACTGCATATATTTAATGGCTTCATTTGATTGGTAGCATATGATTATTAGAAGAACCATGAAAATCGTGCTGGTTAAAATTATGAACTGGACTTAAACTCATATAGTTAAAAGTTATATTTGAAGTACATTTGAAATGTGACTGTAAGTCGTATTTCTTTAAAATAGCAGTGGTTAATTTCTTAAAAAAAAAAAAGAGAGAAAAGAAAAAGTCTCTCCAGTTATTTGCATTGGCAAAGTACTGTATCATCGCTGCTCCAAGACTCAGCACTTTCAGCGTATTTGTTAAACTAGTGGTGTGATAGTAATTGCTAAGCTCCGTAAGAGCGTACTCATCTTTCATTCACTCCTGAGTTTCTGTTGGACTGCCATTCATTTCCTGTTTGCTTCCAAATTCCTACCTTGTCTTGAAGTCTCCACCCTCTGCTAACATGGCCATACTTGGCTATGTTGTAATTTCAGGCTATAATGGGTGTGGATGTCTTGGAATGATATCACAAAGATACTTCTTTTTAGATGTATATATAGGGGTAAAAAGACTTTGATCCATCAGCCAAGGATAAATTGCTGTGAAAATTAGTGGAATATATGGAAGGAATTGACAAATCCAAGTTGTGTGTATTGAACTATGCACATCTTAATTATTACAGGTGACCCTGAGTTTTTACGGTGTTATCTTCCATCCATTTATGCTGCCCTTGATTAATACAGGACATACAATACGATATGTCTTTTAAACAACTTTGTAATTGCTGATCATTGCACCTCCAATTGCAGACGTTCAGCACTGTCTCTTGGAGCAGTCATAAGTTAAAGAAAAAGCTAGGTATCTGTCTTTTTTTTTTAAACAAAATACTTATAAACTAGAACGATTCAGTTTGGTTTTTAGTGTTTGAACCTCATGGGGCCAAAAGTCTGGCTATGAAACAGTTCAGTGCTAGAATTAATTTGAAGAAATTAGTAATTAGTTACAAATCTTAATATTTTTTCCCTAGGATACCTATACATGGCTTTATCAAATAATACATCAGCAGATTACAGTTATATATTGATGTTCTAGTCACAGCAATCTAATCTCCTGATATATATTAAAAAAAAAAAAGAAAAATATTTTATTGTAGTGCTGCCTGTGAGCCTTGATACATGTCAGGATTTTGAATCAGTTCACCGAGGTACATCCCTAGAATTTTTTCTTTTTTTTCCCCCAAGTATTCTGTTTCCATGGTAAAACTATTAGGTATGTCAGATTCTCTAAGAACCTGCTCTCTCGCCTGTGAGGATACTCTAAGAAGCAAGTGTGTATGACTTTTAGGGCAATTGCAATTAGCAATAGTAAGCAGGACAGTTAATACTCATTGGCCTACTGAAAGTGTCAGGGGCGTATGGCAGAGGCAGCTCTTCAGCAGCCTTAACTTATTTACTGAGTAAGTTGTGATCTTCTGTAGGTAAATTGTAATACTGGACTGAAACAACCTTGGTAAATGTTGAAGGCTGATTTTGTTTTAATAATTATCTGATTTTGAAGTGTTTTGTTTTCAATTTTACACCTTTCAGCTTTTTCAATTTTTACAACATAGGAATATCTTTAACTCGGAATGTCTCTACATCAGTTTTTACTAGAGCCAATCACCTGCCATGCATGGAACAGAGACCGTACTCGTAAGTAATATGTTAGTTTTAATCTTTAATTTTTTTTCAATTGCTGTTTTCTCTTTGCTGTCAGTTTGTGATCTTGTGATGTTCTGGATCACATTTAGGGAAGGTATGGTCAAATACATAGTGCTACAGGTTAAATGTTCCACTTACAATCCAAACAGCACGTGTCTTCTAAATCTGAACTTTTCTAAACCCGTTACTGGAGCTCTGGCATATGAGCAGATCTAGTCTTACCAGTGTGCCGGAAAGCTTTGCCTCTTGGTCTGCACCTTGAGATGACCGGGCCCTTACCCTCTTTGACCTTCTATTTCCGTACCCCAAACCATCCCTTTCTTTTAATAGCCTAGTGTTCTTCTAGAATGTGGGTTGTCATGTTCAAAACATATTGTCTTTCTGTGCAGTATACTCATGACCATGCTATGACCATAATTATTTGAGATTATCTAGGGATGTTGGCCCTTTGTTTACAAAACCCATGTAATGCTCTGAAATTTGAGAATACAGGTTTTAGATTGGAAAGTCTTTCCAAGTAAAGCATTCGGTATTAAAAAGCCTTCGTACTATTGGATTGTTTTATTTCTTCTTCAAGAGATTGCCATTAGCCCTAATAATCATGAAGTCCACATCTACAAGAAGAGCGGGAACCAGTGGGTAAAGGCTCATGAACTAAAGGAACACAATGGACACATTACAGGTAAGAGAATATTGTGCTGTGCCAGACATGAAGTTTGTCCGCCCCCTGTTTTCCACAGTTGAGAATCTGAGCAGGAAATCTGCAAGTGTTGAGTAAATAGATCTTTTTATAGGTTGGTATTCCCACTTACAGAGAGCTTTGCAGCATTTTTCTGGACTGCACGCAATAAATTTTAGCAGGAAAAGCCCTATTTCATTTCCAGACATTGTGGTAGAGTAACTGAGCCTTTCTTTCTTACCTGTTGCTTATTTTTCATCCATAATGACATAATAAGTTTTCAGTCTTCTGAAATAACCTGGTTGTATGTCAAACTCTTCTGGTGATACATGCTGCTCTCTTTCAAGTGCTAGTGTTAAAACTTCATCAAGTATACAACTGTTGCGTTGGTTTGTGGTTTCCGACAGCAATAAATATCCTTTTTTAGGGACTGTATAAACACTTGAAGTGGTCAGTCCTGGATTTATGACAGACCGTCAGTGAGCGCATTTTACTGCAGGCCCAGAGTATCTGTAGCTCCACAATGAAAATGTAAGGAGAGCTGCCATGATGAGTCACAAGGTGTTATTTTTAAAACGTGATTGTCCTGCGGTAGTCTCTTATATTACTATTCTTTTTCATGGTGATATTTGTACAAGGGCTTTATTCTCTAAGGAAATTAAAGTAATTAATACAAGCACTTGCTCAAAACAGCAGTATCCTTTCTTCTGTTCGCAGCTCACTAATGGGCAGAAGTATCTGCCCAACAGCGTTTTGCAGGAACTTTGTTCAATTTCTCTGATTCTAGCTGTGAAAGAGCACAACTGTACATGCTCTTTTGTGAAGAGTGACTTGGACTGAATTTACAAATGACATGCTGTTCCCCAAAGACATTTCCCTGCATTTTACTTGTACCTGTTAGTGTTAGAAGCCAAATATTCATGACTTGGGAAAAGAGCTCTCTCTGCTTTCCTGCATAGCGTATACCTTTGGAATACTAAATGCTGTGGCTGTCGTAAAGAGTAGACTTAAACTGTGGTTAGACACAGGAGATAGACTGATCAAACTGCTTGTGGCCTCTGACGGGAGCGATTCAACTGCTGCCACTCCAGCTTGTGGCCTCTGACGGGAGCGATTCAACTGCTGCCACTCCAGCTTCTGATCAGGAGGGACAAGGTCCCTTGTCTTGCCTTCTGTGTCTTGATTCAGAGATTTGTGGTGAGCTGCTTCTGTTCGCTTACAGGAAGAGCATTATTCACTCTTTTTTGCTGCATTAGTTTTCTGCTAAGCTAAAAAGCTGAACTTACCATGGGTCAGAAGAACACCAGTGCTGGCGCAAGGGAGGTGGTAGGAAAGAGAAGTCAAGAGAGGCAGGATGGTCCCCCTTTTGAAAGCAGTGCTAGAATGTCTTGTGTAATTACGGTTTCAGACTGCCAACCTCTTCAAAACTGAACTTTTTAACCATAAGCCTATTTTCAAGCAGGCCATATATGAGTAATATGGTAAAATTAGTACAAATTCTTTCCATACCTTTTATCCTTTTTTCGGTTTGTGTGCTTAAGGAACGTTTTTATACTGAACACAGTTATGGAAAACCAGTGGAATACAGTTTTGTGGCAGGACAGTTCAGGATTGCACTCTGCATCTCAAAGAAGGATGCTAAAGAAAAGATGAAAAATAATGTTGCCATAAGACTTTCCAGTTGAGAGAACATCCTTCATTGCATAGGAGGGGAAAGAAGCAATGGCAGTCTTATCAAAGGCTTCGTTTTATTCTTTGAATTTGTTATTTTTGCTTGGTAAACGTTTCTTTCTCATGGCACAGCTTAAATAGGCATGGAAAAAATGTAAGGATTGTATCAGTACATAAAGATTAATAACTTCTAACCAAAAAAAAACCCCTGCTATCTAAACTTTTAGATTGTGACTGCGGTCTGGCAGCAAGCAGAGAACTACGTTAGAGGTTTGTGCATAGCTTTAGAATTGCTGGGTTTCAGCTGTTGAAACCAGTCTCTTGCAGAAGTCAGTGGTTTGAAGGGTGCCAGTGGACAGGCCTTAGCCAGTCGGCAGAGCTCCACCTCTTGGCCAGCCATCAGAGCCGGCTTCCATAGAGGGCAAATTCTCTGTGGAATCTGGAAATTTGGGATCTGCGATTTTGGTGAAAGCTAGAGGGACAATCTCATATCCCTAACAGTTTAAAATGGTGCCCGGAGAATAAGTGAACAAGGGGGATCCTAACATAACATTAATAACTGTCTCTGTAGTAGAAGGCTGTGAGATTGTCTCTGTTTTGGCTTACTGTAAAGCAAACAGTATAAAGGGAAAAGTTTATTAACGTGAACTCTAAATTGCAGGTATTGACTGGGCTCCCAAAAGCGATCGCATTGTAACTTGCGGTGCAGACCGTAATGCCTATGTCTGGAGTCAGAAGGACGGCGTGTGGAAACCGACCCTTGTGATCCTGAGAATTAATCGTGCAGCCACCTTTGTAAAATGGTCTCCCTTGGAGAATAAATTTGCTGTGGGAAGTGGAGCTCGACTTATATCTGTGTGCTACTTTGAATCTGAAAATGACTGGTGAGCTGTTTGAGTTTAATTTCCATTTATACCCCTTAGGTCTGCATGGGGAAAGCTAAAGCCTGGTGTTTAATGGTGATAACTAGGTTACTATTTTCCTAATTCCTAAAAACTTCAGGAAATGTAGAGGGATGGGCCTCATCAGTTCTTTCATGGATTTTTACATCTTAGGGAAAAGGTTCCCTCTTTTACTTCTTCACTATGGTGCAGCACCTAAAGGCCTTGGACTTAGCTTGTTTTCAGGTTATGCGTGTTGGCGTGGATGTGTTCTGGTTGACTGCTATAAACATATGTTGCTTTTCTGAAAGTGCAAGAATTTCTGCAGAGTAAAAATTTCTTTACCACAACTGTATGGTTGAAAAAAGAGAAATGTTTCCTCCCCACACCTCCTTCCAGAATGATTGAAGAAACCTTGAGTCTTTCTTCCATATAGGTTATATATATATATATAGGGCCATTTCTTGTCATTAAAGAATTCAAGTCTGTCACTTTTCTCCAGAGTGGTCTATTAGAAGATGTTCAAGCTTGTCATCTACCCGTTCTGTATTCTGTCGTATATTCCTGTCACAGTTCTAGATTTCAGACAGGACTATCACAAATATTTCCACCATTAACATTTTTTTTCTCTTTGGCATCTAAATTTAGTGCTTCTGATCTTTAATGGATCTACATTTGTAGCTGTACGTGTTGGAGCTACATTACTGTATCATCTGTAGGTGAAATCAGTATGTTGAGTATCTATTACTTTGGGTTGCATAAACATGCATAAAAACACAGGTGTTTGCGCCCGCCATTCTGTGTGCAGTCTTCCATGTGGAGATGGTAAACAACGATACCATCTGCAAAATACATTTTAAAGATTGTTTTGGACTTCTATGCTTTCCAACATATTTGGTTCTTAACATTTTCTCTGCCTCGCTTGTCTGCAGAAGAATCAAAACCCCATATGTTGAAGACAAATAATTTAATGTGATCCTTAAAACTGCTTGTGCCTGATGGAAGTAAATTCAAAGAAAAAGCAACATCATCCCAGAGGCCATCAAGTGAATAACAGATTTCATTACTATTTTGTAAATAGTTCCAACAAACCAAATCTGCTGAGACATATTTAGGCTAATACTGATGCATTCAATATCAGGACCACTTTTCACTGTACTTCAAATAATTGAGATGTATATGCTAGTCATATCATTGGCAGTTCACCCATTTACTTGTTGTGGTTTATAGTTACTGTATTATTAAACAGTAGAAAAGTCAATAGGTAAGAGAGATGACTGTAAAACTCATTGGAAGGAGCTGGAGAGGAAGCGTACTTAGTGTTCTAAGAAAATAGTGCTGCTTAGCTCAATATCGCCATCAGAGCTGAGCTCTTGTTCGTAGGATGTAAGGGACCAGGCAATTACTGTGCAAAATTCACATTAAGGGGTTCAGTCCGATGCATTATAAAACTGAGTTAGAAAGGGAATAGGATTCAGGTGAAGAGATATATATTTAATGTGAATTTGTTTATAATCTTTAAAATTTTAATTAAGGTAACCATATAAAGTTCACAGACTGTACAAGGCAATATGAAAGATGCAGGCAGAACGTGAGTTTTATTGCAAAACTGATGTGTTCAGTCGCTGGCAAGGGCTGATCTTTTTGAGGAGTATTTCATGGGCTTGGGGGAGTCCGGTAAAATATTTTCATATAAATTTTATCTCTCTTTTCATTTAGGTGGGTGAGCAAACACATTAAAAAGCCCATTCGTTCCACTGTCCTTAGCCTGGACTGGCACCCCAACAATGTTTTGCTGGCTGCTGGATCCTGCGACTTCAAGTGCAGGTGAGCGAAAATAAAGCATCTGTAAATCAACTTGGATTACTGGTTCAAGTTAGTCAGTAGCATGAGCATGTTGATCATGCATTTGCTATCAAAATAGAAGTCGGCTCATCGCATACTGTTGTTGTTACCGAAATAAAATACCCAGCTTAAGAGACTTCGGCTTTGGTGCTACTGTATGCAGGCTTTGGACTACTGACATTTATCTGTTGAGGGACACGCCTGAATTTAATGAACTGCTGGGTTTCTTTACTAGCAGTACACAGAAGTAGTACTACTGTGCATGCACTGAGTGCTGAGATTTAGTTCTTAGGCTGAAATTCGACTAGCAGGTGCTATCTTGTAGAACACCAACACTACTAGTTAGAGTTTAAAAAGAATATCCTAATGGTGCAGTTCCAAAATTCAGAGTAACTTGGCCCTTCCAAAGGCAGTATTTCATTTTTTGTCTTCCCCGAGTCACTTGTTCTCTCTCCTTCGCCTGTGCTAGCCTTAACGTTCTTGCAGCCCTGTGGTGAGCAGGGTCAAGGAATTGGTCCGCCTGAAACTCAACACAAGAAAACACATTTTTGAAGAGCATTAAAAAAGAAAAGGCTGGTAAAAAGATTGGCATGTGAGATAGATGGCGAAGTCTTTCAAACTGGTTGTGAAATTACACCGTGAGGGACGAGCCCTGCAAGTTGTTCTGTGCTGAGTGATTGGGGTCACTGCAATGAAGTCTGCATGGGGAACTGTCTGCAGCGTGGTTGACTTTAATTCATATTTTACTTAATCACTTGTACCTTGAATAATAACGAAAGCTTCTTTTCTTAAATTCTTTATGTAAGAGGGCAATTTTTAAGCTTCAAAGGGTGTACTAAAAATGACTAAGGAGTGGGAGGGGGGATGGGACCGACTATTACATTCCTTATTTCAGAATGAAACCCGTGCATCTAAATTCTATCCTTTGACACCTTTTTATGTAAGGAGAGGCGTTAAATGGAAGCTGGGAAGAGGAGGAGAGTTGTCTCCCTTTCCTGCCTTATCTCCAGTTTTAATTAGATAAACAGTACATGTTCACTTCCTTTCATAAAAAAAGTGATGTAAAATGTACTCATTCATCTTCCAGAAGCAGCTGCTTTTCACATGTGGAAGTTTTTTCCTGTGTGTTCATAAAGCATCTTGGGACTTTGACATTAGGTCAGCTGATATGTGTATATCTATCTATCTATCTGTTACTTTGGACTTGAGCTCTTTTGTCGCCAGGCTTTGTTCAGTGCTTGTTATATGCATTGCATCCCTGATTATCTCCTCTTTCCTCTTTTGGTTCAGAAGTTAGATATGCGTAATTTTCTGTTCAGTGTGATTTTGGGGGGGGGGGAGAAAGTCAAGGTGTGGTTCAGCCAATTTCCTAGGAGCATTCTCTAGAAGACTTGCTTAATCTTTTGTTTCCCATCAGAAAACTCAATCTGTCCTGCATCTTGTTTCTCTGAAAATTGGGTATATTTTGAAAAAAGCAGATCTTGGTTTAAAACATTTGGGAAACTTTCTGCTCTTCTTTAACATTGTACTTTAGGATGAATCATTTCATAATTTTGCTGCTTTTATCATAGAAATCTCTGTACAGAAACCTTAAAGAAAGGAAAAGTAGTGGAGGTTGGCACTGGGTTTATGTTTCTATTCTTCCCCAAAACCATGAAAGAACAATCTCTTCGGTAAATGATGAATACAGATCTCTAGAATTCCAGTTCTAGGGGATGTTCAGCTACATATTAAAGATAATAAAGATATCTGGGCCTGAAGTATGCATCTGTTCTGATAGGTGGTTCTGAAGAAAATTATGAAATGGATCTGCCAGAGCCACTGCCAACTAATAAGCAGCTAAGTGGGAGACATTTTGGAAAAAGAATGGAGGGCAGAAGAAGCTCCAAGTTGATAGGTATTCAGCAGAGTTTTTCTGGTGGCTGGCCTAGATGAGCTCCTCTTACATTTGTCTTTAGAAATATATATATAGCTAACAGCACCGCATAGGTGTGAATTTTATATTCTTGCTGGAACAATGTTGCTGTGGGAATGAAAGTCATTTCCCAATGTTCTTTGAAGGTTGGGGCCTTCAAGCTGAGGTGATTTTGGTTTTAAAAGAGAGGGAGACTTTAGTAAGGGAAAAGACTTTCTTTTTTTAACTAACAGTTATCTTCAAGGTCTTTCAGTACTTAGGAATGATTTTTCTGCCTTGTGTCAAAGGCTGTTGCTTTAAACATCTTGTCCTGTTTCCATACATTAAGAGAACTGTCCTTTTAGATGTCTGTATAAAATTAAGTTTGTTGAAGGATTATCATTAGATTATATTTAAACTGATAGAGCCAAATATAAATTCATACTTAGTTCTCTGAAAATCTGTACCTAATATAGCTGCAGTTAAACCTTTCTTCTTCCAAATGATCGGCTTTATTTGAATAAGCTGAATATAGGTACCTTTTGAAATGCATACCCCACACATGTAAAAGATTTAAAAAACGCGGAGGGGGCAGCAACATTTCCTTAAACTCACTATAAAAGAATTCCTTCTTGTGTTTGACTGCAACCATGAATATTTGATCATGGTTTTTCGTTTATACTAAAATGTTTCTCTGGTGGTAGTATGGTGTAGCTCCTCCTGTTCAATGGACTCTAATCCTATGTTTGTGACGTCCCAGTAACTTCCATGGTAACAGTCAAGAACACCATATTGTGGCATGTCTGAATCATGCAGAAGGAATTTGATGAAAGGGGGAGGCTTTCTATTTAAATATATCTTGAAAATTGTAGTGCTGGGAAAAAAACTATAAAAACATTGTGGTATTTCAGGTTTTCAAGGCATTCTTTCAGTAATGAGCCAGAATAAGGTGGCTCAGAGCTTCTTTGGTGGCATTTGAACATCAGTTTTCTTTCTCTGAAATCCTGCTAAAAAGTGAATGTTCTTAAAAAGTGGGTAATTTTGTAGGTGTTTGTATTAGCTTCTAATTATACAGTGCAATTTGTCATTTTTCTCTAACTGAAGAATTGACTCGGAGAGTTATTAGCACTGCAAAAGGATGAAAGGGAAATCTTAGCACAGTGGGAAATGCAATGACTATGTGTGTTTTTGTGCCATCTTCTGGAAAAAAAAGGAGAGAGATACAAGAACAGCATTTATGAGAAAACTATGTGCATTACATCCTTTGTACTATTGCTTTCTCTCTGTATACTGAAGCTTCCCAGCCACTAGCGGCTTGTTGTTTAAAGACACTGTAGTACTTTATTTTGGTAGAATTGGAATGCATCTATTCGCTTCCAATGTGAAATGGATATGAAGCTCCCAGGAGGTTTCTTCTGTCTTTATTCATGCTGAAATCTTTTATTTGCAGGGTGTTTTCTGCTTACATTAAGGAAGTGGATGAAAAACCAGCCAGTACACCATGGGGCTCCAAAATGCCTTTTGGGCAGCTGATGTCAGAATTTGGGGGTGCTGGAAGTGGCGGATGGGTGCATAGTGTCAGTTTTTCTGCCAGCGGTAACCGCCTAGCCTGGGTCAGTCATGATAGTACTGTGTCAGTTGCTGATGCCTCAAAAAATATGATGTAAGTATGCTCTTTCTGGTAGTAATTAGCTGTTTGACATAGGAGGAAGCAGTGTGTGGAATATTGTGCTTGCAACAACGAGAGCTGTGACTGCTGTTTCCAGTTTTGACAATTTTACTGTAGATTCTAGGAGTCTCTTTGAGGCCTATATAAATAAGGTAGATTCTTAGAATTTTAGATTATATAATTTAAATTTCTTATAAGAATTCTTCAGTGAGGGTATAGTCAATTTACTTTGAGGGGGGGAGGGAACCAAACCCAAAAACGTTCCACTCTAGTGACTGGGGAAACAATATTTCCTTGTAAATGGATTCAAGAGAATTCAGAAACATGTTCCCTCCATAACTACTAAGACCCTATCCCCAACCAGGATCTGGAAAATAAGTTGTTCATTTCATGAAATGTTAATCCCAACTACTGTCCTTAAGACACTGCTGCTGCAAGGTTTCAACTTACACCTTCCAATCCAACAAAATATTTCATTACCAATTCCTCCTTCTGCTCCTCATCTTGATCTGAATAACTTTTCAGTGTCCCTGGCTTTCTAACCAAGAAGGAGGAGATTCCCCATACGTTTTGATAGCAGAGATCATCCAGCCAATGCTGTGCTTCATTTTGAATTATTACCTGGTTGGAGGTATCATTAAGCATAGAGTGTTCTAGAATTCTTTTCTTATTTGTTATAAAATCACAAAAGTTGACTTAAATTAACATATAGGCTTTTTCCTCCTGAAAAGATGATGTCAAGCACTAAAACTTCAAGTGTTTTTTGTATGCAATTAATGCATATAACTTGCATTATGTGCAATTAATTTTTTGTATGACATTAATAGCTTCATCAATTTGAACCTTTTTATGTGACATTAATAGCTTCATCAATTTGAACCTTTTTTGGGGGTGTTCTTTGTAAACAGTGGCAAGAGTTTAAACACAATACTAGGTAACTTCATCCTTTCACCTGGAATACTTCACGCTTGTTATAGATCTTCCAGGACACTTTCATTAGGTTAAAACTTTTTATTACAAATTACAACCTTCTGGTGTCATCTCAGGACAACTGAGCTACACTGACTTCTTTTCCAATAATCCTTGTGTGGGAACGGTGTCTATTTTTTGTTGAAGCCAAAGATGAGAGGTTTCAATGAAGTCCTCTAACAAATGTTCTTGTGTTTAGGGTTTCGCAGCTGAAAACAGAGTTCCTCCCACTCCTGAGTGTGTCGTTTGTCTCGGAGAACAGTGTGGTGGCAGCTGTAAGTGTCTGTTATTTTCTCCTTGTAGAGCGTTGTAGTGTTTTGGAGAGGGAGAAACACCGTACATTACAAAGTCAGTAATAAGCAAGCTCTTCCATAATGTCAGTCTTTGCATTTCTGCAATTAACAGCAGCAGCAGAATGAAATTATGATTATGTTGTTTATGTTTCTTGACATGCTTTCGTGATGTCTGGTTGCAGGGCCATGACTGCTGCCCGATGCTCTTTAACTGTGATGACCGTGGCTTGCTGACCTTCGTTTCCAAACTAGACATTCCAAAACAGAGCATCCAGCGCAATATTTCCGCTATGGAACGCTTTCGAAACATGGATAAAAGAGCCACTACAGAAGATCGTAACACTACCCTGGAGACACTGCACCAAAACAGTATAACGTGAGTGTCTTGGCCATCAATACGCCAGGAAGGAATGCTCTCCACATCACTTTGTTTTTTTCAGGATGTGCTGCAAACCTACGAGAGCTCAAATTTGCTATACCAGATGGGTTTAGCTGGTATCCCATTTTCATTTGAGTCTTTCACTAAGGGCTGTCTATTTCCAGGACTTATTTGGAAGCTGGTAAAGTTAATCATTAACATGGCATGCATGCTACTGCTATTTGCTCATGTTTAATGTGTTCTGCAACTTGAACACAGTTTATCGTATCAAATATGTAGATAGTTCACAAGAGGTTGGTAGCACTGTGCAAAATCTAGTCAGCAAAAAATTCACCTGAAACTGGAATTCACATACCAGCTTCCTATTTCAGATGTTATTTCCAGGTGTATTTATTCATCAAGAGGATTGATTCAGGTTAATCGAGTAAAATATGCTTGCACTTAAAGTATGTGAGCCCCGAGGATGCTGACATTTCTGAAGCAATTTGTCTTTATTCAAGGAAAATGTTTAGGTTACAGTCACCACGCGATAAAAGAACTTTCAGCATCCTTTTTCTTTGCTTATTTTTTTGAAGCATTGTACCAAAAATCTGGCATAAGCTCTGCTATACTCATGTCTCCCTTTGAGAGAGTAGGAGTTGAATTCAGCCCAAATTTCCCAGCTTTTTGGCTCTCTGGAATGGGTGTCTGTGTTACAGCTATCACTCTCTGTTTTCAGCCAAGTGTCTATTTATGAGATAGACAAACGAGATTGTCGTAAATTCTGCACCACCGGCATCGATGGAGCAATGACCATCTGGGATTTCAAGGTATGCTTTTGCTACCATGTTTATGTGAACTGGGTGCAGTGGTGGGTTTTTTTGATCTCTAGCATCAACTTCTGGGGCTCAGCCCTAATGCAGGTTTTATTAGCAGTAGGAAATCCAGACTGGAATATTCAAAACCATTAGTGAACTCCGTAAGGAAGACAGATCCAAGATTCAGCATAAATGCAGATATACTTTGCTTAGCAGATGGTGCTAATCCAGACTTAATTTTTTAATGGAATCGCTTAATGTCCCCGTAGGAATCGCACTAATTCTTTTCCAACCTCTACCTCAGCCATAGTCAGGCTGGAACGATCATTGGTATGACACAGCCCCCTGCCTCTTCTTCCTCCCATCCCTTTGGACTCTGCTCGCTGTCTTTCTGCAGAACATGGTCCTCCCCTCTCTTAATAGGGGCATGGTGGTGTTGGGTTGATGGTTGGACTGATGATCTTAGAGATCCTTTCCAATCTTAATGATTCCTGGCTTTTACTTTCATTAAAAATAATCCAGCCACCAAGCCAGGAAACATGAAATGATTACTCTCTCCTTAATTGGTTTAGTGGTGGACTTGGTAGTGTTAGGTTAATGGTTGGACTGGATGATCTTAAAGGTCTGTTCCAACCTAAACGATTCTATGATTCTAATTAACTTACCAAAGTAGTAAGCAGTTACCTCAAACAGTTAAGAGAATACAGTAAACACTGTATTGAAAACCCTAAAAGGATTTAATAATGCAAGTGCTTGCTTTGCTGAGGACTGGCCAACAGAGGTCTCTGCTGGCCTCCCCAGGCTGCTGAGAGCTGTGTGCTGCCTTTCAGGAAAAGAATCGTTTGTCTGTATTCTATAATGCCAGAAAGCTCTGGTGGGGACAGGAGCCAAATAAGAAATTGAGGTGATACATAAGCTGCTTTAATGCAGTTTCAGGGGAAGGGGGTAGAATCATTGGTCTATATATGCATGGGTTTGAAATGAATGAGTCTAGCGGTCTCTGGCTCTTGAATATGAGTCTAATCTCAAGTATTCAGGGTTTTTACTCGTTTTTCTTTGCATCAGCATTTGCACGGAATTATTTAACACAGGATACTGTAGCAGATTGTGATTAAGATTTTCTCTCTTTCAAGACCTTAGAGTCCTCTATTCAAGGTCTACGAATCATGTAAAGATGGATTTCCGTGATCTAGCAGGACAAACTGCTTGCCAGAATGCAGCTCCCACATCTGCACAAACCCGAAAAGGGAGGAGGAAGGTGGAATATTTGGAAACACTGAAAAAATACAGCTTGGCAGATTTTCTTTTGAATCTAAATTTGGTGAATTGTGTTGGTTTCAAAATCAGCTGTGATTGTTCTTTTTTTTTTTTTTGGTTGGTTGTTTCATTCCATTCTTTACCAAAGCTGCTCCTTAAGTAGTTTATTGCAGGAAGTTATGAATCACTAACTTAAAAGGGGAATTTTATGTAAATTGTCTGCTAGAAATAATAATAATAAAAAAAAGAAAAACTGATTCTTTGTTTTCATGCTCATTAGCGGTGATTAAAAAAGGGATATTAAGGGAATTGACTCTGAGAAAGAGAGCGGGAAAACCCCACACTGATATTTTATGGCCTTAAAACAGGAAAAGTTCATCTTAACTGAAAGTTAAGATGAAGACCTGGAGTTCTGATGATCTGGATGTGAAGATTCAGCTGGGCTTCTTTCAGGGGAATTGTTCCCTTGAGGTGATGATTTTGGAGGATGAATGATTTTGTCCTACTACTCTTAATTCTGTCTGCCTAATGTTTAATCCAGTAATAATAGCAAATTAACCTGAACATCTTTTTTTATTGGCTGTTTAGTGGGTCATAGTTTTCCAAAGGCAAGTGACCAGAATTATTTGTAGTTACCTTTTAGGATTTGTACAAAGACTTCTCACAGCATAGTGCCTAGCATACAGGGTGGAAGGCTGCATGCGGAAAGTGAGGCAAAAATCTGCTGAGCCAGATCTTAGGAGGACAAATTGAAAGCAAATCACTTTGCAAGTCCGTGAAGCTATGCAGGCCTGCATGTTGTGTTAGAGCCGAGTGCTTGGCCTATAAAATTCTGTGTTTATAATGACCGGTGGAGAAATGAAGCGCACTTACCAGAGGTATCAGCGTGGTCTGGCTTCTGCGCAGATCCTTTGTCTCCGGGTGACTGTATCTTTTGAAGTTCAGTTCTGAGCCTTGGTAGCTCACGGAGGCATTTGCATGTAACTTGTCTTATTCACATGGTCTAGGTACTCTTAACGGGATTGCTGCCTTGAGGCTTGAGACAGGCTGTGCTCTGGAGGGGATTATCTGGCTCACGGCATTGCTTTACAAGGTTTAAGACTTTGTCATTTCTGTTGAAAATGCAGAAGTGTCTTAAAAAACCCCCAGTGACTAAATTTACCACTTCCTCTGGAACCAGAGTTGCTTCATACACTGCTCGTTCCTCAGCTCTGAGTGATTGAAAAGGGAGGGTGGAAGAGAAGCTCACGAAGCTGACAACTGCTGCTGTTCTGCTGCAAGTGAACTGTGGCCCTCACGGAGCTGGATCATTTTCAGGTGCAATGTCGGTTGCGTGCAGAGAACCGACCGTTCTTCCAGTTCCTTCTGGTTTTCTTGTGTCTCCCACCTTCCTCCCCTGGCAGTCAGGCGTGGCTTCGCAATTTCCTCTCCCTTCTAAACATAAAATAATGACTGTTTAACCTCTGTTCGTCTTGCAGTCCTACTGACCTGATGTGTACGGTGACTTGTGGTGGGGTTGGGTTTATCAGCTGGGGTACAGTGCGAATGGAGTTAAGCGTCTTCTGGATCAAAGTCATCCTTGCCAGCCTTGGCGGATGGACCGAGGAGCACAGGTTTGGCTTTGTCCATCTCCATACGTACTATTAAACGAGTATATCTCACAGACAGGAAATGGTTTTCTTTCTGAAGTCACGTTTTGGAAGTGTGGTGGTTTATTTCCAAAAAGCATTAAAAAAATACGTGGTCCAAATAACATAAAAGGATGGAAAAAAATCATGTAATGAGAGAGTGGAGAAAATGGATCTCTCAATTTTTATGCCTTGTTCTTGTCCTGTGTGAAAGGGCTGGAGAGGCTAAAACGAGCCCGTTTGCTCCAAAAAGCCAATCAACTGCGGTTTGATGAAACCGCTGTAGGTTACTCTCTGAGAGAAATACATATGCTAGAATTTGGAGATTAAAAACAGATTGGAGATATTTATAATAGAAAAGGACTAAGCAAGGGGAATATCAACAACCATTGCTCAAGACGTAATTCAGCTTAAAACTGCCCTGTGCGCAGGGGCCGGGGCGAGCTCTGCGCCTTGCGCACCATCTGACGGCGGGAGACGGCGGCTCGCTGGATCTCCAGGCCCTCGCTCCGCTCTGGGAGGACGTTCTGCTGCCGTCCCACCTCCGGCATCTGTGAGCCATGGCGAAGGTAGGTGGTTGTTTTGCCTCTACTGATTCCTTGGTCGCCTCCCCTGCCACCCGCTGTCCTTTGTGTCCGGCGTGGGTGAGAATTCGCTAGCGTATTTAGCTAACCGCCGCACCAGGCTGCTTAGCACGTGCTTGTATGTGCTCGGGTTAACGGTGCCTTTGAAAGCGATGTTCACAATAAAGCTTGTGGTTGCAGTCTTAATTACAGGATAGCTGCTGGTCGCACATGCTCGACGTTACACGCCGGTTAACAGGCTGCTGGGGACAAGAAACGGGGCTCTACGCAAGCAGGGATGCCAGAGACTGTTCACTGGAGCCTGCCTGAAAAACTCCCCAGCCTCTAAATAAAAAGAAGCTGCAGAATCGCTGCCACTTTCCATCCTCTCTGCCCCACCTCCAAGGAAAACCCCAGGAAAAAAACCATTCTGGCATCCCCAGCATCTGTGCAGTGGGATAGTTCCTCCACAGCCTCTGTGGAGGACCCGAGCATTGCAAGACATGCCGCCATGGATGCAGAAGGATCTTTCCACTTAAGAAAATGGAGGCAAAAGCAGGTAAAGGATTTAGCCAAACCTTGAGTTGGATCTAGCAAGAGACCCAGCAGGGCTGAGCCTTCATCCCTGGCCTCCACAGCTCTGGCTTGTTCCCCCGTGGGCTGTCGAGTCCGGGGGAAACCCAAGCAGTGTTCAAAACCGGTGGATCCCCGGCAGAGGCAGCTCACTGTGCTCGTTAGCGCAGGCTCAGGGAGGAGCCGCAGCAGGAGCAGCCTCAAGACCAGAAGCGATGAGGAATGCGACGGCAGACAAGAAACCGCTCTGCAGGCAGTGCTGGGGGTGATGCTCTCCTCTCCCTTCTCTTAATGACATACCCTGATTCCTACTGCAGAAGTTCAACTGACCTACCGTTCATTCGCACCCCTGCCTGGAAGGGATCTGATGGGAAGGGATGGGAAGAGGGATGGTCTTCTGTCCTCCGTCCTTCCATCCTTCCATCCCATACGGATGAGAGCTGCTGGTCTTGGTGCAGGAGGCAGTGGTCGGGCACCTGGAAAGCCTGAACTCTCCTGGTGAAGAGCAGAGGCAGAGTAGTTCATAGCCGAAGGAGGACTAGAGAAAACGTGCAGGCAGCGGGACAAACTTCAAAAAGCCGCAGCTTTCAGCCATGTGGGAGCTGTTGTGGGGGCTGCGTCCCTCCTGCTGCGTTTGGGGCAGCAGCGATGCTCGGGCGAGGCTGGGCGCTGCAATGGGCAAACTGCAGCTGGAGGACGGCGCGGCTCGCTGCTTCCAAGAGAGACTTTTCCCACTGTGGGGATTCACTCCTGACCAGAGCTGCAGAGACCCACCACCCTCCGGGGACATCTTGGCCTCTCCACGTGTGTCTGCTGGGATCACGGCGACACGTGTGAAGGGAAGCGTGGCTATCGGACTTGAGAACCACGGGAGAGCTGAGCTGCCCGCTCAGTGCCACCCTGCAGAGCCTTTATCTACGGCTGACCCCTCGCATGGGGATTAATTCTGCAGCTCAGCAAATATGGCGTTTTTGTATCCACATCCTGCAGCTGAGAAGCCCCCTCGGGGCCCTGCCCTCGCTGTACGAGACCCCAGTGCGCTGCTGTCCCGCTTCTGCAGCGTTACTCGGGAGGGAAGGGGTGAGTGCAGCCCTCCACGCGTGACTGCAGCCGGCTTGCAGCGGGGGAGCAAGAAGCTGAAGCCCGTCTCTCCTTCCCAGCACTTCCAGCAGGAGCTGAGCTCCTGGGATTTACCCTGCCCAGCTGGGAAAGGAATAAAAATTAGTTGCTCTGAAGCAGGAGGGGAAAAAATAGAGGGGTGCATGGCTGGTAGGTGGGGTACATGCACGCAGCCGTGACTGCAGCCAGCCAGGGCTCAGGTCCCGCTGGGCTCGGTGGGATGCAGGAACCAGGAGCAGCTGCTGCTCAGGGCGGCCGGATCCAGGCGCCGCGGGGTCCTGCCGAGCCGTGAATCTCCCGGGCCGTGGGAGGCGATGCCGACGCACGTCTCGCCCCGGGTGGGCTTCCACGGCAGCTATCGCCTGCTGCGGGCCAGCACTGGCAGGCAGGGCCTCCCTGCTGCCTCCGTCCCCCCGAAACGCATCGGGGACCGGGGGTGCGAGCAACCCTCCTGCAGCCGGAGGGAGAGGATGGGGCTCCTTCCTCTCCGCTCGCCTGGCTGCATCCTTCCCCGCTGCACCGGGGCGAGTTGCCCGCATCCCGCCGAGCAGCGGGGGCTGCCGGGAGCATCCCGGGGCCGGTGGCTCATCCACGTGCGGCGATGGCGGAGAGGCCTGGCTCGCAGGCAGGCAGGGCAGGGCAGCTGCCGAGCTGCTTTGCGCTCCCCCAACGCCCACGTAAGGAAGTGGTTGCATTTCTCAGAGAGGAAAAGGGAAGTCGGGTTGCCTCCGCGGGGCAGCCAGCAGCTCCCGCCGCTCGCTCCGGGCTGCCGTTCGTGTCGACTGCCCAGAGTCCATGAACTAGCCCTGCCCGCCCTGCCTGCGCTGCCCAGCAAGGTAAGGAGCGGGGAGGCAGCTCTGCCACCCCGGCGAGGAGCTGGGTCTGTCCCGTGGGGGCTGTGGCCATCACCTCTCGAGGGGAGGGAGGGACTGGGGCTGCTTTGGGGTCCGAGGGGGTGCAGGCAACACCTCGCCGCTTGTAGGTTTTGCTTTCGCTGCATTTCTGGCTTTTTTTTTTTCTTTTCTTTTCTTTTTTTTTTTTTTTTTTCTTCCCAGCTTTGGCAGCAAGTTTGAGTTTTACTCTCTTGCCGGAGGCCCGGCAGCTGCAGGGTGTTGGTGCCGGCAGAGCCAGAGCTGCCTGCAATCTGTCCTCTCCTCCTCGGGTGTCAGCTGCCTCCAGCTTCACCCAGCGTGAGGAAGAGGAGGGTCAGAGCTGCCCTTCGTCTGCCCTGGGGCAGCGGGGTTCCCCCAGGGCCCGGCTGGCTCCTGGGGTACCCACACCAACACTGGGGACGGAGGACGGGTGTCCCTGGCCTGGCTGGCAGGAGCACGGTGGGGCGAGAGCCTGCAGCCGCCGCGGGGAGCAGAGGGGGTCCCGGGGGTTGGTGCCGGGGGTCTCGGCAGTGCGGGAGGACCGGGCCACCATGGTGGCCGGGGACAGCTTCACAGGGTCCTGTGGCTTCCGGTGGGACCGTTCACTGTGTCCCTGTGCCGGCGGGTGCAAACGCACCTCCCGCCGCCCCACCAGCCTCGGCAAAACCAAAAATACAGCTCCTCCGGTGCATGGCTTCCTCCCCCAGAGCGGGAGGAGCCCCCAGCGCTCGGCTCCTGCCAAGGTTTGGTTATCTCCTCCAAGGATGTTTCCGAACTGCTCGGCGCCTCGGGGCTGGCTGGGGAGATAATGGAGCTGCCTTGGGTCCCAATCCCGCCCTGCCTGGCCATCTGAAAATGCCTTTTTTCCTCCCTCGAGAGGCTCCGTGTTGAGCAGGGGGATAGCCACGGCCCCTCCGATGCCCTTCCCTGCTGGGGAAGGGGCTGCCCAGCTCCCCGTGGGTCACCCCACGGCTCCCCCCGGGGCGGGAGCACGGCTCGGCCCACGGAGCATCAGCAGGGAACGGGCTGTAACCCAGCTGCTGGGGAAATGAAACGCAAACTGCTGCGGGGAGTGATCGGAGCGTGAGCAGCCCTCGCTGCTTGCCACAGCGGCTGGAGGATGGCTTCCGCTCCCCGGCGCGGCGGCCGAGCCTCTCCCTTTGGGGGCTGGCAGTAAATGGGTGAACAGCAAGACCCCCGGGGAGGAGGGTCCGGGCCTCTGAGCATCCAAACCACCTGAAAAAAAAAAAAAAAAGTGTCGCCGTTTTCTTAACAAACGTTGAAGCTGGAAAGCACCATGACATGTCCTGCCGCCCATCCCTCCTCCCCAGGAGCCGTTTCAGCCGGGTGGCCGCTTCACGTGCTTTTTTGCTCCTCGCCTTTTGCTACACCAACAGCAGCATCCCTGCTCGCCGGTGATTTTGTTCGGCACTCGTGGTGCAGCTCCGGCTGCAGGGCTCGGGGCAGAGGCATGCGGTGGCAGTGGCTTCGTACCCTCCCGCGGGTCACCCCATGCTGCATCCTGGCAGCAGCGGCGGGGCTGGGCTCGGGCAGCTGCCCGCGCAGCCGTGCCCGTGTCCTGGGCCGGCGGGGACGGGTGTTTCGGCAGGGGCTCGGCCGTGGGGTGTGTAACAGCAGGGGTTGTGCCGTGCATCGGCATTGGGATTTCTCCGTGTGTGAAAGGCAGGTGATGGAGCTCCACGGATATTCTTTTCACCAGCCTGGAGGCAGAGGTTTGCTAGGAGGGACTTTTTTCCTTCCCTTGTACCGTTTTTAGCTGCCAAAGAAAATGGGCAGCATTCAGGGAGTTCTGAAAATAGCCGAGAGGCAAGCTGTGAGTAATCCCCATCCGTCACGCCCTGGCGAGGTGTTTCCCTACATCCGTGCATTACCTCGGCCGGGGAGCTGCACCGCTGCTCCAAGCACTTCCCGGTCCACGGCACCCGGAGTGGGCTTGCAGGAAGCTGCTCTGTCCTGCAGCACCGGAGCGGTCGGTGGGTGCTGGCGGGAGCAGTGGGAGCTCAGCCAAGGGAAGGGATTAGTCACCGGCTTGCCGGGGCTGAGCACACGTGGGATGGGATGGGATGGGATGGGACGGGACGGGACGGGACGGGACGGGACGGGATGGGACGGGATGGGATGGGATGGAGATGCCTCCATGGGGCTTTGGCTCTTCATAAATGAGAGGTGGGGAAGGAGCTAGCAGATCCGGCCCCGCTGGGCTGGTGGGAACAGCCGGAGGGAGGAGGTGCTGCCCAGGGTGGGATCCCTGGGACGCGTGTGGGGCTGGCGGTGCTGGCACCAGGGTCCCCGTGTACCCCACTGGCTCCTGCCCGCCGGGCTCCAGCCATCCGGGGCAGGATGACGGTGTGGTTTGGAAGTCCCTGGAAGTGGTCCCTGCTTTCCATCTGGCTATGGGACACCCACGTGGCACCCAACTATGGGGTGCCCGGCCATGGGGCACCCAGCCGTGGGCATCTGGCTGTGGGCACCCATCTGGACCCAGCCACGGGACACTCAGTGTGGGGTGCCCAGCCACGGGGCAGCAGCATGGGGAACGTCTCCTCCAGCTCCACCCAGACCCTCCCTCGCCCCCCCCGAAGCTGGACCCGCTGGGGCACCCTTCCCCCTTGCTTGGGCAAGACTCTGAGCTTGGAAATCCTCAGGGGATTGGGAATCCCCAGGGATATCCTTCCCTGGCAGAGGGGGATGTGGTGGGCTGCAACATGGGGCTGATCCCAGCGGGAAGGAACGCTCGGTGGGGCTGGGAGTGGGGGGTCCCGCTGGAGGCTTGTCCCCATGGCCGGAGCAGCATCTCCTGACGGCCGTGGGGGTCTCACCTTGTCCCCAGCCCGTGAGCCATGGCCTACCACAGCTTCCTGCTGGAGCCCATCAGCTGCCACGCCTGGAACAAGGACCAGACCCGTAAGTACAGCCGGAGCGCCCCATCCCCAAATCCCCAGGGACGGCCCGAAGCACCAACTGTCCCGGCTGAACATCCCCTCAGTGCGCAGTGCCCCCCCCGGATGGGGCAGAGCTGGGTCGGGGCTGGGTTTGGGGAAGCAGGTCCTGCCACAGACAGATTTTGGGGCTGGGACAGCACATGTCCTCCTGCATCCCCCTGGTCCCGCTGCCGGGACGGAGCCTGGTGCAGGGGCTGCCAGCACAGCGTCCGGCCCCGACCGCGGCCGCCGGCACGGGGAGGGACGGGTGAAGCACTGCAGAGGAGAGGAGAGTGGAGCCGGGTGATTCACGGCCGATGGCATTTCCCGGCCACGCACGGGGGATGTGGGAGAGAACAAAAAGGGCTTTCTCTGCTAAGGCTGGGGTGCTGGGCAGGATGGAGCCGGACAGGAGCTGAGCACCCGCAGCCATCCCATCCTATCTCGTCCCATCTTGTCCCATCCCACCTCGCCCCATCCCACCAGCCCCGCAGGACCACGCGCTGGGGAAGGGGACGCTGGGCTGCTGGGTTGGGGATGCTCCTCCCTTCCCCGTAGGGACTATTTGGAGGAGCAGGGCCAGCTTGGGGGAAGGCGGGGGGGCTTGGTGGGACCCCACCATGCAGATGGGGCTCAGTGGGGTCTCACCATGCCCCACCAAGCCTGGAGCACGGGAAGGGGCCGGTCGATGCTGGCCGGCCCCGCTCCCCGCCTCCGCAGAGCCCAGCACCCAGGGGAGGGCTTTGCCCCGGCTGCTCTCGCCCCGCAGAGATCGCCCTCTGCCCCAACAACCACGAGGTCCACATCTACCACAAGGACGGGGCCAAGTGGAGCAAAGTCCACGAGCTGAAGGAGCACAATGGGCAGGTGACAGGTGAGTCCCGGCTGACGGAGGGGACGGGGACGCGGCTGGTGGGTGGCCATGCCCCGGAGATGGTCCCGGCCCCGCTTGGTGCCACCGGCAGCTTCTGGATGGGGGTTGAGCAGTGGGTGGAGGAGAGGGAGTGGGTTGCGTTGACCTCTCCTGGCCCCGATCCAGCACGTCAGAAGGCACCCAGGGGTGGAATGGATGGGATGGGAGAGGTGGAGAGGGATGGGGTGGGGAGGGATGAGGTGGGATGAGATGGGTGGGGTAGGATGGGGTGGGAGGGAGAGGTGGAGAGGGATGGGGTGGGGAGGGATGAGGTGGGATGAGATGGGTGGGGTAGGATGGGGTGGGAGGGAGAGATGGACGGATGGGAAGGGATGGACAGATGAAAGAGATGGGGTGAGATGGAACGGGATGGGGTGGAAGGAATGGGGCTGGGTGGGGTGGGATGATTTGGGATGGATGTGGGAGTAGGGAAAAGAGGGATTCTGGAGCAAGACCACCCAAAACAGCTCTGCCTTCAAATAGCCTCCAGCCCTGAGTGACCCATCCCCATCCCCATGGCTCCCTGGGCCACCATCAACCCCTCTGCCTTCCAGGCATCGACTGGGCCCCTGAGAGCAACCGGCTGGTGACATGCGGGACCGACCGCAATGCCTACGTCTGGACCCTGAAGGGCAATGTCTGGAAACCCACCCTGGTCATCCTGCGGATCAACCGGGCCGCCCGCTGCGTCAAGTGGTCCCCCAAGGAGAACAAGTTTGCTGTGGGCAGCGGCTCCCGGCTCATCTCCATCTGCTACTTTGAGCAGGAGAATGACTGGTGAGGCTCAGCCACGGCCTCACTGGGCCTGTCCTGGGGGAGATGGATGGATGGAGAGATGGATGGAGACATGGATAGGTGGATGGGGAGATGGATGGATGGGTGGATGGATTCATGGATGGATGGGTGGATGGATGGATGGGGAGATGGATGGAGGAGAGACGGAGAGATGGATGGATGGGGAGATGGATGGATGGATGAATGGGGAGATGGATGGGTGGATGGATGGATGGATGGATGGCTGAGAGATGGATGGAGGGGAGGTGGAAGGGACATGGACTGGGAGATAGGAGACTGGAGGAGTTGGAGGTGAGACAGGAGGAGACAGGGGAGACAGAGAGGAGCCAGAGGAGGCGGTGGAAGAGGAGACAGCTGGGGAGGTGAAGGGAGGTGCTCCAAAACCCTGCTGCTGGGGACGGGACATGCTGTCCCCATGCCCTGGCTGGTCCCCCAGTGCAGCTCCTGGGGTGCTTGTAACCCCGACCACCCTCAGCCAGCCCTCCAAAAGCCCGGGGGGGAGTTCCCAGGGGTGGTGATGCTCCCCCACTGACACCAGCCCCTCTCCCCACAGGTGGGTTTGCAAGCACATCAAGAAGCCCATCCGCTCGACGGTGCTCAGCCTCGACTGGCACCCCAACAACGTCCTCCTGGCTGCCGGCTCCTGTGACTTCAAGTGCCGGTGAGGAGCAGGGGAGGTGGGCGACCGGGGGGGGCCTGAGGTGGGGGGACCCCCCCAAGGAGGGGTTGGGGTCCCACCCTGGCACAGCACAGAGGTGTGTGGGGCAGCCCAGCGCCCGGGCTTGCCCGTGGGGCAGGCTTTGCCCCTCCGGGTGCTGCTGGGAGCCGGGGACGGGGTGGGTGCAGGGCAGATAGGGGAGGCTGAGAGGGACCCCAGGGACCATTCCAGCGTTACAGCACCCAGCGGGGCACCCCACAGGCTCTGGCAGGGAAACTGAGGCACACAAGGGAGCAGGGATGGAGGCAGCTCCGGTGCTGTGTCCGGGGACACATGGCAGGGCTCTCTCCCGCACCCAGGATCTTCTCAGCCTACATCAAGGAGGTGGAGGAGCGGCCCAGCCCCACGCCGTGGGGCTCCAAGATGCCCTTTGGGGAGCTGATGTTCGAGTCGAGCAGCAGCTGCGGGTGGGTGCACAGCATCTGCTTCTCGGCCAGCGGCACCCGCGTGGCCTGGGTGAGCCACGACAGCACCCTCTGCCTCGCCGATGCCAACAAGAAGATGGCGTAAGCAGGGCTGGGGAGCGGAGGGGGCTCGGGGTGGCCGTGCTGTGGGTGGCAGGGGGGTGGTTGACCCCAAAACCGATCCAGGGATGGAGGTATCTGGGTTGGGGTGGGGGTGAAGGGCCGAGCAGACCTGGGCGGAGATGGCCAGGTGTCCTCTCCTTGCTTTTTTGTGGCTTCCACCTCTGTCATGAGCTGTGCTGGTCTCAGCGACAAGGCTGAAGCCTGGCTCCCTGCTAACGCCCAGCCCTCCCTCGTAGCGTCACCTCCTTGTGCACCGAGACCCTGCCCCTCCTGGCCGTCACCTTCATCACCGAAAACAGCTTGGTGGCTGCGGTGAGTCCGGGCTGGGGACGCGGGGCGGGCGCCGCGGTGGGAGCCGGCAGGAGGGTGCTGAGCAGGGCTGCCTGGTTCCCCAGGGCCACGACTGCTACCCGATGCTGTTCACCTACGAGGAGAGCCAGGGCACGCTGACCTTTGGGGGGAAGCTGGACGTCCCCAAGCAGAGCTCCCAGCGCGGCCTCACCGCCCGCGAGCGCTTCCAGAACCTGGACAAGAAAGCGAGCTCGGACACCACCAACGCCACGCTGGACACCCTGCACAAGAACAGCATCAGGTGGGTACTGGGGGGACAGGCTCGGCTGGGCCACCTCGGGGGCTGCTTGGGGGTGCTGGGCCCCGAGCATCCCTTGGCTGTGTCACTGTCTGGAAGCCGGGACAGCCCGGAGCATCCCTGGGCATTTTTGGAACACCCTTGGGCATCCCTAGGTATCCCCAGAGCATCCCTACACATGGGTGGGGGAGATGGAGTGGTCCAGCCCCAGGAGCTGGGACAACCCTGGAGCATCCCTAGAGCATCCCTGGATATCCCCGGAGCATCCTTGGGCATCCCTGGGCATTCTTGGAGCATCCTTGGGCATTCTTGGGTATCCCTGGGCATCCCTGCACGTGGGTGGGGGAGATGGAGTGGTCCAGCCCCAGGAGCTGGGACAACCCCAGAGCATCCTTGGGCATTCTTGGAGCATCCTTCGGCATCCCTGCACATGGGTGGGGGAGATGGAGCGGTCCAGCCCCAGGAGCTGGGACAACCCCGGAGCATCCCTGGGTATCCCCGCACATGGGTGGGGGAGATGGGAGGGTCCAGCCCTGGGAGCTGGGGCAACCCTGGAGCATCCCTGGGCATTCTTGGAGCATCCTTAGGTATCCCTGGGCATCCCTGCACATGGGGCGGGGGGGAGATGGAGGGGTCCAGCCCCAGGAGCTGGGACAACCCCCGAGCATCCCTGGAGCATCCCTGCCATGGGTGGGGGAGACAAAGGGGTCCGGCCCCACTCTTACCCACCGACGACCGGGCAGTCCCGAGGGCTCGGCAGGGGCCTGGGGCTGACTCCCTGCCACCTCTTTGCGCCCCGCAGCCAGATCTCGGTGCTGGCGGGTGGGAAGGCCAACTGCTCGCAGTTCTGCACCACGGGGATGGACGGCGGCATGAGCATCTGGGACGTCAAGGTGAGGCGGCCCCGCAGTGCCTCGGTCCCCCCAGGCCAGGAGCACCCAGCGTTGAACCCTCATTAGGCACAGCTCTAATTGCAATCCCCCCCAGCCCGCTGCTGCGCAGCTCTTTGCTGTGGTGGGGGGGCCCACCCTGCCCACGGGGGTCCCACAGTCCTGGGTGGGATCTCCTTTAACCCAGGGCTGGGTAGGGGACACCCCTGGGTGGCACTTTCATGGCTCACCATCGGAGGGGGGGGTTGACACCAGCATTGCACGGGGATCCAGCACCCTCTCCTGGCTTCGGCTTTGCCCACACGGCTTGAAAAAAATGAGCCAAAAGCATCCGAAGTTGGGATCTCCTCCCCACGGGGATGGGTTGGCACCCCAGGGGACAGCTCCCCCCCATCTGTGCCCCCCCATTACCTCCCCAACCACCCCCAGTCGCCTTGGAAAGCAAAAAACTGATGACGAACGATCTCCGGTTTCATTTTAGAGCCTGGAGTCGGCGCTGAAGGATCTCAAGATCAAATGAAGGAGCCAGCCGGGAAGGGCGTCCCGGCTGCCGACCTGCCCCTGCTCTGCCGCGCCTGCCTGCTTTCCCCCGCGACCCCCGTGCCACGCGAGCCGGCCACCGGCCACCGTGCCACCAGCGGCCACCATGCCACCAGCACGCTTCCCCACCTGCCAGCCAGCCCCGGCGGCTGCTCTCACACAAGGAAAACAATTTTTTTTTTTTTTTTTTTTTTTTTTTTTACTATTTTTGTTACCAACCTACCTGATGCTGGTCATACATTGCTTAAAGAAATCCAAAAATAAAATAAGGATTTTCCAGTATAAATCCCCCTTTTTTTTTTTTTAAACAAGTTCAACGCGAACGCATGCGTGATTAGGTTAATGGTTGGACTGGATGATCTTAAAGGTCTTTTCCAACCTAAATGATTCTATGGTTCTGTGATTAGAGCACATCACAGCCGCTGCGCTGCATCTCGCCACGGGCCGTCACATCCTTTCTGCTGCCGGCTCTGAGGATGAATCGGGACCGTGGGGATAAGGGGAACATCACCTCCCCGTTCCCTGCTTCAGCACGGTTTCAAAACAGGATTGGTGTTAGAGAAAAGGTAGGGGAGAGGATGGAGGTGGCAAGGGAGCGCAGGTTTCCCACATTGCTCCCGGCACCGAGCTCCTCCTGGACACTGGTTGAGTCCCATCAGGTGTGCGATCCCATGCCCGGGGAGCTGGCTTGGAAACCGTGGGCTGCCAAACCACTCCTGCCCCTTTCCAGCCCGTTAGCGCAGGCTGCCAGGCAATTTTGACCAGAGCATCTCCGATTTCCACCTTCCTCGTCTCTAACTCGGGGTACGGGCAGTCCCATCTCACAGCCACGCCGGGAGGACAAAGCTGCTGCCAGGAGTGCCGAGGAGCCTTTGAAGAACCTGTAAGAAAGCAGATAAATCTTTCTATGTTTCAGAGCAGGGTTTAACTGCACGTGGTAAACAACAGGCAGGGTCACACATTTCATACCGGGTATGAACTCACGATGAAGCGGTTGGTACGGGCCTGGGCAAAGGCAGAAGAACCGTCAGTACCCGGGCAGGCACGATGCCCAGCCCCACCTCCGGCCTTAAACCGGGCGTCTCCGCAAAGGAAATCCTACGTTTATCACCAAAAGGAAAAGGAACCTGTGCGGAGCGACACGGTTACCCCTCCCAGGATCAGAGCTCTCTGTGACAGCTCAGGTTGAAGCCCATCCTGCTGGTGCCCCTCAAAGCAGACCTCACGTCCACCATGGCCCGGGAGGAGAGCGCTCGCTGGCAGAGAGGGACGGTGACATTCCGGTTCTGGTCTAGAGGTTAGCTAGCAATGTGTTCTACCGGGAAAAGATTTTTTCCACCCCTTTCTACGCGTGACCCATCCTGCCCCATGTGAACAAGCCCATCTTTCTCCCCCCTCCACCTGTGGCTCCCGCCCTGCTCCATCCCAGGCGTCAGCCCACCGCCTCCCCGTGCTCCGAGGACTTGGTGCCAGTTCTGTCCCTACCATATCGGCTCTTCCCTCTCGGAGCTGACAGCAAGGGCACCTCTGTGGTACCGCTCATTGTGCATAGCTCCCCGGAAATATTTCCGGCCTCAAATTACGCCTTGGGGTACAACAGCACAGGCTGGGGGAACAGCTCTAAGGCTTCCGCCTTTATCCACGCGCGGAGGTGACACGGCATTCCCGGACCAAGAAAGCAAGTTCCCACCGGGGTTTGAGCGGGCAGCTCGCTGTGACGTTCCCCACAGCGCATCCCTCCCTCACACCTGCGCCCCTGCCAACCTGCAGCCAGGCAGGGACAGCGGGCGTACACAGAACAAATCACATTTGTCATCCTGCGATTCTACAAGATCTCTGCTCGCGACTCCGAGAGCTCCCATCTCAGCTCTGGGGCTGAATCTCCTCCAGCCTTTGGCGAGCGAGTCCGGGAAGCGCTGGTGTCCCTGGCACAGGCTGGCAGCCGGACTCCCTGGGGCAGAGCAGGTTAGAGCATCTCTCGCTCCAGCGGCCCTGCACCGTGAAATAGGACGGCTGACAGGGGCGACAGTTTGGGGACTGGCCTTCCGACACCGTGACTAGGTTAGACAGCAGCCGGAGGGTAACTGTTTTCTCCACTGCGGTAATCAGATTGTGCAAGACGTCCATCAGAGACAGCAGGAAAAGCTTTGTGCCTTCAGGCTGCATCGGCTGGTGGAGCTCCTGAACTTCCAGCCAAATCCCACGCCACAAACAACACAGAGAAACGGCAAAGCGGCAGTCGCAGAAGTCGCCAACCACCAGGCAGCTACTGCACTTGGCATCTCAGCAGCAGCCCGCACGCTCCTGTTCACTTACACATGCACAAGACAGGGACAGAGCAGTTATAATTTACATTTTAATCAGCCAAATATACAAGTTCTGTTGTTGTTTTTTTAAACTTTATCAAGGTTTTTTTTTTTTTTTCCATCTGGGTCTGATACAATTAATGATGATGTTTGGTTTTTTCCTTTAAACAAAGGATGATGTGGTTAAAAACTGGCACTATTCCTAATAAGGAGAAGGAAAAAAAAAAAAAATGAAGAGGAGGGAAATGGGGAGACTGGCTGCAAGAAAGGAGGGATGAAACCGGGAAGGAACGGCACTCCAGATGTCCATGAAGTCAGGCTCCCAGATTATACTGCAACACCCTGCAGCAAAATTTTACGGGCCGTTTGCCCAAAGGGATTCCTCTGATACATTTTCCTTTGGGCTGTCACTAGCAAGTCAAAGTTCCCCACCCCATGCCCCACCCCACAATGACCCCACAATCTATTTTCTTGCAATCTAATATTTGAAGCATCTCCCCTCCCGCACAGCTCCCTCCCGCCCTGCCCCCTTGTCTATGAGTTCTTAATCCTAAAAACAGCAAAAACATTCAGGTTTCCAAACTGTTACAGAGAATCGCTGTTCAGCACAGTTCTGCACCGAAGATAGCAGCTGCCCCTAACCCCAAATGGAAATCTGTGCCAGGATGAAGACAAACACATCGTCAGTGTCTCTTGGAGGTGAAGGTGACTTCGATGCCGCAGTACACCCTACGTGGCATCGATGGTATGCAACACGACAGAGTTCCCAGCAGGCACCAGGCACAGTTCCCTGGCGTTTCCTCCTCTTGCATGTCCTGTGCTTACTTGTTAAGGGATAGTGACTGAAGTCTTTTACCTGCCATAGCCGCTTCGTCTTTTGCTGGGGGAGGAAAAAAACCAGAGGTTTCATCATTTCACAGAGCACATCAGGGACTGGTGGTGGTGGCTTGACAGCCCCCGAGACCAAAATCCTGCTAGTACAGTGAGGTAACAGGAAAAAAAATGACCCTCCCCGCCAATCCCTGGTAGATCCCCTCCAGAGTGGAAGAGGAGCAGCTCCCCTTGCATGTTCCCTTCTCTCCCTGGCCTCTCTTCAGGCATCCACAAATTACCCTGATGCTGATGCACAAATTTCTCTGTGGAAGCTGCTAAGAACACACATTGGTCGGACTTCTGGTTCATGCCTGTCAGAGCTGAAGAGAAACTCCGGGCAGGGGAGGAGCGCTGCAAATTCCCTGGGCTCTTTGGATCGCCGGCATGCAAAGCAGATCTATCACACCCAGCACAGGGAACTTGCTAAACCCCCAAACTGGAGCAAGCGTCGCTTGGGAGGCTGAGGACAATATGGGTATCAAAGGCAATTCCCTTCTCTCTTTCCCTGCTCCCTGCTCAGATGTCCTAGAGCTTTATAGAGCAGGAGCTTTGTAAGAATGAAACAGCTGAACCTGGTTTTGATGAGGGGAGTTGTAAGGACACTCAGCAATGCCATGCAGGCTCAGGAGACAAGGGATTACCACGTGCGAGATGGGAAATCATGCCCCTTGGCAGTACAGCCATTGCAAAGAGTAAGAGGGTATGATGAATTACTCTCTAACCTTTTCTTTCTTCTTCTTTCTTTCTGGCAGCTTCTTCCCTTTGCTTCCGAATGATGGCTAGTCGGGCGAGATCTGCCTTCGCTTGTTCTGTTTTGCCAGCTAGGTGCATTTTCATGTATCTTTCTTTTGCCTTTTGTTTCTCTATTTCCTCTCTGTTTGAGTGAAACACAGCGGTCATCAGAGGATCCACGTGAGCACGCAGGTAGAGGCAGAGAGGGGGGAGGCTCTCTGACCGGGAGGGATGGTGAGGAGAGAGGTGGGTTGCCCACTGAGACTGGGGGGCCCTGTCACCAGTTTTCAAGCACAGGTTATATCTATTACAGGGTTTGAACAGGGATGGTGAGAGAGATTATTACCTTTGTTCAGCTAAATAAGGACATTGACACACAATGAGGTCAAATGAATTAGCCCCGGACTGCATAGCACCATGATGTGTTTCTCCCAGCCTTACCCTCAAAGGTGTACTTCTGCTGAAGCAATCTATCCCAAATAAGCAAGCTTAAATCTTTCACTCTCAAGCTCTCCATTGCTAAATGAAACTAGAAGACTAAACTTTGGTTTGTCTTATTCATCTGCTCAGATAAAAATTTCACCATGACCCCTGGAATCTGGGAAACTGCTGTCACCTTCTGCAGCAAGATTAAAGCAGACCCTAAGGTGACCTCTGGTTAACAGATTTCAGCTAGGATGGATTTTTGGCATAAAACTTCAGGAAAGGAATGCTCTATATCAGCTTCACAGCAACAAACTTCACTGTCTTAGTGCACCGGCCGAGCTGCCTGGCTCCAGGATGGCCATAGCTACTTCCAGAGGACAACTTCTGTAAAGTTTGTAAGGAAAGACATTTTGAACCACAGTGAGTGCTGCCTGACAGTCTGCTGCTGCTCAGTGTCCGCTTTAGAGAGTGACACACCTAAAGGGCTTCCAAACACCAACACATACACAGCATGGAAGCATCTCCCCACGTAAAGCTGCTGCCACCAGCAAGAGTGAAATTCCAGGAGCGCACTCGCTGCTGCCGAGGCAGCAGGGAAGACTCACCGCTCTCGTCGCGAGAGTTCCTTAGGTCCATCCAGGTCCAGCTGAGTTACTTTTTTGGTTGTCTGAATTACACGATTGGGATTCTCTATGTCTATCAACCCTTCCACTCCTTTGCGCTTTTGCTAAGGTTCAAGAACAAGAGGAAGGTTAAGAAGCTCTCTCATACCCAACATTGTGTTGTATCAAAGCTCATCAAATACACCGCAACACACCCCAAAAGCAGAATTCCAGATGTTTTCACTACCAAACATCAAACCCACTTATGAACCAAGATTTATACTACCAGTCATCTTCAGCCTTTATTTAAATATTCTTGCCTTTGTATTTCCCTTATAAAAATACACAAGTTTTCATTCTGAGGACAAAATGCAATCAAGTAAGGGGCTTCTTGGCTTCTAAAAACAGTCCTTCCATAAAAAATTTACTACAGGTAGCGATCAAAGACAACTTGGAGTCAAGAGCATGCATCTCTCTCCTGCCTCAAGAATCTGGGCGGTGCAAATGCATTAAGTGCCCTGAGAAATAGAGTACCTGATAATCCTCATCATCTTCATCACTCTCATCTGAATCTAAAGACTTCTTCTCCTTTTTGGGGTCTCCTGTTGCTCCTTCGCCTCCTTCTTCTTGCTCTTCTTCTTCCTACAAAAATCACAAGAAATTAGAGAAAATGTATGTCAATGAAAATCCCAAATCCAACAGTGACTCTTAAATGAGATCATTTTGAGGGATAAGAGACAGCTCTGAGAGCACATAAGGTGGCCCTTATGACACCAAAGGTGCCTGGCTGTTACAAAACATGAGCTCATCCTCAACACATAATTGTGCATCATCTGCCCCGGCAAATCACCTCTAAACAACTTTCCTGGCCTGTTACACAGAGAGAACAGCAAAATTATTGTAAAAGACAGAACTGGCTCTTTGCTTTGGCCTGGGTTTCTGGGGCACAATATCTCACGGACTGGAAACTACAGAGATGTAGTATAGAGCTGGATCCCATCTTAGATCTAGATTTAAAAAAAAAAAAAAAAAACGTAGGGAAGAGCAAATTGACAACGACCAACCAGAATACTATCATCCAAGAAATTACAGCCTTTGTAGCACAGCTTTTACCAGTCAGAGGTCTAGGAATTAATTTGTAAATCATTAGAAGGTCAGATTAGAAGAACCAGCACGGGTGTGAGTAGCTTGCTTTACCATTGCTAAATATCCCTCATCAGAGCAACTGGCAAAGTGGATGAGCTATAGGCAGTAAGAGGAGTAATTTTGTTAATTTTTTTTTTAAGCTTTCCCTAACAAAATAGCGTTAGATGTAACCATCACTATGTGAAATCCTTCTCAAAGAGCAGTTCTCTGGTTTGTTTTGAAACAAGACAGACATTTCAAGTGGGGTCCTGCTTGCTCTGTTCCATTTCCAGTTGGTTATTTTTATTAACAACTCGGAAGCAGAGAACATTTATAAAGTTTGTGAATGACATCACACCGGTAGGAGCTGGAATAATTTTGGAAAACAGGATCAGACCCATAAGCGGTTTCAGAATTTGGAAAGATGGCACGAAACCAAGAAGGTGGAATCAGAAAACAAACCAAGGAGTTATACTTCGGAAGAAGAAATCCAACGCAAAGTCAGAATATGTGGCTAAGCAGCAAACCACACAATCATCTTGAGTTACAGCTGGTCAAAACATTAAAAAGGAGTCAACAATATGGCTCATAACTGCTTGAAAGATTAATCTTCTTCTGGGAGGCAGTCATCACTATTTCCTACATGGGGTATAATTATCCTACTGTAGTCAGTGCTGCGAGGCTTCAGCTGGAATAGTATATTTGGGCTTAGGCAGCACTTTCAGAAAGTCACAGAAAAATAGCAGGGAGAGCGCCATCATAGCTGTGATAATTTGGGACTACAAGAGAGCACGTACTGCAAAAAGTAGCCAGGCCTTTTATAATACCATTCGGGCAGTTGTGTTGGGGCATAGAAGCACGCCCAAAAAAGAACTCATGCCAGAAAACTCTGTTACCTCTCCCTACAAGTCAGGGGCAAAGAAGAAAATCATGTGTACACGAAGAAGTCAAAGGAATTTGGTCTTTTAAATCTAGAAAAGAAAGAGGGCAAACATAATAATTTCAATACACAATTAGATGTCAAGATGTGAGGCCTTTTCCTTCACAGCCAAGCTGCAGAGCACGGATAAAAAAACTAGTTGACACTGGAGACTACAATGATGAAATACAGGGGTAAAAGATGGCTAGAGCTGCTGTGCAATCATCTTCCCTATCCTTTAACCTTCAAATTGTGAACCGGATGGTCCACCTGGCCTCATTTCTGAGGAACCAGACTGGATCACGCCTTGCAGTCTCCCCAGCCAGAGATATTCAGAATTCATATTGTGATCACTGACAGAATGACCCGCAGCACTTGACTAAGCTGCCGTTTCTCATGAACCGCAAGTTAAGCATGCTGTACAAGCCAGAACTTAGGACAGTAAGCACATAAGGTAGGCAAACACATACCCTTGCCTTTTGCTTTTCTGCTTGGAGCTGGGCATCAATCTCTTCAGGACTTGTGTACTGTCTTGCTCGGCCTTTGTGGCCTCCTTTCCTACCTGCACCAAAAAAAAAAAAAAAAAAAAAAAAAAAAAAAAAAGGTTTAAAAAAGGTTTAGCAATAAGCTTCCTAAGCTTCCAGAAAGGTCTACTCCTCCTGCAGCACTCTCTCTGGATTTTCAGTGCAGACAGGACAAACCAAAATAGCTCCTCTGATAGAATCTAAATGACAATCAAAAAAGGACACGTTGAACTTGCCAGTCTCAGTGAAACACTCCAAGAATTTTGGGTAAGTTATACAGAGAATTGGGATTACTGATCCATAGAAACATAGTCGTAGAATCAGTTCTTTCTTTCCCCTTGGGCTGGTTTTGGAGGCAGCAGAACCCAGAGCAGCCTCTCAGCTGTACAGCGTTTTCCAAATGAAGCACAGGTTTGTCCTACAGAGAGGGAGCCAGGAAAGTACTGCCCAAAGGGGGTACCCCCATCCCTCACACACCGCAGAGCCGTGACACTGTTTATTAGATAATGAGCTTTCAAGTGCCCCCTGGCTCTCGGTGACGCCGCCCTTCCTTGCCCACCCATGTCTATGCTTGTGGCCTCTCTGATTCACTTCCCGAGCTGGCAAGGGGTGCTCAGTCCCACAGCTGCTCTCTGCATTTCCTGCACAGGAGGAATCACGGCATGTTCCTGCGGCAGCCGCAGTTACAACCAACTCTCCGACAAGCTTGCCTCCTTCACCCCTCCCCTACACTAAGGCTGTGCCAAGAGAAAATAGGAAGCTAATTGGACAAAAGCTTTGGGACTTACAGTGAGAGCTGAAAAACTACTAAAAGAAGCCTCTATGTTTTACCGCTTTATAAGGAAAAATAAAAACAAGCTCTAGGAACCAGGAAGAGGAGAGAGGCAGCTTAGCTGGCTGGACTGCCTGGCTAAGATCTGCTCTCAAGTTCAAAATTCTGTTGATTAATGAATTGCTGAAGCCAGTAACGCTTCCTGCAAGTGACTGCTCCATTTATGTTCTTACGTAAGAACTGCTGGAAAGTAAGCTGAGTAGAGTCAGTCTCCAGCCTTAAGTTAGGGAGCTCAAGGTAGAACCAGTGTGTGAGACTGGCAAAAAGCAAACAGCTCAGGTAAGGGAGCTCTCTGCTACTGCAGGAGCCTCTGAAGTCTGACGGAAGGAGCAGGACATCTTCACACTCTCTCTCACCCTCCCTGCTTCACCTGCCAAGGACAACGGAAACCTTACGATGGTGGGGAGGGCTGAGGGGATCGTCCGTCCTTCCTCGGGACTGTGCACAACGCAAGGGAGAAATCTGTCACTGCTGTGCCACAGCCACACCTGGCTGTGCTGTTGGACTTGGAGGGACAGGGAGCACCAGCACGGGCAGCATCTGCGGGCTGCCAGCTTTAGAAAGTCAATGTTTTCTGACCAGTCCTCCTGGCTCAGCACAAACTCTCACACATTTTAGCTCAGTAAAAGCTGAGCTGTGGAATAAATTCTCTCAAAAACCCCACTGTGAAGCCTTACAGAGATTCCTGAGATGTTTTCCTCAGGTGAGATGTGGAAGTGCAGAGACCAGATTCTTCTCTCGGACCCCAGCCATGGAAGCTCATGGGCTCTCAAACCACGAGCGCAATCAAAAGCTTTGCTGCACCCAAAGACACGTGTTTTCTGTCTATCTGTTCCCAACCATCCCACGTGGCAACACTGACACCCTCTGGGAACTAGATCTGTCCCAGAGCGCTCTAGCCCAGGAGACATTACCTCACTGCCCAGCAAATGACATCACTCTAGATGGAACAACAGTAATATCCCTGACACACTATGTAACACCAAGAAAACCTAAATAAACCAAAACAGTTCTGCGCTACAAGCTTAACTGATGCCAGGCAGCCTTCTTGTCCAGCTGGGCTCAGAATTTTACGTTGGGTTCAGAATTGAAGAATGCAAAAGCCTTGTTACTGCAAATAAAAAGCAGTAATAAGGGGGGGGGGGGGGGGGGGAAAGCAACTCAAGAGAAACTATCTTACATGAAATGCCTAAAAAGAAGCAAATTGAAGAGCGAATCAATCTCATTATATTCGAGCCCGCGCACAGAGAAGTACGGCCCCTTTGAGCGGGAGCAGCGGTGCCACCGGCTCAGCAGCTGGAGGGAGTGCGGGGAGCCCGGCGTGGGGCAGGGGCAGGGCTCTGCTCTTCACAGGGAGATCAGGCCGCATGTCAGACAAGCGGAGCACCGGTCCTGCATCTGCCACCAACCCACCGCATCACGCTGCGCTACTCACGTCAGCTCTGTGCCTCGGTTTCCCTGTCTGTAAAATAGGGATAATGATTCTTATCCTCCTCTGTGAAGGATTTTTAAAATAGATTCACCTGCAGTAAAGACCACTGCTGCCTAAGGCAGGCACGCGTTCAAACACATTTGGCTTCAGCTTTAAACAGAAAAACTAAGGACTTTAAATCGAGAATATTGAAGGAATCACTTATTCTTTTTGAATCAAGGTATTCAAAAAAAAGAACAATACCATCAGAAATAATCCTGTAACAAAATTTATTAATGGCTGGTTAAAATCCCCATTTTATATTAAACAGCGATTGCAAAAATCCACTCCATAATATAATAATTCCTACTGACCTGGGGGGGGAGTGGGCAAAGATCCCCCTTTTCCCAAGAAGCAAAAGGTTTGAAGCAAACATTTAAAACTGTACAATGAAATACAGAGCAGGAAATCCTGAGCTACGGGGCATTTAAATATGGCAGTCGGGGTTACGACCCACCACAGTTCTTTGCCTTCACAAAAAATACGTGAAAGCTTCAGCCCTATCTACTAACATTGTGCAAATGGAGACAAAATAAAGTGCTTGAAAAATCTAAATAGGGAAGCAGATTTGGTACTAAAGCTTGGGAAACGCTGATGAAATAAATTGGAGCAAACTACAGAGGAGATGAATGACGAGGGCTGGTTTACATTAATGTATATGACTGGGGTTTCACTGACGCTCGCACAAGAGCCAATTATGCAGATGGTGCATCTGGAGAAGGTTCTGGGTGGATCCAGCTCAGCCCTGACAGCCTGTCAGTCCCTCATTACTTCTCCTTAATGACACAAGCAAGTCGGTACCCGCTCCATAATACCCAGATGCGGAGCTGCCGGAGCCACATGAAAGGAGCCACTTTTGGAGCCCCTGAATGGAAGACCACCTCCGCGTCCCCCCCACGCTGCCCCTCAGGCCCGGACCCTCTTGCCTGGCCGCTCAGATTCCCCGTACCCGGCCCCGGAGATCTCCACCATTGAACCACCGGGAGGGGAAGGCCGTCAGCCAGCACATGCTGCCTGCATGCCCCCCGGGATGCCCCCCGGGACCCCCGGGGTAGCCGTGAACTCCCCTCCCCGGGCGTCCGTGTGCCCCAAGCCCTGCCCCAGGGGAACCGGCTGCAGTTTCCCCAGCCCAGTGGGGAGCACATGGGGCCCAGCCCGCTCCCGGTCCCACGGCGGGTGTGTGTGTGCTGGCACCCCAAGGCCCTGACACCCCCAGGGGCTGCTGCGATCCCACGGCGCTCGTTGGGGAGGGGCACAGAACGGGAGCCCCAGCTCTGTGAGAAACGTGGAGAATCCGCCAGCAATTCGGGGCGGGGGGGCGAGGCTCCCTCCGAAGCCCTCCACGAACGGGCTTGGGGAGAAAACCGAGGTCCCCCCTCCGAGGCCACCCACAGCCAGAGCGGGGCGCGGCAAGGGGACCTCCCTCCGAGCTCCTCCGCGGCCGAGAAGGGGCAAAGGAGACACTCCCCCGCCCCGCTCCAAGCTCCCCGAGGCCAGGGAAAGCAGGGAAAGAGACCTCCCTTCAGACCCGAGGGCGGGGAACGAGCCCTGCCGCCCCTAGCACCTTCCCGGCCGAGACGGGGGAGGCCGAGCCCTGCCCACGCCGAGCTGCACAGCCGCGGCCTCCCCCCGCGCCGCTCCTCTCCTCCCGGGGCCTGAGGCGCCTACACCCCTCAGCCCTCCCCCCTCTCCCACCCCGGCTGCTTCTCGCAGGGGCGAACCCCTGGCGCGGCGCGGCGCGGCCCGGCCCCCACCTCCTTTCGGCATCGCGGCGGCGATGGCGGCTGCGGCAGCTGCAGCGAGGCCCCCCCCGGCCCCGAGCGGCGCCCCGGAAGCGGAAGCCGCCCCACCCCCGCGCGCGCGGCGCGCGGCCCTCGGCGCCCGCCCCGTCACCGCGGCCCGCGAGGCCCCCGCCGCGGGGCTGCCCTCAGCGCCGCCGCTCCCGCCGCCCCTCCGGTTCTCCCCCCGCTCCGCGCCGCAGCGGACAGAGGGGTCGATTCCCCTTTCGGCGGGCTGCCGCTCCCCGCCTTGCCCCGGCCGAGGCGGGTGTGCGCACGGCCGGGTGAGTTTCGTTCAGGCATCCGCCGCGGGCACCCCAGAGGGGCGGGGCTACGGGGCGGCCCGGCTGCGGGAGGCCCCGCGGGTGACGGCGGGGCGGAAGCTGCGGCCCTGGGCAGGTGAGCGGGCCCGGGCCCGGGCCTCCCCCCGCCGCCGCCAGCACGGCACGGGCCGGGCCCCCGCGGGCTCCGGGGGCCGCAGTGGGGCTGGCGGGGCTGGGCCGGGGTTTCCGGAGGAGCTGAGGGAGGTTGTTGCTTCAGGGTAGGCCGGAGCGGGGGAGGGGCGGCTGCCGGCTCACTTCGCTGAGGAGAAAAAATGATTTATTGGGGTGGGGCGGGTGCAGCGCTCACCCCAGGGGCCGCATGCGGCGAGGTTTTACCTCTTTCACGAGCTTCGTGAAGCTCGTTTTTATCATCGAAGGGGAAAATGGCAAAGGGGCACAGAAACCTCACGAGAAATCTAACAATTGTTTTCCTTTCGTTGTTTCCAGTGGTTCTCAGGACTTTGAAGCACCCAAACATTCGAGTGCAGGCAAACCCTCGTTCCCTCGCCTGTCGCCTTCCTTGTTTCCGAGGTGATGCCCAAAGTGAAGAGGAGCAGGAAGCCTCCCCCGGATGGCTGGGAGCTGATTGAGCCAACGCTGGATGAGCTGGATCAGAAGATGAGAGAAGGTAAGCGGCAGAGCTGGGTGTTCTCAGGGGTGTGTCCCTGAAACAAGCTTGTCCTTAACTGCTTCAGGAAGCACAGTTTCCCCTGTGAATAGAGATCGACCTTTTGGGGCTTTTTTCCCCCTCATATCTCCACCTCAGTGATGCTGCAGACTGAGACTGGGTCAGCACTGGTAGCTTTTCTCCATGCGTCCCCATGTTACAGAGCACAGAGGTTCAGTGTATGGTTGTTTTAGGGCACACCTGTGTTGAGCCCCAGCTGAAGCTTGCTGGTGTGCATGTAGGGACTGGGAGTTCTCGTCCATGCTGTTGCTCTGGTCTGACGAGCCAGGGCAGCCATGAAGTCACCTGCCATCCCAGTGCTGGTCACGTCATCCCCATCATCTGTCTTTTTTTTTTTTTTATTTTCACTTCCTAAAGGAACTGTTCCAGGTCAGGTCCCTTTCATTTGAATCTTCTCCCATTAAGCTTGGTCTTATCTCTGTAATGTATTAAAGTTATGAACATTCTCGGAACAGTTTGTTGCAAACTGACTAAGGAAATAAGTTGGCAGCCTGAAACAGTCAGCTGAAACCTGGTGTTTGTGTTCCCTCCCAGCGGAGACTGAGCCTCACGAAGGGAAGAGGAAAGTGGAATCCCTCTGGCCTATCTTCAGAATTCATCACCAGAAAACACGTTACATCTTTGATCTCTTCTATAAAAGAAAAGCTATCAGCAGAGGTGAGGAATGCAAACGCTTTACCCTAGGCAGAGAAAAACAGAACGGAGTAAGATGTCCGCCTGCAGATGTGCTTGAATTGGGGCGTTGGTGGGAAGGATCAGGTTTCTGGGGAGGGAAGATGGAGGGAGGGCTGGCGGCTGCCTGGCTTTGCCTGCTCGTCAGTACAGCTAGAGTAATTCCTGATAGCGAGTCTTCTAATGCTTCCCGGGAGCTACTTGTGATGGTGCCTGCTCCTCTACAGAGCTCTACGAGTATTGCATCAAGGAAGGATACGCCGACAAAAACCTGATTGCAAAGTGGAAGAAACAGGGTTACGAGAACCTCTGCTGCCTGCGGTGCATCCAGACGCGGGACACCAACTTCGGAACCAACTGCATCTGCAGGGTTCCCAAAAGCAAGCTGGAAGTGGTAAGGGTTTTCAGCTTGTTCCTCTGCTTGTCTGCACCCTTGCAGTACCCGGTCTACCTCCTCCCAGGTCAGGGACAGCAGAGCAGGTAGTGCTGTTTTTTCGGGTAATTTCCTCTAGTTCTAACATTTTCTATCTTTGCTGGTAGAGTTGGTATCTAGTTGGTTCTAAAGTTGCTGTCAGCTTTGGCACACAGTCGTTTAAAGTCATGAAAGTATGGGAAACAGCAGAAGACCAGATGGCAGAAACCCTTCCCACACAGACCCATTCTCTGCCTTGAGGCCCGAGCCTGCTGGTCTGTCTGCTCACTGTAGCTTGGCTGAAATACTCTCCTCGTGTTTCTTTTCCAGGGGAGAATCATTGAATGCACTCACTGTGGATGCAGAGGCTGTTCTGGGTGAAGCCTTTAGCCATAAGACTACTTGTTGAACTCTGAGGGATACTATCCTACACAATGGACTATGAGTGCAATTATAGCCACCTTCTGCGTGATTGGGTGTTTCTGTAGAGCAATTAAACCAGCAGCGTGTTCATCTGGATCATATATACAATGGTGGGTGTTTTGGAGTAGGTTTTTGTGTAGCCATTTATCTTAAAATAAAGTCTGCCTTCTTGAGAGAGTGGTGCGATCTTCTGGCAAAACATTTCTACGCCCCTCTTCTGTGTTTTGGTTGGCTGGTTTGAAGGTTGCTCTGCACACTGTGAGCTGTTCTAAATGTGGGTTGTTTTTTAAGCAGCTTTTCCCCCTCTTTCTCAAATAACTGAATTTAAAGGGCTGTAGGGAAAGGAAATAATACAGTTCTCAAAACTCCAGTCATGATTTAAGCTCTTCCCTGATCTTGTGTAGAAGGAAGCTAAGTTTCACTGGAACTCTCTGCTAAGGTTTGTAACCTGGAATTAGCACATAGATCCATTCAGGAATGCCAGAAGTCTTACAGAGACTTACAGGTCACGCGTTAAGTGCCCAGATAACACGCAGAACACAGGAAAGAGACAAAACTAGTACTGAGCTAAACCACTGTTAAATCTGATTTTGCTTCTCCCTTGTTTAGCACAGGGTTTGTTAAACTACAGCCTATCTACTCCTCTGCAGTTTAAGGAAAGTCCCCAAAAATGTATTTGCTTCTCCTTAAAACAAAGGACAAATATTTTATTATGTAGTTATCGCAAGAACTGGGGTTTGTGGAAATACGAAGCAGCTTTACTATAAGACGGTTTAAGGGAGCAAGTTCCAAGTTCTTCCAGCACCAGGAAGATGCAGACTTCAGCGTCCTGCTCGCTGCTACTTCTGCGCTGGCTGCTCCTGTGCAGCCTCTCCTTTATTGTCATCCACCCCACGTTTCGCTGTTCTGTATTTTTCCCAGGGGTGAGGGGTCTCCTCTCCTGCCATTACCTTTAACCACCGATAATAGTAGCCGCGGAAACCATCAATTTTCTCCAGGTATGGGTTCTTTGATTTATACTGCAAACAGAAATCCAACAAAACAAGTTTCTATTAGAAGAGAGCTCACTTCAATACCACTATGCAATAGCTACAAGCTGCTAGTAAAGAAACGGCTGTCAGGTAACTGTCAGCCAGATCAGGCAAAGCCAAAGGCAAAAGGCTTAGGCAGACATCTACGTTTCCCCTCCTTGTCAGTGTCCTCTGTGATGCCTTCGCACTCTGACCAGGCGTGGCTACTTACCCTGTCAAATTTGGGAGGGTACTGTGCTGCGAACTCCAGCTGGCGTATGATAACTTCATTCGGAGGTACCTGGTTATTCCTCATGTCTCGCAGGATCTCTGTGAGGTAACTGTAATCCAGGTGCCTCACAGCGGCAGCAATGAGGGTGCTGTAGATATACTTGTTGGGAGTTACTCCAGACTTCTGGAAACAACAAACGCTACAGTTAAGCTGGTTTATCTGCCAACTAGTGCAGGACTTCGAGAAGGAAAAGGTATACGGGCACTTCTTACACAAGGAGCGAGGCTCTCGCTCCAGAACTCATGTAGCAGCTTCTGCAGTGCCAGCACAGCCCTTCCCGTGAGCACTCTCCTATCCCAGCATGGGTACAGGACAGACCACCTGAGCTGGCACCCACTCTAGAGCTGCGTGTTTGTGGAGTGAGACCACAGCCACTAACTGCAGAAACCTCAGCAGGTCATTTTAGAAGCATTAACGCTTCAGTTTGCCTCTTCCCGCAGCTCAAACCCCAAGGAGCAGAGTTTATTACCTTCAAATCTGAGAGTAACTGTAGTCCATCCTTCTCTCGGTGGCAGGCAATTGCCAAGTTACAAAATGTCTGGAGGTTAGGCGATAGTCCCCTCTTCACTAGAGCTGGCAGCACGCTCTGCAAGATACAAATGTTGACATCAGTTTCCAAAGAATCTCGCTGTAGCTTTCCAGACAGAGCTGAAGGTGCCAGAACAGAACCCATAACTACTTAGAAATTAACCTGAGCACTGGTTTGTGGAAAACAGTGTGAGATTCCCAGTTTCTACTGCGGATACAGAAACAGGTCTCACAGCAAAACACAGGTAATGCTGGAGGCCTGAGACAAGGAGGTGGCGACAGGGCTGGTTCCGAGTTTTTCCTCACCTTTGCTCCTTCCAGGTCTCCCTGTTTACTTTTCTTCCTTATTAAAGTGTTAAAGAAGGTCACATCTACTTTCACTTTATGCTCATCTAGGAGTGCCAGCAAAGAGGACTCTGAGGGGCTTTGGGGTTCCACAAGCTCAGCCAGTAATGTAAAGGTTTTAATGTTGGGTTTTGCATTGTCCTCTTTCATTTTACTCAAGAATCCTTCCACGTCCCCCATCAAAGCCAGTCTATCGGACGGTGTGGCCGCTGTCCCCAAGGAAACCACGGCTGCATCAGGCATCCTGGAATCCAGCAAGTTGGGCAGGTTGCAGAAACGCTGCTTCTGGCTTAGGCATGCTTGTTCCTGCTCCATCTTGTTCTGGCCTCTCCTCATCAACGCTCCTGTCCTGCCATGAGCTACGCTGGGGCTCTTGAGAGCAGCTGGTTCTGTTTCAGCCTGATTCACATCTTTATTTTGTTGCTGGATCAGTTCTTCAGGCTGCACTGAACTCTCCCAAAATAATTGCTTTTCCATAGCTTCCACATCCAGCTGGACAGCAGCTGCACTCTCCGATCCCTTCTTCTTCTGATTTTTCACCTTTTCCTTCTGCCTGCCGGGTGCAAGCCTTAGCTGAGATGAGTTCTCATGGGCGGGTTGGAGCAGGAGTTCAGAAGCCACAACTGGATTGCCTATTCCACAGTCTCTCGCAGCACGCAGCATCAAATTGTAAGTGTGGCTATTGGCCTTTATTCCAAGCTCAGTCATTTGTTTCCAAACCTGAAAAGGGGAAGATGAACACCAGGTGTACATGATATTAAATAACAGGAGCATTTCTAGCAGATTGTAAGCATATCTACTGTGCCCACTGTTATGGTATCTACTTGCAGAAAAGGAGCAGGTTTACAGCACGATGAGGTGAGATGCCACTGGACAGTGAACAGCCACCTCGAGCTAGTACAGTCCTGCAAGATCATCCAGGGTGGTCCACCGGTGTACGAGACCTCCTCGTGGAGGTCTAGTTTGCAGAACTTCTCTTAGGAGGAGCTGAACTCCTCCTATTTCATCAGCTCTGAGCAACCTGCTGCCTTCCGTGTGTTCAAGTGATGAGTTACAATACAGGAGTACTTTTTCCTCCCCACTTAAAGCATGAAAACAAACCTGTAAGGCGTATCGGAAACCATTTTCGCTGTCCTTTATGCAGCTCATGAGAAGGAAGCTGAAGGTCTCGGCTGTGAGAACGTGGCCCTTATGCACAATTTCCTAAAAGAGCAGAGAGAGCATTAAACTTCCCAGTTACCCAGTCCGTCCCAGCTGGCTGTGAAGCTCAAATACGGCTGTTGTCTTCTGGGCATACAGCAGCAACAAAGCATAGGGCAAACTCCCGGTGCTGCAAGCAGAATGATCACTCCAAGAGAAAAAAAGCCCTGAAATGCCTGCATAGATCCCGGCTTCTCCCTGATGGGAGCTACAGGGAACTCGAGGGCAGGAACAGCAATCCTCTTAGCTGCTCCCAGACTGGCCCTTCTGAGAAGAGCTGCTGTAAGAGCTTTAAAAGGACTGAGGTATCAGTATATGGGTCTTCAAAATAGGGGATGGAGACAGACACAGTAGGTGTGAACCCCACAAAACACAACTGCCCAGAGTTTTAAAGCCAACCTCTGTTTAAGGCTGCCTCTTTTTGTGTACTTAAACTTAATGGTCGGTACATACCAAGACGATTTCATTGTATGAGACCAAGTATCAATGAAATACAAACGCATAATCTGTAATTACCCCTGCTGAAAATGAAATTTAAACAGTCTGTGCAATATGGCAACTTGCAGGAGCTTTAACCAGAGCAGACTACACTTAATATGAGAAAAGTCACTTATTTACCTTCAGTACATCAAAGCACATCCGGAGGTCTGAGCACAAGGCGCAGACCTTCAGCAGCGCGTGGTAAGTGATCAGGTTCAGCTCTTCGTTTTTGCTCTTTAGCTGCTGCCGTAATTTGAGAGCGCTCTGCAGGCCCGAGTCTTTCCACGGCGATTCGGCACAAGCATTGAACAGGGCTGTGTAAGTGGCCTCGGTGGGAGTTAAGCCTCGTTTTTTCATCTGAGGCAAGAGAAGAAGAATTGGAACTGGCTTTTTAGGAAAGGACTTCTAGGATTTTGTAACGTGTTTTTAAGAGTTTCAGGCTAAGATGATGCAAACACTAACTCAAAGGCATTTTGGAGACAAAGTAACATGACCAAATGCTTGGAACAGTTTTAGCTTAGAAAACCTGATGAAAGTTTGGGAGAGGAGAGAATGTAAACCTACATCATTGTAGAGCCGGAATGCCTTTTTCACGTAGCCAACCCTGCCGCAGCCGCCAATTAGAACAGTGTAATTGCTTTCTTCCGGCTGCACACGCTCTTCCTTCAGCATCTGCACCTCAAACAGCTCCAGAGCCTCTGCCAGCTACAGGGAAGAGGAAAATCCACGATGAGGCAGCAACAGGATCAATTACAATGGATGTTAATATACGCAGCTGTGGGCAGGTTATGGTAGAAGGTCCTACAGGACACGGGATTCCTCACAAATTCTTAGAATCATGGAACTGTTTAGGTTGGGAAAGACCTTTCAGATCATCCAGTCCAACCATTAACCTAACATTACCAAGTCCACCACTAAACCAATTAAGGGAAGAGTAATAATTTCATGTTTCCTGGCTTGGTGGCTGGATTATTTTTTAATGAAGGTAAAAGCTAAGAATCACTGAGATTGGAAAGGATCTCTAAGATTGGAAAGGATCTCTAAGATCATCAGTCCGACCATCAACCGAACACCCCCATGCCCACTAAACCATGTCCCAAAGTGCCACGTCTGCCCATTTTTTGAACCCTTCCAGGGATGGTGACTCCATCACCTCTCTGGGCAGCCTGTTCCAATGCTTGACCACTCTTTCCATGAAGAAATTTTTCCTAATATCCAATCTAACCCTCCCCTGACACAGCTTGAGGCCATTTCCTCTCATCCTAGCACTTGTTACTTCGTATTTTACTTCTCTCCGTAAAGATGCTAAGTGATAGGATGATACAGATGGGACAGAGTTGCAGAGGTGTGTCTTTCATCAACGTTATTAAAAATCAAATACGCGAGGAGCTGGGAACAAACCTTGTCTTCTTTGATGAGGGCCTTGCATTTTAAGAAGTACCAGTACGGGGTGTTCTTAGGGCCACGTCGAGGTTTGCTTTCTGGTTCTTCCTCTCCCTCTTCTTGAAGCTTTAAATTCTGGAAGCTTGCTGTGGTTTTGTGATAATATTTCCTAGAAGAAAATTTATTAGACAGCGTCCCGAACTCCACGCCTTCATCTTCATCGTCATCCTCATCCTCCTGCTCCTCCTCCTCCTCCCCAACGGCTTCGGCGCAGCTGCCAGCATCGGTCTCCCTCAGGTCGCCACGGGGCAGCTTGCAGGACGCCTGTGAGGGGCTGAACGGCCTCCAGCCCGGCACCGGCTGCTGGCCCGGGGGCTGGAGCAGGCACGGTGCCTTCCCGGAGCCGCCCTCGGGGGCTGCCCACCGCCCCGGCCGGAGGGCGGAGCAGGCCCAGCGGCACCGCCAGGCGAGCGGCCCCAGGGGGGCGAGGAGCCGCCCGGAGCTCATGATGTGCCGGCGGGAGGGCGCGTCCCCGGCGGCGGAGCGGGGCCCAGCCCTAGGCTCGCCCCGGCCCCGCTCCCCTCAGCCTCAGCCACGGCGCCTGCGCGGGCGGAAGGGGCGGGAGCGGCGCGGAGCGGCGCGCTCTGATTGGCGGAGGCGTGCGCGGTGGCCGTTGGGCGGCGGGGTCAGAGGTGACTCCCGGCATTCCGCGGGCGGGCGGCGCGGGGCGGCCAGGAGCTGCCGCCGCCGCCTCCCCTCTCCTCAGGCGCTGCCGGCGCGGAGCGGAGCGGGCCGGGCCGGGCCAGCCCGGGCCCGGCCGCCCGCCGCCACCACCGCCACCACCATACCCCCCCTTCCTTCCCGCTGCCGCCGCCCCCCAGCCGCCACCATGCAGGAGCTCATCGCCAGCGTGGACCACATCAAGTTCGACCTGGAGCTGGCCGTGGAGCAGCAGCTGGGGGCGCAGCCGCTGCCCTTCCCTGGCATGGACAGTGCGTGCGGGCACCGGGCGCTGCGCGGCTCCCTCCTCCCCGGGGCACTCGGGGCCGGCTCTCGTCCCTGTCCCCGGAGCCGTGCCAGGGCTCCCGCCCGGCAGGAGCCCGGGTCTGGCTGGGGCGGCCGGGGGGGTGGGTGGGTGGGAGGGCGGGATATGTCCGGGGACCTGAGCGCCTTGCTCGGGTCCTATCCTCAGATCATAGAATCTATGTTTCTGTGAACCCAACATCTGCTTTCCCTCTGAGCTTTCTGTCTCAATCCAGATGTGTTTCTTTCCTATGTAATGAAAGCTGGAGGTAGTACCCAGCCAGGCTGGAAAATGGAAGTTGAGGCATTACCCTGAATAAACATTGCATTCCTGCACAGTACTTTGTACTCATTAAAAAGTAATCCAGCCTCCAAGCCAGGAAACAGGAAAATATTCCTCTCCCCTTTATTGGTTTAGTGGTGGAATTGGTAGTGTTAGGTTAATGGTTGGACTGGATGATCTTAAAGGTCTTTTCCAACCTAAATGATTCTACAATTCTATACTTTTATTATTTTTTTTAATTCCCTTTTGATAGATGAGGCATTTTGATGGCAGGGAGACTTCATCTTTAGTAGGCCATCCATGGCCTAGTCTCTAACCTTTTCCTTCAGTCTAATAATCTGACACAGTAGTCTCAGGAGACTTGTAGTTTGCTGAAATTTTCTGGGTGGGCTACTAAACTCATGTTTTAATTTTGTTGAATGTTGTGATACCTGTTGGTCGGGATCAGCAAGGGATAACATACTAATGGTTGTTTCAGGCTGTTCTGGTCAAAAAAATACAAGACTGTCGTTGCCAGGACTGTAAATACAGGGTTCGCTGACGTGATTGACTTAACAGCAGAGGAAAGCCCAGTCAATAAAACCTAAATATCTGAAAAGCAAAACAAGCACCAAATGTCTGCAAATTCCCCTTGGTATCCCCCAGGATGAATACAGATATTTGCAAGGGCCAAACTTGAACAAGGAACTTATGTGGGAAAGTAAATTCCCCAAACCAAAGCACTGCATTTCTTTTGATGTTGAGGACCGGATTGTCTTTTATGGGGAAGGAAATATTTTACAAGTTGATGTGAAACTTTGTTAAAATTAATTCTATTTCTTTGTTTTCTCCACAGAATCGGGCGCGGCTGTCTGTGAATTTTTTTTAAAGGCGGCCTGTGGAAAAGGCAAGTGATATTTCCAATACAGTTATACGCATGGGGGTGGAGGGGGGAAACTAGGTTTTCTAGCACTGTCTACAGGACTCTTGTTTTTTGTAAAGATGAGGGGATAACCTAGACAGAGGATCAAACTGAAGGATGTTGGAATAACTGCAGCAATCGTGAAATGAAGGTATTTTTTTAAGAAGTTGGGAGGTGAATAAACACAGCTACCGGTATAGGAAGGCTTGAACTTATCACGTGCAGACCTTGCTGTGGATGTGTCTGTATTAGTTGCTGTGGTTTGTGGTTGCCAGGATTAAGAGCTGGAGACTATGTTGCTTAGCTCATTCGAGGGTAACACAAGACTTGTCTGGAACTCCCTGTTTTGCCGTTGCCACTAAAGGCTAAATTCATAAGAAAAAATGATGTTTTCTGAAACCTTTCTTGCAGAGGGGAACGAGGTGTTGCTGATGTCCTGTGCCTTCATTTGTCGTAGATCTTAATTGCTCTTTTTTTACCCTTCTCTTTGTCACATCCTTCTGCAGGAGGCATGTGCCCGTTCCGACACATCAGCGGGGAAAAGACAGTTGTTTGCAAACACTGGCTACGAGGACTGTGCAAAAAGGGAGACCAGTGCGAGTTTCTGCACGAGTACGACATGACCAAGATGCCTGAGTGTTACTTCTACTCCAAATTTGGTAAGGGGCATTGTAGCTCCTACTTAGCGTTCCTTGCTGGCGTGGGAGTCTGGTGAAGAGGATCCCAGTACATCCCTCTCATCCGTCTTCAGAGCATTACAGTTTTTCTGTGTCTGATGATATCGTTAGATTGTACTTTTTCAGCTCTGCTTAGTCCTTCCTTCACCTTATTGTCCCCCTAAATTTGTGACGTATTGTAGATGTCTTCTCTCTCAAGAGCTTGTCCCTTGGGGGAAGAGGGGGGAAGTTCAAGTTTTTACTGGGTTTTATGCCTTGTGTTCTGTTTTGGGTATGAGATGAGTAGGCTGAGCAGTTGGTCTTTGCATGACTCTTATTTTGGGGAGTTGATGAGCAGCAGAGGGCATGGGAGTGCAAAACTTTTATGCACTTGCTTTCCAGCTCTGGAGATCTGGACATAATGAGGCAACTTGCTGTCAGAAACTTACAGTCTTGTAGGTTTCCTTGGATTGAGGTTAGTGCGCAATTTGTAGTTTCTCCACGCTTCTGGTGCACTAAATGTTTGGTTTTTGTTATCATGACTGCTCTTTCAAATTTAGTTTCCGCATTGTTTTTAAAAGCACACATAAGTAATCCAGTCTGGTAGAACTTTACTCACCGGTGGTGAGTCCTTGGTGTTCTTCATCTAGGTTAAGGCAGGCAGCAAGACTGTTGTGCCTGAACTTATAAATGTTGGTAACAGCTTTGTGGGAGCTACATGATCCAGGTAATGTTTTGGAAGTCATTTGATCTCGAACCCGCACAATTGACTAAGAGGTGTGTTTGCCTTTGGTACAGGGGAATGCAGTAACAAAGAATGTCCATTCTTGCACATTGACCCGGAGTCTAAGATCAAAGACTGTCCCTGGTATGACAGAGGCTTCTGTAAACATGGTATGTACGTCGCACAGTTGCTGCTTCTGTGGCTATAAATGAAGGGTAGGGCGTTGCTATTCCTTCTTTGCGTGATCTGCTTGCGTACCTGCTGCTACTGAGTGCTGGGGTACGTATACATGGAACGTGAACTACTGAGCTTTGTGTTGCAGGTCCCCTCTGCAGACACCGGCACACTCGAAGAGTCATCTGTGTGAATTACCTAGTAGGATTCTGTCCAGAGGGGCCTACCTGTAAATTCATGCAGTGAGTATGCTTCCAGGCTTCTCCTGTAGTCTTGTGTTTCCCTTGTAATCCGGTATATGTCAAATGAGGGTGCTCCAGTGCTTCCCAATGGCTTTGGAGATTTGGCCAATGTTTAGTTTGTTACCGATCTGAGGATGTGGGGCAGGGCCTCTTCAGGGAGTTACCGGTAAGACTCTGGAGTGGTGATCAGATGCCATCAGTGCAGTGGGATCACATGGGTTTATATTCCAGAAGACCTCACAAGTAGAGGGATATACTACGTACGGGATTGTTGTTTTTGTGTACGTAATTGCTGTGCATCAGAATGCGAAGAGAAGTGGAGAGGGGGAGAGCTATTTCCTGTGAGCCGAATTTAATTGGCTGAATGTTTCTTCTGTTGTTTGGAGTTACTTGACTGAGCTGATGGTAAAATGTTGGCATGTGATTTGAGAATCAATTTTCTTGTTTCCATCTAAACCAGCCCTCGGTTTGAACTGCCAATGGGAACGACAGAGCAACCACCACTGCCTCAGCCGACACAAACACAGCAAAAGGTACACAATTCCCCTGCCTCCCCTACACACCCACCCTCAAAGCATTTCCCACTGTGCTTTAAAAGAAGGTGTATTGTCTAGTGGTCAGAACTGGACAGCTGGGCTCTTGGACATGGCTTCCTAGAAAGCCTTAGAGAAATACTCACTGAATGAGGGAAAACCTTTCCTATTTTGCAACAGGGCGTGATATTCTTTTGTAATTAAGAACTTGGAGACAAATCCTAATAAGCCGCAAAGCTTTGTCCCTTCTCTCTCCTCCTCCCAGCCCTCTCATGTCCACTATCTGATCACAACGGACTGCTGCTGCCTTCATCCTGGGACCCTGGTGTTTTTCCTTTGTTCTGTTTCTCCCCTCGCCTTGGTTAACCTTCTCAGTCATCAGTACTGTCCTCCAGCTTGGAGGCCAGCAGCGGCAGTTCCGTTGCTTGGGGCGCTGCCTGTAAGGGAGGGTGCTATGCAAGAATTAAACAGTGAGCAGCCCTGAGTGCCACTGTAGTGATGAAAGCCCTGCAATTGCTCCAGCTTCCCATGGAGGTCCAGTCACAGAACACTCCCACGTTACATAGAAGCGCATTGTATGTGGTTGTGCGGCGATCTGCCAGCTTTTGTAATCTGTGTGACATCTCTTGGTGATGGCAATGATATTTTAGCAGCTTAAACCTACTCTCTAAATCTGCTTTCCAGAGAAAAGCAGGATCGCTGGGCTTTGTAAGCCTCAGTGCTTGCTTGCTTCTCTCTGGTGCTCCAGCTGGCAGAGCACCCACACACAGATTTGGAGGAAAATTGGTAATTTGATAGATGGGGTGCTCTTTTCCCTTCTTAACAAAATAACAACCATAAAGGTCTTTATCCTCGATGCACTTAACGAGTCAGAACTCTTCTCCTAACCAACAGAGGACACCCCAAGTCATTGGAGTCATGCAGTCTCAAAACAACAACACTGGGAACAGGGGACCCCGGCCGTTGGAGCAGGTCACCTGCTACAAGGTAATTCAGAGGGGTGGGACGAGGAGGGAAAGCGGAGGGTGCTCGATGTAAGGAGTACAGAGTGCACGTCACCTGGACTACATCACGCTGCTTTGCTGCTGGTTGCTTGTTATGGGCAAAGGAATGGACTGTTGTGATGAGGGGTCTTGGTCCTGCAAAAGGTTCTTGCACAGCGTGAACAGGGTCACGAAACGTGCGCTCCGCTCAACAGACATTGCATTTTGCACATGGATACAGCTGTGGGAATTAGCGTTGAGCTCTGAGGCCTCTAGGTCGCTGGTTTGCCAGCTCACGGACTTGCTGTGACAATTAAGGCTGCTGTAGGCCAGACTTCGCTGCTAATAAATAGAAAGCCCTACTGCAATGACAGTTAAAGGAGACTGATGAAACGTACACGTTTCAAAATAAGAGCTAATATTAGTTTTGTCTCACTAGTTAATTTGCTTATACTTGGTGATTGTAGAAAGATTTTCTTCTCCCCTGTTAGCATGGAAGGTCCTTGCAAGTAACAGAAATGGAATATGCAAAGGTTGATCAGTATTTCAGCTGTAAACGCACCCCGTCACTGTCAAACCAAGGAATGAGCAATTCACCTTGGTTACTCATTGAAGAGCACTGGTAAAACTTTGACATGATTGAGTTTCCATCTCTGATTATTTTTCCACAAAAGCCCCAACCGTAGCCACTGGAAAAGGGCAAAGAATCTCCCTGTCCCATCAGCTTTGACAGTTACATTGTTGTACATGCCAGCTTCTGTGCCTTAGGTGCTCGTTTGTGTAAAAATTACTGTGATTGGATAGGGATATTAAGTAGCCGAATCCATTTCACTGAAAAGAGCTGCTTATTATTATAGCTGCAAGTAAATTACATAGCTGGAGAATGCTGTAGCATCAGATACTGGCATTTCTCTCTGGGCTTGAATAGCTTCAAGGTGCAAAGTCGTGATCTCTTGTTCAGGTGTGCTTTTCTCTGTCTAATTCAGGATAGCTGATCAGGAGAGTCCCCACGTATCTCGGATGTAGTGCACATCAGATGGTGTAGTCTTGGAAGCCTCAAACGCTGAAAGCCTCTGTGTGTGTTACAGCCCTGCGCTGTTTGTAGCAGTGCGCTGAGCGCTCTCTCCTTTGTAGTGCATTACAGTAACGTGGTGTCAGGTTGCTCCCAGCACAGAAGCAGCTTTTGCTCCAAGGAGTAGAAATAGCCCAAAAGTCATGGCCCTCGTGACACCGTGTTTTACTTCACCTGCTAAATGCCGCATCTTCCATACGTGGAAAAGCTTTCAAATCAGAACAGTTGCCAGCTACCTTGATAAAGGCAGCTAGAGGAAAAAAAAAGCTGTAACTGTGTAATAACTCCTCTCTCTCTTTCTCTTTTAGTGTGGTGAAAAAGGTCATTATGCCAACAGATGCACCAAAGGACATCTGGCCTTTCTCAGTGGACAGTGAAAGAGCAGAACGACGAGTGCGAGGCTGCTGTTAACACTGAGAAAAGGTTTCTGCCTAGCACTATGTCTTGAACTATTAATCAGGTTTTTTAATGCCATTACTGAAAGAACTGGTCAGAGGCTGGCTGCTGCTAAGCAACATTTTTGTAATTGTCCACAACTTTTTTTTATGTTTTAACCTTTTTAAAACAGATTTTGGCCTCCGTCTATTTTCATTGAGCCCTGCTGAAAGGTAGATCTAAAAGCCAATAGATATGCAAACCCCTCACCAGTGCAGCGCTCTACGTAAACGCATCTTACGCCAGTGTTTCTTTAAAGTGTTTTCCTTCTGCCACTTCTCTTTGGAGAACCTGCAGCGTTTCAGCCCTCCCTGTGGAAGCAGGAAGACTGACTGGGAAAATTCATACTTGAAATGCCTTCCCTTCAGTGAGGAAGCAGGGATTCTGCTGTCCTGTAGCTCTTAAAAAGCTAAGTTGCGTTCCTAGGTCCAGCCTGTTGTAGTCGGTAAGCTTGTCCTGGTGGCTGACTTAATGCATCACGTACATCAGGCTGTAAAACTCGTCCACTTGCTTTGTTTCTGTGCTTCTGGCTATACTGAAGGTTAGAAATTGATCTTCTGGGTGAGAACTGATCAAGGGGAGAATAAATTGGCCTCTCTGTGGCTAGCCAACCAATGAGGAACGGTGGTTGTAGGAAAGCCACACCTGTGCTCATTTTCCATTTGCAAAAACCAAGGAGGGAAATGAACACAGCTTGAAGAGTAGGAATAGAAGAGCCTTGCCTCAGCACCCCTGTCGTCTAGCTCACACTGAGCAGGTATTTCCATAGCCTAGAGAAGACCGAGAAGTGGAGATGTGTATTATTACGGAACACTGCTTTTAAAAGTGGTAGAGCATTTTTCGGAGAGCAATTTTTGCAAGCCAAAACCCATTCATTTTGTGAGAAGACTATTTCAAAAGGGCCAATGATAAAATGTGAATTAAAAAAAAAAAAAATTGCACCTACAACATGAGCCTTATTAATTCTAACCAGTCTCTCATTTGCTGACTGCCTTTATACTTTGTTTTTATTGAAATGTACTGATGGAAGAAGCTGGCTGTGAATTTTTTTGTTTGGTTGGGTTTTTTTTAAGAACAAGGTAATATGACTAGATTAAGAGAAGTGACCGGAGCCTATATTGATTTGAATGACCGCGGTTATTTCACTGCAGAGTCTGAGTCAGTCAAATTAGCAGTTTCAGGTGTAAGTGATTATGGTATGACAGACCATCGGACACTTCTCGTAACACATTGTGCCCCCAGAGGCTGAACAGCGGCCAAATGCCGAGGTGTGTTTTCTGCGTGTAACTAAGCATGTGGAAAGGGAACTACAACACCTCGGTGTCCGGCTGCCTTCCCTGTCTAGTTCAGGAGTTTATGGTCTTCACTGCCTGAACAGATGTTTTCCAAAACGGAAAGCCTTCGCTGTTACCACTGAAGCTCTTGAGAGATTCTTCCTATCCCTCAAGAAGTGGTTTTCCTTCTCCCCCTACTCAGAAGGGGATACCGCGGGTCCTACCTGCGTGCCCAGCTGCAGTTTCGGGTGTTGGCAGGCAGCGTCGCGACCGTGGGACGCGCTTGCTCAGAGGGGTGCGGGAGGAAGGTCAGCAGCTGGGGCCAAACCCAGAGGCTGTTTTAAGCGGCATTTATGCGCATGGTGTCTCCTTGCTGCTGCAGTGAAGTCAAGAAGCAAAGTTTATCCTTTAGCTTTAACTTCACGGACCATTGTTATATGCTATATGCATTATTATATGTCTTTTAAGCTTATACCCCTGCAGAATAACCTTGCAGCTTCTTTTAGTAATGAAAGTAGGTAGAGTTTTGATAGAAATGGGTTATCAGAGGTAAGAAGCGTTACAAACCCAGTGACGGAATGAGTTGCAGACCTTAAAGCTCGACCGATCTCATCTGAGGCAGTGCTCTGCATTGATGGAAAACCACCCAAATACCTACAGTCCCCAGGTGACGGCCTGACTGAGAATGAGAAACACGCGGCCACACCAAGAAGCCTCTTAAAGCTCAAATACTCTTCTTTCAAATCAAAATACTATATCCTTTCAGCTAGATGTCCAGCCTGTACTTAATGGCCATTAAGAAGCAATCCAATGCTTTTTACCTTTATCGAACAGTTAAATAGGAATCAATTATAACAGTTTCCCCAGTTCATAATGTAACCCAAGTAGCAGATGCTTTCCCAACAGTCTCTGAACTTATCCTTGGGGGATGAAACTCTAAGACGACAAGCTCACTTGCACAGTACAATTAACAAGTCAGTTATAAGAGCGGCAGCTCAGTAAATGTAAAGTGTATGCACTTTATTATTGGTCATAATCCTACAGATCTTAATATGAATAGTTCTGATGTATTCTGTCAGGATAATTGTTCCAGTAGCCAAGTCTGTTCAAGAGCTGTACCTTCACTTTCTGAAATTCACGCTTCAGTGGTACTTCCTGTGGCGGTCGTGCTCTGTATCATTTGAAGAAAAGCAAGTTAATTTTACTGAAGTCACAAGAAAAAAAGCACCACACCTGAAATTACCGGAAAGAAAGCACTCAAAAAAAAATCTGAGCATGTAGTTTCTAGGTACTGTCAGATCAGACAGGCAACAAGATCTAAGCTTTCTTCATCACCAAGAAAATACTGGCCATCTGATAACTTACTAAAAGTATTCAAGCTCTCTATAGCTAGAAGTCTGCTTGCCCACAGCCCTGGATTCAAGCAGTGATGGTTAGCACAGTCTTTCATTTTATTTCTAAAAGCAGCAGCAGAGTCATTGTTTTTATTGCCCCAAGCAATCTTCCGAGCTGCGCTACATACGTTCAGCCACACTGCTTTTACTTACTCAGGTGACTGTAGCTCCAGATGTAGCTGACAACAACATAACCAGCAAGCACCATGGAGATGCCACCAAGGCCCCCTTTCCTGACATTGATGTATTTATTGTAGTATCGGTCGTAACCTGCGTAGGAGAAAAGATTTCATAGCAGCTAGATGAGTTGCGTGTTTTTCTGTGTCAGAAAGAAGCAGCCCGGTTTCGCAGAACTTCAAGAAATTGGTTCTAATGAAACACCTGAGGGTCTTGGAAGCAAGTCTGGGAGAAGGCAACCTGTGTGTTAGTTAAGCGAGGTGAACTCAAGTTACTAGCGCTAAACCTTAAAAAAAAAAGGGGGGGGGAAAGCCATTTACCATTTTTCCCTAAACATTACTGTGACTCTCGTGAGCTCAAGCTGCTTTGGAATTATCTAATTCTTTCCTACTATTGTATATACAGTATGTAGGCACTTGCGTTTGATACTTCGTGTTTAAGTCTTCTTGAATGCCGTAACTATATCTATAGCAAAAGGCATCAGAACTTTTGCCAAGCGATCTATAAAAGCCCTGCATCCTTTCTTACCATCTTTAGGGATCAAGTGCATTTTTTTTCTTTTTAATTTACTTGTGATGTTGGGAAACCTGAAGATTTTCAGCAAACGGGGTCAGGAGTCAGGTCACCATAATTCCTCTTTATACAAGAAGGAATACTGAAACCAAACCTCTGGCGGATAAAGCCCATACGAGAAACAAATTTACAGATGGGAGAACAAGACACTACACCGCTCCGGGAAAGCAAAAATCGCCCTGAAGCAGCCCCTGTACTGCCGGGTCCCCCCTGCCACAGCCAACGTCCGCTCCAGCAACCAGAGATGCTTCTGCCCGGATCTGCCCAGCTCCGTTGGAGAAAGGATTCACACCCCGCGGGCCTTGGCCGGCCGAGGGGTGCGGAGCTCTGTCCGCAGGGCGGGCAGCCCCGCCGCCGGCCCCCCTCAGCCCCCCTCACCTCTCCGCAGGGCCCCCAGGATGCCGCCGGGGGTGAAGTCCCTCATGGCCAGCCAGGTGGGCAGCTGGCCCAGCTTCACGTCCAGCAGCTTCATGTCCTTGAGGGGAACTGCGGCACAGAGAGACACACACACAGCCCGGTCAGGGGGGAAGAGGGGAAGGGAGGGAGGGAGCCGCGGTCACCTTGGCCGCCCGCCGCACTCACCCGGCGGCTGCGCCATCTTGCCGCTGCTGCGGGACGGGAAGGGGCGGGGCGCGGCGCTGAGGCTCACGGGAGGAAGGTCAGGCGGGAACCCAGGTCAGGCGGAACCCGGATGTTGCGGCGCTGGCGCACTGCCGGCGCCATCTTGGGCGGGTCGGGCGGCTCATCCCCCTCAGGACGGGCCCGCTGAGGAGGTGCTGGCTCCGCTGTCGCCTTGTCCCCGTCCCATCCCCTCACCGCGGCGGTCGGTTCCCCAGTGGGGGCTGCACACGCTGCCGCAGTTGCCACAGGCACTGCATTGAGGCCAGAGCGTGTGGGGCCCTGTCACAGGGCTGGGGGCACACTGAGATGTTTTCTTCCTTGTCCGCTCCAGCAGGTCTCCTCAGTGGCCGGGCCCCTTTCCAGGGGGTGCCGGCCCAGCCATGCCGGACAACTCATGCGGGGTGTCCTCCGACACCCCAGCACCTTGCACTGTCCCCGCTGTATGTTGCGGGGTGTCAGGTGCCGGCGCTGCAGATTGTAAGAAAATAGCAGAGAGAGGAAAATTCCTAAGTCTTCATTTGCGTTGTCACAAGACTTCATCGGCAGTCTTTTGGGGGCTGCTGATGTCCCACAAATGAACTTTTTCTGGTGTGCTGTGAGGAAGTTGCAACTCTTAACGCTGTAAATGTGTATTCACAGATAGTGCATAATGCACAGATAATGCAACGTGCATTTAAGCTTATCATATATTGTAAGAAGTGAGGGCTTCTCAGACCTTTTCCAGCAGTCACCTCCCCTCTCCTGCAGTCATCTTTGCTGGCTTCAAGGCGAGAGGAGGAAAGTTAGACTGTATTTTTCACAGGGAGTAGGTGACAGGTGAATAATGTATCGTGTGGTCCCATTTCAGTGCCCACTCAGGACTTTTCCCTGTGGAAATACGCTGCGTTTTACTACAGCTCCTCTCCAAAGATGTCAAAGGCAAAAGGAGAGGCCAGGCCTCGGCGTACAGTGGAAGTACACGGGCGTAACGAGAGTGCTGGAAGAGGTATGAGGATGTGCAGATGAAGACTACTTTTGCCTTCCTGCAATAAGGAAGAGCCACCCGGATTTATTTCGTGTTGCCCACGTGTCTTTCTGGGGGACTTTGTGCACTCAGCCCCCCAGAAGGACCACCGTGGGCAACTAAAACACCTGCAGAGCTGGCCACGGTGGGGCAAGGGTGGCTTATGGGGAAGAGGACTCCAGCAGGTGTCACTCGCACTTAGCAGAACGCAGCTGCTGGAAGGATGCTCTCCATTAGCCTGACCTCTAGAGGTTTGAAATCCTATCATTCAGGTTCATAAAATACTGTCAGGTTTTGTTGTCCTTTATTGTACCGAATCTGGAAAGCAAAGTGATACAGCAGTAAACGGGGAGCGGCCATCAGCCGCTGTTTCTGACAGGTCAGCCAGGACCCCAGATTTCCTAGATATTAAATTTCCACCCCACAGGGGACTGTTAGAGATGATGCAGACCAAATTAAGGACACTGAAGGGGGCCCTCAGGGTTCCTACATAAACACGGGACTACTAATCTCCTCAGCTTTTACTTCTCTTAGGTTGCAGACTCTTATTCCACATGCTTTCCTCCTGCCGCTGCGGGACTCTTGCATTATAATCTATAGGGTTTGTGTTACCTGGCATTAAATGAGTTGAGGCACAGGACCTCTGTTGTCTCAAGAGATATGCTACTCTGTAATGCATCTTACTCAGAGGCTGGTCTACATGTCTAGCTTCAGTCTCTATTTTACTGAAATTAATTTATTTACATTGAATAGTGCTCTCCCATAACATAAAAATAAAAGCAGAAGGAATAGATTACTGCCTGTTTTTTTTCTTTTACTTATTAACATAAAGTAGGATTAGGACAGCATACTGTGCCTGATCACTTGAAGAAAGGGTTCCAGACTTAGTCCCTGTTAAATGGGTTAAAAATCCTCTTATTAAATTAGCCTTTATATTATTATTGGACTTCACTGGTAACTGTCATTTTATTGCTGAAGTGTCCCCTGATGAACTACTGTGTGGCCTTTTTACAGTACTTGCATAAAAGCGTGCTTCAAACTTGCTTCCCTCATTCTTGCAAGGCAACCTATTGTTTTAAATAGGATTACTCATGCAAGGCAGATTAATTCACCTACAGGAAAAAAAGCCAATGGCGGGTGCCTTGTTTGAAGGAGTTCCCTGCAGAGCAGAAGAGCTCAACCTGCTTATAGCAAGATCTGGGCAAATTTGGTTTGTTAGTCCATAACAAGGATACAGCTCCAATGCAATTAGGGACAGCAGTGACCTAAACCTTGGCCTGAACTGCCCGCTCTGGTAGAGGGAGAGAGGAATAGTGCTGTTGTCTTTATGCCATCTTAATCCTGAACCAAGCAGGAAGAGTTAAACGGTACAGATGTGCGGGAGGTTTTGCAGCACACGTTTCCTCCCTTTGACCCGTGGTGCTGGCCAAAATTCAGGGTCTCACTGGTTGATCCAGATTGGAGGAGGAGTGATGAAGAAGGGTATTTCTGATGGATTTCTGTTTGCTTACCAGAATGCTCACAGCCCCCCTTTCCTGAACACAGAAGAAATCCCACAGTTGAGGGCCAGTTTCCTTGCTTATAGCTCCAGACCTGCTCCAGGCAGCAACGTGACCCCAAATCCCTGTCTCTTGTACTCAGGCCAGGTTTTATATCAATGATTGTTCAGGCTGTTTGAAGTTTCCGTTCCCTGCCTGTTTCAGTATGCTGTCTTTCTGTCTCCACCTGAACTGTACTGTCCGTCCACACACAACCTTCTTTCCTTTTAATATGCTACCCGAAACTGTCCTCCCAGAGCCTTCAGGTGCTTGAGCAATCTTGCATTGTGGGTGGAAATAGACTTAATGTCTCCTTCAGCTACCCTAAATAAAGGAGTGCGGTTAAACCTACCAGTTTCAAGAAGGTTTAACCCAACCTATAACAATAAAAGCCTAATGGAGTGTTGCCCTGAGGTTTTCATCTTACTGAAGACCCCTCTAGAAAATGCGGTGAAGTTTATAAGTAATGGCATGGAAATAATAGGGAGTACATCATTCAAAAAACCCAGAGTATTTTGCAAAGGACGTCAGTAGATACGAAAGAGGTTTCCTTTCTGCGGTAGCAACCGTCACACATAATATTGCAGCTTTCAGACCAAAGATTCAGTTGTGGCCTGAAAAGTTAAGTAACACTCTTCATTAAAGTTGCTGAAACGGAGAAGTAAAAAGCGTAACACAACCTCCCTCAGACTGCAAGATCTTAGAGGCTGGGATAATTTCTTCATTCTCTGTGCCACCCTTTGAAAACTCGGGGTCTCACCTGGGCCCGGTGGTCAGCAATACAACAGTAACATGCAGGCACAGTGTCCACGGTTGTGTAAAGTAGCACGGAGCGGCCTTCAAGAAGGTCAAGAGACAAGGATTTACCTCGCTGATCCTGCGCCCACTGAAACTGATGACAAAGCGCCCGGTGCTTTTCATAAAGGTTTAAACTTACCCAAGTGGACAGAGAAGGTTCTGAAACATGCGCTTTGGCATCAGCTGCTTCTTGGCTCCTAAAGACCTATTTCAATCTTCCTATTTCTTAAGTCTTCCCACCAGCACAGGTTAAGCGGCTGTAGCCATCAAAGAGAAAGAGAAGTTATGGGCTGCCAGCGCTTCCAGAAGCTCAATGGAGAGATGCGTGTTTTATCAACCAGTAATTTGGAGAAGAGTTATGGTCCCAGGTAGCTTGATCCAATCTGTTATTTTTTAATCGTATGAACAGTTTGACGTGGTGAGAGCAGTGCAGCTGCTCAGCATAGGTCTCAACCTCATTCATCTAAAAATGTGCTTGCAGTGGAAACCAGACTCCAGAGCTGAATAGGATGAGAAAGGGGTGTGGAGTTTGGAATCTCTTCCATGGCCAGACTTCCTCAGGAAAATGGTGAATTGCCTTGCATGTATAATAATACCTAGGGACTGGCCCAGCAAAAGCAGTTGAGAGAATTAACCTATGATTGTAAGCAGATTGCTTGCTCTGTGTTATTCCAGAGCTATTTTCCTTAGTCAACCTCAAAACACTTTACAAAGGCGATCGCTTACCAATGATTAATGGTTTAGCATGTACATCGTTCTTTTCTCCTTCGCAGCACTTGAGTATAGATGCATCTTCATGCTCCCCTGACAAAATGTGTAAGTTAATGTTATGATTATCTTTTCGAGCGGAGAAATTTGAGCCCTGTGTTTAGGACTGGGGAGGGGGAATTCCTCCCTCCTCCTTTTGTCCCATCCTGCTGGCCTTTGCTTCTATCTGGTGTCAGTTGCAAAAGTACCTTATTTTGTAGGTCTTTGATCAGCCTGCTGGTTAGCTAAATATATACCTGTGGGGAGATAATTACATGCTATCAGTAGTAAAGTGTAGTAAAATAATTTACGTTAATTAAAACACTTGCAAAACCAAAGCAGGAATTTTCACTAAGGTAGGTCTGCTGCAGCGACAGCTGTGTCTGAGACTGCCTGCTTCCCACAGGCAAACATGAAAATAAAATCAGGGACCAGTAAAAAACAGTTTCTTCATGCTCAAAAGAGGAAAGACGTGTACCCACTGGGGAAGCCGTGGTGGTATGAGTCCAGAAGGGCAGGGCTGAACACATCTTCCATCTGTGCAAGCAGATCTGCATTCGTGAGCATGGGGAAGGTTGGTGTGATGAATCCCATCTTACCAATGTGTCTGCTTGGCGAAGCGTGAGTGGCCCAGCAGGAGGGTCGTACAAATGGGCCTCATGTTATCGGGGGAGGATTTGGAGCCTAATTAAATAGTGTGACAGAGGCTTAAAAAATCACCTTGTTACCATCTTTGACTCCACTGTCAGTTCCTTCAGCACAATCCTTGTACTTTTCCTCTCTTCCCACATCTACATCTGATGAAAATACTCAGCACTTGCATAGCCTTGCATGGAAATTATCTATCTGACCTTCCCTGGGTTGCAGGAGTCGATGGTTATTCTCCCTCTGCTGGCTTGGGTCTTGGAAGAAGCTCATGCTGACATGGGTCTAATTCAGACCAAAGGCGCTGGTGGGTTTGGGACATTATCACTTCCACAGCCCTGTGGTGCCCATCGATGGTGCTTCCTGCAGATCTCAGACCACAGCCAGTCTCCAGCAACCCAGTGCATCTCCCCACTGAGCGCTTCTGGAGGACTTGTACCCCAGGGTTTCTCTTTCTTCCCGATGGCTGCAGTCACTTACACATCAGACTCAAGTGCGTGCTTAGGAGCCGAGAAGCACTACTGTTTCATTTAGACCTCATTCTTATTTTTTTTACCGGTGTGTGAGCTAAGGATCTCTTAGAAGACACAAAGGAATCGGGAGGTTTGTAGCGCTGCAATGGGAGATCCACAGCTCGGTCCCCACCAGCTGTCTCTCACTACACAGGCCTTCCAGTCTGGTACTTGCACATCCAGACAGTTAGACCATGCGTCTTTCTCCAGTCAGTAGATGCAGTCACCAGTACGGGATTCACGGCTGTGTTTGATTAGTTGGTGAGTGAGTTGGTAAGATACCTGCTGCTCCATCTGTTCTCCCTTTTCTCAGTGCTTCTCTGTGGTGCAGCGTGGATGCACACGTGTTTCTTCGCATCGTTCTCCCCCCACATGTATCTCTGTGGTTTTGTTGTCATACTTCACTCGCAAATGAGAGATGTTTTGCAACCCCTCCTCAGCTTGCACCGGATCTCATTCTAGCTTTTTGCAAGGTAGTGAAAGTCGCACAACAGATCTGTCTAATCAGGCTTGCCCAATGGCCATGTTATCCCATACGCTCGGCAAGAAAGGAGCTTAAAGCCAGGGTGAGAAAGAGATTCCTCTCTAAAGATCAGCTAAGAGGCAGGTGGGATTTCAGCCATGCGACTCTGACATTCAAGCAGGGCACATGGGCACCCCCCTTCCCTCTTCTGCTCTGCAGCGCAAACTGGGAGGGACCGCAGGGGACTGGGACAGGGGAGCCAAGCTGAAGCAGGAAGTATTCAAATGTATTTCATTTCAGGGTGACCTTTAACAGGTGTGGATTTACTGATGGGGAGGGGAGAGGGAAGTAAGCGAGGGATTAAGGGGACTTTACCCTCCCTCCACTTTAAGCACCAGCTTGCGCAGCATTCCAGTACTATGAGATGCAATTTGTGGCTGTTTGGCTTTGTATCTTCTGCCTCCCTCGGTTCTGGTCAGGATTGTGGCTGCCCCTGGTATTTAGCAGTGCTGGGGATTCAATAGATGGAATACTTCTCGCGGAGACGAGGCATGCTGTACTGCCAGGTGTCTCACATCTAAACCTGGGATGCGGGGCAGGGGAGAAAAAAATCATCCTCTTTTCTGCAAGAATTGGGATTTAACCTATAGTGGAAGTGCACAGTCCAGGCAAACGCAAGGTGTATAGTACATTCCCTGGGTGACTTTGCCTGGAGATCTTCTCGTCTTGTCCTAGTGCTGCTGCATGCTGTTGAACAGCTGCTTGCCTCTTACCCGGTGTCTGCTGCATTTCAGTGATGGATTAAGGCAACTCTCCATTTTCTTATCCCTCTCCAAGGGGAGTTGTAAAGTTTAATTAATTACCTTTTGTAAAACATGATGAGATTCTTGGATGATAAATGCTACACAAATGTAGAGTATTTTTTAATGAGCGCTGTATGATGGCTGCAACAAAATGCTTGTTTAATCAAACCGATCTGAGCTGCAAAAAATCCTCACCCTGCTGCTATCAAACAGCAATGTTGCCAAGCACTCTGTCTTTCATGGGCTATTTGATTTAAGGGTCCCAAGGCGTTTTTCAACACTTTAACAAAACGAAAAGGCACGGAGTGTATGTATATATCTGTATATTATAGATCTTTCCCTTCATGTATGCAGTTTCGATTATACAACAATAGCACTCAGCCATAGGGAAGGGAAAGCTCCGTTAACAGCGTGGTTGGGTGTCACGGCTGTGCGGCCAGGGTCTGGATACCTGCCCTAATTTTGCCTGGCTGTGTCAGGGACCAAAGTTCTGGCAGCACGTATTTGGGTTTTTTACGAGTTTCCCACAGCTGTGGGTATGTGAAATCAGCCTGGCTGCAGCTTCTCTGATACTCCCTCCTAAGCAAACGAGGTTAAAATGAAGTCTGGGAATGTCTGTCTTTGTTGCACACCGCAATGTAAGCCTGCTCACAGAACTAAAGGTAGTTTCCATAATGAAAATTGCAGCCTGCTGTAATTGCAAGCAGAATGCCATTTCTTTTGCTGGGATTTGGTTAAGAAAAAAAGAGAGGAATTTCTTGAGCTAAAAGAACTGCCTTGGGCTACTCAGTGGCTAGAACTTCAGCCTTACACTTCCTCCAGAAGGCTGCTTCTGATGTTATCGGAATGCTGAAGCATCATATCACCGGTGAACAGAGGAGAGATAGGACTTGGAAGAAGCACTTAAAGCAGAGCCTGGAAAAAGCAGTCTGTAGATTTCCATCCAGTGATGACACAGCCCAGTCCTACCCAGCCCTTGGGATCCGAGGATGCTCTCAGCAGAGGCTGCTATGGTTTCTGGCACTGGTGGTGTGGGACTGAAATGGTGGCAGCAATCAGTCAGAGCCCCCTGTACTTCATCTGCACTACCATTTCCTTAAAGCTGCTGCTTTGCAAAATTTGCCTTTTCTGGACCTTTTGTAATCTCTGCTTCTTTCGGTCAGCTGGAGTTTTCCTTAAGGGGAGAAGAAGAGGAGGAGAATGGCTTCTGTGCAGATATTGGCTGGCTGTGCCATGAAGGAAAAAGAAGACACAAGAAATGAGCTGTTGAACCCATGGTGCGATGAAAGGGATGAGTGAGACATTTTAGGGAATAACCAACCAATCAACCAATCTCACAAGCAATTTGTCTTTCTTCATTATAAGGCAACACCATAGCGGGAGAAATGTAGGGCCATTCTTCAGAAGATTTATTGCCCTGTAGCATCTGCGTGAGAAAACTCTAAGTGCTGAGTAGAGCAGGAAATTGGAAGTAGATTGCACAACCTGCAATTCAACAAAGTTCTTGGACCTTTTGGGGAAAGAGAGTGCTGGACTTTCAGAGCTGGCTCTAGCTTGTAAGGCTTTCTCAGTCCTGGGAGAAGAACCAGTGTAGGTTTGGTTAGAGCTGATGGAGGCTTTGTCATTTACTGGTCTAGATAATAAGAGCATCCCAGAGCGCTGCTTTAACCAGTACAGCGGAAAATACCTCCCAGTGCTGCGATGGTTCTAACTGTGCCTAAGATTAGTGAACCAAATGCACTTACGTGAGCTACTGGAGTTTACGGGACCTCTGACAAGAGAGGGGTGCCTATGTTTCCTGCCTGTGAACATATCTCTTTACAGCCCTCTGTATGTACAGCATTTTCTCAGAAACCAGCCTCAGGGACAATTATACATTAATAGCTACTTCTTTCAGAAGCAGCCAGCCCTGCTCCTGAGAAACAGCTATTTTCAGGCAGTCTTGTTCCTGAGGAACTGCTATTTTTAGTGAGTTCTATTTCTGAGGCAAAAAAAAGAAGCAGCAGCCATTTCTGTATCCCTCCACCATGGTCCAGACCCACTAGCTGTGGTTGACTTGCATTTTGCAATAAACATTTCCTCTTTACATCTCAGTGGCCTGAAGAAAGTGGTTCTCCACCCATCACAGAAAGCAGCAATCTGAGCTGGGGCTAATTATGCAGGGAGGGTTTGTGGGAGGCAAAGCCGTGCTCACATGCTATAGATTCCATTAGGACGAGTAGGGAGATGTAATGGGGCTCTCCTGGGAGATGCAGGACTTTTAGATACCTAATTTGGAAGTCCGTTCTGGTATCCATTTTCAACATCCCAAGAGTAATGATTAATCCTGTACTCCAGGTTTCTCTGAATCAGTTTGTAGCTGTAGTAAATATGGGCTGAACATGATAACGTCATTGATGCTATGGGTAAATGACTTGAGGCAAGAGAAGCTCGGGTTTTGTGGCCATTAACTCACTGTGCACAGTCATCTGGCAGCGATTTCGACTCAGGAATCTGCAGCTGAGATAAAAGAGGCTCTGTCAGAGCTGAGGAATGCTGTGTTTTGCAATATAAGTATCTAATATGCTGAAGGCCCCATAAAGGCACCCCAGCAATGCTGTGTTCTCATTCCTGCAGCATCCCAACAGCATGGACCCAGAGATCTTCCGTATGTTCTTGCGGCCATGGCCTTTCAAGGGGCATTTGGTAGATGCAACCGCACGAAAATTCCAGTAATACCTTTTTGTACTCACAGATTTAATGCAAATATTGGTGTCCTGACACAAGGGTGAAGTGATTCTCACCACGCTGAAGCTGACCTGAATTTCAGCAGAGGCCGTGCAAAGTTCATCTCAGGTGTGTTATGATCTCTTCCCTACAGCAACTCCTGCCTCTGATGATAGGTGTGGGACTGAAGGTAACAGGTTTGGAGAACAGTGGCATCAGCAAAGAACATACACCAGACCCATGTCTTGGCAGGTTTGTATATACTAGCAGGTCTTTCCCTGGCAGGGTGTTGCTATCTGGATTCAATAGAATCAGCAGCTTTAGCCTTTGAACAGGGTCATGGCAGTATTGAAAAAAAGCCGCCCATCCTTGCTCTGGCACCATTTGCTCAGGGGCTGCTCTCTAAAGACTCGTGTGTGTGTGGTCTGAAGGTCACTCTTTCTCGGAGATAGGCTCTTCTTTCCTGTCTGAGTGAGAAGGGGAGGCTGTTAGCGGTTCAGCGTTGTAAGCAGTTTCCCTCTGCTCTTGTGCAGGCAATACTGATGAACTTGGTCTCTAAGCGAAGATTATTTATCTTGGTTTTAACCCTCTGCAAGAGAGGAACTTGGTTGTGTTTGTCCTGCAAAAACAGACAGTTCCCCCCTGCCCCTCTTTTTTAAAAAATATTCCTCGTATCCTCCCATCTCCAGAAAAAGTCATTATCTCTGGACAGTTTCTTGAAACCAATTGCCTTTGTATTCCGGTCATAAGCAGAGCATTGTTCAAAGTACGAGTGAGTCGTGGCTGCTTTTATCACAACGAGAGCCCGTTATTGGCACTTTTCCCTTTTTACTGCTTCACTAGAGAAAGGCAGGCGAAAAATGGGACAGAAATCTAGGAAATGAAGGGTAATTTACAGTTCACAAAGGAGCAGTAAAAATTAATTAGCTGTCTGAGGATCCATTCCGACCTGGGCCATGGAGTTTGTGCCAGCTCTTTGCATTGCATAAACTGTCTGTGCTGTGCTAGGCTGCTGAGATCAGGCTTGTGCTGTGAAATTAAGGCTCTTTGCCGAGGTAGCAGTCCTTTGGGGCATGCAAAATGTGTACGCACACCTAATTTGGTGTGCCAAAGAGACATGATGGTGCATATAACTCAGGTCATTACATGCTCAACTGGCTACTTATGACGTTCACTATTAGTTGTCACAGTAACTGCTCATGGAAATTACAGATGCAGTTATCCACATAATTTAACACTGAGCTCCTTTGAAAATCCAGGCCTCATTCCTCCTCCTTTTCCATGTTGGTGTCCGCATGAATGAAACACGCTTTACACACCATATCCATATGGTCCAATTCCAGAAGGGGACAGAGCCCCAGCGGGATGGGAGAGGTGACAAGACACCGGCCCCGCTCAGCTCTGGGCCAGTCTGGTCCTGCTGCGGGATGCAGGAACTGAGCAACTCCAGCATCTTGCCAATCATGTTGCCAGCCCTCCAGTCAAGCCTGAGATCCCCACCTGGAGAAAGAACTTCACAAATCAGAAATGTCCTAAATTGGATCCTTTTTTGGTGCATAATTTTCAAAACTGTAATTTCCATTTGAGAACTATTTGTCCTGATCCTGAGCGTCAGCTGAACTAATTTTTTTTTTTCCCTGTAGTTTAATTTAGGCAGCAGATGCCATCAGAATGTTAATGCCTTCTTAATTCTCACCTACATGCTTTTATTCTTATTAATTTGTTATCTGGGGCTTTAATATTCTATTTTTTTCCTACTTTGATCAGTTGAAATAATTTGATGGCAGTGTTTCAACAGGGCTTGCAATGGGAAAGTGTGTAATGGTGCATCACCAATGTATGTTGCTGTGTATCCTGCGGCGTGCTCAGCTGTTGTACTGTGAGAGCATGAATCATGTGATGTTTTTAGGTGATTATAGATGAGGCCTTACTTATCCCTGCTGTGCATAACTAGAGAGGGAACAAGCTTTAAGGACCGTTTCCCTGGTGCAGCATCTTGCCCAGTGCAATCTAAGGGTTGGCCATCCAGGAGTGTGATCCTAGCCCATGGAAGTGGGGACGGATGGGTTCATTGCTGCTCCCCAGCCGATACCAGGTCCGACTGTGCAGGAGCATCTCTCGCTTGGGTACAGGGAGGCAACAGGTTCTGAGACGGGTGTAGTGAATGTTATGTAGGAAAGGTTGTTTCAAGTAACAAAAATAAAGTTAAGGAGTGCTAGTGAAAATGATTGGTTTTGCTAGTGTAATCAAAACGCTTCTGCTTAAAGGAAGAGGAAGAAAAATGCCCAAGTCCCAGACAGTTTCTCAGTCAGTGCGGTTGGTTCACTTCCTCCTGGCAGCCGAGAGAAAGGAAGCCTTGCCAAACTTTGCTGGCTACTTTGGTACAACTCCAACAAGCAAAGAAGCCCTTTTGCCCAGGAGAGGATGGGAATGACCTGAATCCCCATACCAGGAGGTAAATAAACAGAGGGAGAGGGGAACTATTTGACCCTTTACGTTATGACAAAACTCCTCTCCTCATGCACTCACACATAGGTTTGGGGTAGGCAGCTGGAGATTATTTTATCACAATGACAGATACAAGGTGAGATTTTCTAGAGGGACTCTTCCCCATTGTGAGACAAAAGACAGAAGAGAAGGAAAGGGATGAGGATGAATCAACATTTTGCTATGTTGTTTCTCAAGCCCAGTTTCTACAATGAGTTCCAACACGTGCATACTTAATGCTCTAAATTGGATTTACCTACCCTTAAATGATTCCGTTTCTCCTAGGAAATCTAAGTCTGTGGGCTTGCAAATACACCTTTTCCTAAAGCCACTGGCTCGATTTTAAGAGGGACTAATTTAGGAATAAGGGTGTGATTCTCTGTGTTCTTGTTATTGCTTGTTATTTAAGGGATGGACTAGGTGTCTTGGGTTGTCCCCCAGACTTTCTGGGAAAAGCATGGACCAGGTTCCATTTTATCCCTCCAATACTATTTGCAGATACCAGAGGCTCAGACCAAACATCTCTTTTCATTGAATCCTACCTACAGGATGAGGGGTGCAGAAAATTGCAAAGTCACGTGGTTGGCTTTTTGCAAAGAAGTTTGTGAAGATGAGGTTTGTGTTCATGAGAGCAGCATCTCGCGTTCGCACTCCCAAACATGTCTGAGTAAAGTCCCAATCCACATGTGCCCTTTGCAGACTGTTATTAATAACTGGCTAGTCTGTGTGGGGTTTTGCATGGGATCTGTGCTCCAAGCCAAGCAAACATTAGCCAGTACCATGTGCTCGGAAGTGCCGATTGTGTTCATTGGAGTGAACTCCAATGATCAGAGTGACTCCAGCAGTGACTCCAGATCAGAGCTTGCTCACGTCCAGGCAGCCTGAAGGGTGACTCAAATGGTAACGAGCTTGTGAAAGAAAATCTCCGCATTCAGATCAAAGACTGCATAAGGCAGGGGCCTGGATAACAGCTGCATCCAGCAGTTTGGTGGGAAAAATCTGAGTAGGGTGAAACTGTGGCTTTCATTTGAGCAGATGTAGTCCATCTGCTGATGGGATCAGGGATGAGACAGCGTCCTCTGGAAAGCTGGGATTAAGATACAGAAGCGGTGCATGCAAATTAGGCATCAGTTTATGCACATGAGAAGCACGACGGTCTTCTGGTATTTTGGTTGGCTTCCAGGTTCGGATTTGGAGTCCTTTATTTCTGGTGCATGAAGGCATCAGCTGATGTGCTGTGCCTTAAAAGATGCTTCTGCCCCTGATGTCTGGATTCCAGCACGACCCAGTGCAATGGCAGTCACACACTCAGCACAAGCTGTCCCCCCTCCCTCCCTGCTTGCCTCCACAGGAAAGTGGATCCTTCCGCAAACCAGTCCCAGCTTGGACAGAGATGCCAGAGGAAAAAGTTTCAGAGGCCAGGTCCTTCCACAGGCTTTGCCCTGTCCATCACCCTTGAAACTCAGTCCCATTAAGAGACGATAGCTTTCTGGCTGATGGGAACTGCTGCATGACACATCGGATATTGTGTATAGGACTTGAAGAGGTCGATGAGAGCTTTCTGAATCATTCATTACCCGGTGAAGTAGGTGAGTGACTGCTATTGTCCTTATCCTTTTAGAGAAGGATGTTCAAGCACAAAAAGGTTGAGAGATTTAGTGAAGGTCCCTAAAGGAGGAAGCATCAGAGCGCAGAAATAGTGCTTGGTCCCATGCTCAGACAATTATTCTTCACCTGTTTCTCTCTGAAAATCATGTGCTAAGGATTAATGTTATTACGGCTGGTCAGCTTATGCCGCAGAGACCCCATAAAGTGAATTTAGTCTTTTCTGCTATTTTTTGGTAGTCCATGAGTCAATCCCAACTCACCAAACAGTTCCCGCTGTGTCTCCATGACAAGCTTTCTCTCTTGGTAGGTGTTCTCTGCGCTTGGTTGGGCATTCGGTTCACATGAGGGTTTTCCTGATTCTTGTTCAGAGGAATGAGGCTTTTTCTAAAAACAAGGAAATCCTAAATGTTAGATTGCTGCTAACATTCCCTGGGGCTGCATGGAAAGAGTCATTCTTTAGGCTTCCTGAATGGTTTCTTTGGTTCTCAGCAGCTCTCGCGCCGTTCAAGAACAACATTGTTATTTGTGCTGTTATTGCAACCAGGCATTGACTTGGGGAGCAGTGGTGCTAGGTGCTGTACGAACACAGAGCAGCTGGGTGGTTGGGTGGTCTTTGTCCTAAGGAACTTATGAGAGCAAGGTTTGCAGTGTGCTGCAGGTCAGGTCTGTCTTTATCCTTCCAGCTCTAGTGCAATTGTAAGAGGTAAATAATAGAAAGAACAGAGTGGGAAGAAGGTCTTCTGCCTGAGATGTGTATCTGAGGTAATTCCAGGATAGTGGGGAATAGAGAAATTCACACATACACACTGGTAAATATGCATAAATGAGGGACTTGAAGAGACCTTCTGTCTATTTGGGAACAACTGGAATTCCTGCTAAATAAGACTCAACAATTCATGTGGCAACTAGGGTGGTCTTGATTTTTAACCAATAAAAGAACCAGCCTCTTGATCCCTGGCTTTTTTGCAGTATCTGTTTCTTTCTCTTTTTCTTTTTCCTTTTCCCAGCCAAATGCTCAAACATAGCCAGAAAAGCCTGTTCTTTTCCCAGCTGGCTGCATCTCTGTGGAGAGAGCCTGTGGCCCTCTCCCATTTCAGGCCTGTTTGACCTTGCCTTGTAACCAGATGTTTCACTGGAGAACTTACACTTGAGAGAGCCTGGGTTGCATTCAGCTGCTGGTGAACTCTCTGCCTCGGTCAAACGGCTGTAAACAAAACCAGCCCAAGAAAAACAAAACCTTTTCTAAACTGAGTTGGCCAAGGACAGGACTGAATCCAGAGATGCAGATGGCTGTTAGCATGTCTGTGAGGCTGCAGAGAGAAGCTCATCTGCCATCCCTGATCTTCAAAGATGGGTTTCACTTAGCTGAGGGATCAGTTTTTTGGGATAACAACTATTGTTCCCCTGGTTTCCGGGGGTTTGGAGATACGTGACACAGAGACCCCTTTCAATGCTGCCCACGGTGCATCATACTGTTTGCAGCTGTCCATGCATTTGAGTGAGTTTCTGGCCAAGAGTATTTAGAAAGTGGTGGCTTGCTGGCCTGAAAGTCTCAGAAGAAGGAATCACAAGAATACCATAGCAAAACAATTAGTCAGGGACATCGTTTCTTCTGAGAGGCATGTCACATGTGTGTTGAGATTATTCACCTGGTGCTTGCAGACAGGCTTGCTGCAGAGACAGTCCTGTCTTCCACACTTGGTCAGGAGAAGATGTGAGCAATGTCTTCTGGGGTAAAAGCTACAGCGGGAGTTTAGATTGTCAGAACGTTGTTCTTCAGTTTGGGAAGTGGCCAACTCTCAGAGTTCCCATTTTGCACAAGACATGGTGGGGCTGATCATTAGTTTAGATGCGATGAGAGCCTCTCTTGCAAGATGGCATCTAGAACGGCATGGGGTTTCCTCATCCTGTTACTGTGACAACTTACAGGCATTGGGGGCTGCTGCCCCAGGCTCTTCCAGCTTGGTTAGGACCTGGGGCTCAGATCTGAGAAGGTTTTTTCCATGTGAGTTGTGCTTGGCCAGGTTAGAGGGCAGAGGAGCTTTGCAAACAGCGAGATTTGCCCTACCATCTCTGAACAGAATCAGTTCTTGAGCCAGAGCCATTCTCTGGTAAAAGGGTGTATTACACTGAGTTGAGATTGCTGGGAGAGGAATTGCTTGGCACACTGATCACTGTTGGGCCAGGAAGGATGGAGGCCTGTGACTGAGCAGCGTACACACAAATCGTGTTGATAGCCACATCAGTGATTTCTCTTCCGCAAGGGTCAGGCTTGCCTGTCCCCAAACATCTGCTACCACTCAGCAGACATCCACCACTGTGTTGAGATATTTATCCAATATTCAGTATTCCCTCAGAGGGAAATGTGCCATCTCCTGCTCCTACATGTATACTAACTCCACTTTCTACAGCCAAGTACCCGCTTGCCATAGGAAATGTCGAGGTGACCTGGCTACAGCCCATGGCCACTATCTCCTCTGATCCATCTCTGGTCCCATAAATCATTTTTAATAACCAGAGTGCTCTTAATGCAGCAGTTCTAATGTGGGCTAGATCTGTTTAACCTAATCTGAGTATTAAAGCTGGTCACAGTGATATCTGAGCACCTGTGACTTCCTCAGACCAGCTAGAATTCAGGACTGCGAAGCCAATGGCTTTTCCTGTTCATGCTGTACTGACACATCCCTCCTGGGGTGATTAATACCTTCCAGAGATGGCATTAAGGTCAGCTACACCAAGGTAAGGAAGACATGAATGGGGCCATAGGGCAGATATTCCTGTCAGATTCCCAAATGAAAAAGTTTTCCAACTTTCCAGACCTTGGCTTCAGCATCTCAGGGAGACATTCTTCTTTTGCAGGAGGCTCTGGGGGTGGGTGGCATTGCTCAGCCAACTGGGCACAAGGAGAGAGCTGGAAAGAGGAAGGGATCTGATAACACTATTTTGCCCTCTGTGCTTAGATCAACACTTCACTCTGTTTTAAACATCCGCTTCACCATTCCTGCCGTCCAGTATCCCACTATGGCCCCAGCAAGAGCTATTTTAATCCCTCATCATTCATCGGGAGGGCCCTTCCTGTTCCCGTTCTATCTGGTCCCGCATGCATCTATGTGCATCTCTCCACCAAGAAATCCCCTGTGCTAGCTGTTGTCGGAAAGGTCACCCAGGGATATTCACAAACAGCAGGTGTAAAATTAACAACTGGTGCGATTCCAATCATCTGGCAGGAAGGAAAACATTGGACAATAGGTAGAGCCAGGGTAAAGTTTCCAGCTGAAGGCTCATTGCCTGATATAGGACAGCAGATCGGTGGGCTGGGAACTCTCCTAAGAATGTGAAACCGATAGGGTATTAGCAGGCCCTCTCTGCCCCTCCAACACAATTGTTTTCAGCTTGCTCAAAAATACTTGGAAATGTTACCGAGCAGGACGTGTGGGCGAGAAGGCATCCTCCAGCCAATCAGCCGAGTAGATTTCAGCCCTCCCCTTGAATTTCAAGCTTTTGTTTTCCCTGATGGAAAGGAAGGTGAATCCTCCATGATTAATTTAAGGATCTTAAAGCATTTTGGATGAGTTCCTGCAGCACACTAACAAGTGGTGCTCTCAAGGATTACGGAAATTGTGGAGAGATGGCAAGATAGATGGGTGGATATATATGATCGATACAGATTCTGACCCATTATCATTTTTAGCTGCATGAAACAATGTGAGTGTCACTCAATAATGGCATCTTGATGGTATAAGTCTTTTGGAGGCATGAATGGTAGATCCTGTTAAACCTTGACCAGTGTCAGCAACCAGAATGGTGGCTTGAGTCCATGAGCACAGCAGTAAGATTTACTGTATACTTTAGGCTGTGGATGTACCCAAGGAAAGTTGACAGCACTGAACACAGTGAAGACAATGGAGAATGGAAAAAGTTGTTGAGAAGTTTGGTTTAAACCATGGTAAGCTGAGTTGTTCTGCAAGTATTAGAGACAGTGCAGTAGCTGTTCCCAGTGTGGAGAAAGAGTTTGGCCAGAGGTTCTAACTAACACACAGCCTTTCCTCTGCTAGAGTTCAAACACAGAAGAAGTCTTGCCTCTATGAAGTAAGAGTAAATGTGTGGGGATCGCTGCACCTCAAGAGCGGTACGTTGGTGCCTACAGCTATCTGGCTTCTTTAGCCTTCTCTGCCCTTCTCTTTCCCCACCCTCAAAGCTGTCAGTTAGTGTGATGTGACACCAGGTATCCTTCAGCAAAATACTACCACACCACAACCAGAACTTGAAGGCTTCTGTCCAGCTTGCACAGTGTCCATCCTTTGCTTAAACAGGTTTGGTACAAGCTCCATCCGCCACAACACAATCAGTGCTGAAAAAGTGCTCTTGCGGGTCTCTGAGTCTATGTAGGGATCCCATTGCTCTCACTTAGCAGGGATCTCACACGTGGACTGTGCTGACAAAGGATGCCTGGGCTGAGAGGAGGTCTGATAACGCAGTGTAACTCTGACATACGTTGTCAGCAGCGCTGCCATCGCCAACGAGAGCAAGGGGGAGGACTGAAATTCTCCCGTTCAATTGGGCGAATTTGACACCTTCTCGTTCTTGTATCCTCGTGGCTCGGCCACTTGACATTTCTAAACATTCTCAAGCAAGTTCACTGGAAAACTATCCCATGTCAGGAGCTGGTGATGTCAAGGCTAATAACAGTCCTGGGGTCAAATCCTTCTGATCCTTCAGGCAAGGACCTCAAGATTTGGCTCCAGGTCAATAACAAGGTCTGTCACGTCAACGATGGCTTATTATGAATCCCAGCACAAGCCTTTCCCAAACAAAGTGCGTTCGTTTGGTTTTCCATGCAGGAAAAGGTTAGCAGTTTCCAAAGGCAGGTTCTCTCTTCCTTGCATGGAGCAGCAAGCTAAAACGGTGAGCTTGGAACGGGCAACAGCACTTCGCCTTAGAGCAGGTGACGGGGACGGTGATAAGTCTTTATCTGGGAAATTCTTCTCTTCCTCTCTGGAATGGTGCAAGATGATTGTTTTCATCTCTAGAGATGCTAGTTTGGGTTGGGTTTTTTTTTTTTTCTGTGTACCCTTCCATCATTTGGATGTTAACAATACCGCTTGGCTGCCTTTGTTAATGTTACAATGGACCTCAGAAAGAGGGAGCTAGCCATATTGGGAAATGCACGGCTGGATGTCGGGGAAGGAGATAGCAGGGATCTTATTGGCTCACACTTGTGCTGCGGTGAAAAAAGGAATTGTAGGATGACATTCACTATGCTATTACATTATAATCCCGACAGCATGTTGAGAATGATGCCACTGGAATGGTGTCCAAAATGATAATTATAACCACTTCCTATTTTTAATTTCCTCTTAATAAGGGAAACAGTGCTCATCATCCTAACAATAATGATTGTGCTCTGCCCTTCCAGATGTCAGAGCATTATAAAGGATGGGTTAGCAAACACTGGTGTCTCTCTACAGGCCTTTCTTCTGAACGGAAAACTCCTGTGCAACCCCGCCCATCCAGGCACACACATCCACAGGTACAAACCAGGCCGCTACAGAAAACGCTGTACTTGCTTTTCTGCTGGCCTCATTTTACAAAGGAGTATTTGAATCATGGAGAAATAAGGTGACTCGCTCCATGTCCCTTGGTGAGTCAGTGGTAGAGAACAGATTCAGCTGTTCACGTCTCCCCATTTTTCTCTGTCAAATGGCCTTTTTGCTATTTTTTAGAAGGCATTTGACATGAGGTTCCTAAATATGTAAGCTGATGTTCAGAACTGCTGAGTGCTCACTAGTTCCCCTCCAGGCAGTACCTGAACAGGATATCCGTGGTGAAAGCTGTCTTGTCTTGAATATCAGCAACCACTAATTGTTATTCCTCTTTATACAGTCATATATATTTTTGCAGGTGGACCCCAGCTCTGCACACCCAGCCAATCTGATGCACGCAGAACCAGCACAAGACAAGGATGACCACAGCAGACAGCCCCAGTTTCCTGAACTGCTCTTAACAGCAACATGACTGTTTCACACATCCCTCCTAAAGACCCACCTGATGATAGGAAGTCCTTTGGCTGGGAGGGTTTGTTGTCCAAAGTCTTAGCTGAGGGAAAGTTGGTCCACGTGGCTTGGCTGAGTTACGCTTTGCTTCTGAACAGCTCCTGACTCCAGAGAGAGTGGGTTTCTCATTTTGCAAAACACTCATCTCCTGCTGGCTCATAGAAAGTTTCTGTAGGATCTCTCTCCACTGAAGGTCAGGTTTCATGTATCTTCTAAGATCCTAGAACCAGGGTTCTGCTGTGCTAGAAAAGCAGAAAGGAGAAGACTATATGAGGTTAGCAACATCTGAGCAAAACAGCGTTTATGGCTCAGACAGCAATTCCAATTATCCAGCACTTAGGCATTGAGAAGATTCAGATAAGAGGTCTCAGATTTAGCTCCTCTTCTCTCTGCAAGTTAATGTGCCACTTTTCTTTTTTTTCAAGCAGACAATCAAATCTGTGATAGCAAATTTCAAGTTAAAAGGAAAAGATTGTCTCTGCAGAGAATGGAAAGAACCATTTTGGATCTAGGGTGAGTTTTGCGATCCACCTGAAGCATGGGTAGCTGTCATTATACACACATTAAACAGAAGCTAGTGAGCTTGTTGCAAGAGTAGCTGGATAAAATCCTGTGGCTTTTTTATAAAAATATTTGAGTCCATGATACATCATTTGCTGTACTGGGTAAAACCTAACTGAGCTCCTGTTATGCTTCCATCAGGACTATTTATACACTGTGACAATGCAGGAACCTAGTTTCTGACTTCTGCCTTAAATCTGAGAAGAGTCAATTGAAAATCATATAGTTCCTGCAGTATTAGATCATATGAAAACCTTAACAAAAGCTCTGCTCTATAGCCCCATCCATCTCTTCTCCATTGCAAGGGGCCAGATTGCCAAAAGAAGAGGTGTTGTCACCAAGCTGATAGGATCTGTCTCCCTTCCTTCCCTGGAGTATTTATACAGGTCAGTCCCTCTAATACGTAAGCTTTCATCTCCTGGCAGTTTCCTCATAGAAGAGCTTCCTAATTTTCCTTCTCACTGCATAGCCACCCACAAACAGCTTTTCAGTCATCCAAATGCTCGTAGATCACTAGCATATAGCAAAGCTTTAAGGAGCAAGTACAAACAACCTATATACTAACCCAACACCACCGTATTGAGGCTTGTCTTTATTTTCTAGGATAGATAATCATCATCTTTAGAAGAGCTTCTTCCTTAACACCTTGCTTCTAAAAGGCCATCAATCCAATCCAACCCTGTTTTCTACCAAGAGCTTTGGCTCTGAACCCTGTTATGCTTCTGAGTGATGCTCATGGCACTCACCCATTCTAGCTACCCCTAGTTACCTGGGTATGTCAGCAAAAACTTCTGCAGGGTCCTGCAGAAGGGTCTGCAGGGTGTGAGGCAGCAGAAAAGCCCTGCTTCTCTGAGCCTTTTCTGTCTACCACGGAGTTGATTGAATCTCTCCCCCTACTTGCCCTTTGTATTACGCTATGGGGTGGAGAGGAAGCAATCCTTTGAATCTAAAACTCTCCTACCCTTCTTTTCCCACACAAGTTAACTCCCAGCCCTTGCTTGCTTCTGCTTCAGCCCCCTTCTGAGCGTGCTCTCATTAAGACCCCAGAGGGAGGAGGTGATGCTCTGAAATTGTCTTAATTGCTCTTGTTTATGCTGGTTACGATGGCAATAAGTTGCCATGCAGAGGAGGCTTACTTCAGATGTGCAGGTTCTCCATTGTTCCGTATTCTGAAGGATTGTCTGTAGGCAGCTCCAAGTCATTTACAACAATAGATTAATATGAAGATCAGTAATGCTAGGTGACTCACAGTCACACACATGCGAGACCCGCCAATCGCTGTGACCTGCCACCGGATTTGAGGGGAGGTTAAATGTTGCTGGTACGCTCTTGCGGGATGCTGAAGAGATAATGCTTTGCACTTGCACAGTTTCTGCTATCCAGGAGCTCCCCAAACATGAATGGAGAATGCTGTTTCGCAAGGGCAGGCAATGACTGTTACACTCACTGGAAAGCAGGGAACTGGAACAGAGTGTGTCTTTTGTCCAATGTAAATTTTCAAGTGCCAAAGTTTAAACAGGGGTCAGGAATCCTGACTTTTAGTCCCTGATCTATCTGCCAGGCACTCTATCATTCAGATCCTAAAGAGGATCTTTTATGTGTGTTGTGCACTGCTTGTATGGTATCCCATTTACCACCCTTGAAAAATGACAGAGAACAGCTCCATCTCACAGGTTCTTCTCTAGACCTCTGCAGTACAGTGTCTGGGTCTTTATTTGTCAGAGACCCATTGGAGATGATGTTGATATACCCCAGCTGTGGGTTTGCCCTTCTGTCCCACTGTTCAGACTTTGGGCTTCATGCTGGGACTGACTGCATTGGACTAGTGGTACTTACTTTGCTTCCCGTTCTTTCTTTTCTGGATAGTCCCAGTCTGCCAGACCAATATCAGAGACACCCTACGTCCCTCTGATCCATCCGTCGAGCCAAGAGGTCTGTGTGCCATCCCTTGCCTGTATCCTTGGCTCAGATATATATGTGCCCTCCTACTATGTCCCCATTAGTCCCCATTCCTCCAGGATCCACCATTCTCCTTCCATGTGCCGGACAATCCATGCATCCCCTGCCTCTCTCACCCATCATTCTCTACTTCTCCCCTGCTGTCAGGGGCTCACCATTCCCCTCATCTTTCCTTTCACCCATGCTGGGTGAAAGGGGAGATGCCCACTCCCATTTTTTCCCTGTTTGGGAGGTACATTGTTCAAACAGTAGGGAACACAGGCAGAGCTGAGAGGAAGGCTGGGTTGTGCTGGGTGGGATTAACAGCTGTCATCAACCTGCTCTTGACTCGAAAGTCCATTACAGAGCTGGGTCAAGCTGCTGAAACTCCTCACCAGTTTCCTATTTTCTGCCTATTGTCAGTCCTTGGATGCTGACAACAGCCCCATAATTTCCAGCGTCGGTTAGGTTTGGTGCTCTGTGTTACCATATTGCACGTACTCGAGCGAACAGACAAGTGGAGAAATACTTTCCAGCTGAGTGTGAAAAATTGCCTTGCTCAGTCCATAAGTAATGTACTTCATTGAGTCTAGCTAATTTTCTTCCCCATATAAAACAGTGCAGTTTCTGCATAATTTTGTGCATTACAAAAACACTAGATCTCAAGAGCTTGATGGTGGGCCAGGCCCCAAGTGTGTCGCTAAGCAATTACTGAGTCCCTGCCTGCCTCAAGCTGAATAAAACCTTGAGGCAGAAGCTGGGGACCTGACCCCTGATTAGATCTGTGTGCTTTTCCGTATTCATAACAACAGAAGTGTGCTTATACTGGGTCAACAAAGGCCTGATTCAGTATCCTGTCTTATATATAGCCCCAGAGAGGGTGCCTAGGAAGGACTAGGAAGACTTTTCTTCCATAAATATGTATTTCATTTGGAAACGTATCTTATATAAATGGTTAGAAGTTCTATGTAATTAGTAACCCTCAGTGGATTTCTCTTCCACAAACTTTTCCAGACTCCCCTTAAGTTCATTTACATTTTTAACCTCTTTAACATCCTGTGGCAAGGAGTTCCTCAGCTTAACTACACATCTGCCTTCATTTGAACCTGAAATCCCGCTGTTCCCAGGAGGTTTTGAACCACCAACCTTTTAGCTAGCAGAGGTACACATTCACAAAGATCTTGAATTAGCCATATATTTAGCGGTAAAGGTTGTCTACTTTCTCCATACATTTGAATCCACTATCTGCTGTAAATCTCCACTGCAGTGTAGTCACCATGCTGGAAGGAGAAATGCAGAAGAACCTGAAGGTCTTTGAATGAAATAGTGCAAAGCACCTGCGTGAGGTACCAATGGTCACCTATGAAACAGTCCCTTCAGAGTCATCATATGCTGCCGTCACTAGACAGTGACATCTCCCAAGCTTTGGAGCAGACCTGGTTGACAATCCAGAAGAGGGCAATGGTGACACATCCTCACTGATGCTCTGAGCACCAAATCAGCTGAGGACAGCCACTGTAGGAATGTAGCCAAATAGCCAAACCACCTTGGCTAGCAAATCTGCATGTTCCTGGTTGTTTTGTGGCAAGCAGATTGAAGTGGGAGGCAGCTTTCAGCTACTGTCTCAGGTCAGATGGGACTGTCAGTCAATTGTTAATTATGACTCTTCTTCTTACTAATTTCTGTAACTTCTATCACCATGGCAGCTAACTGCCGTGGAGAGATTCAGCCAGAAAAAGGAGAAGACAACCAAACTTTTCATAGCAAGATAACAGGAACTAGCTACAGAGGAGGGGGGGTGGAGGAAGAGATCTGTAAATTGTCTTCTAGGAGAGTCTAACACCATGCTCTGAAAGTTGGTCAGGTTTGGCTTTGCATGGTCCTATCAAAGGGAGTCAAACCTGTATTCTGACTGTCCTGTGCTGGAGACCTGACCTTCAGCTAGCCTGGTCCCAGCACAGCACATGATGAATATACGGTACCTGTTCATTGTACAGGATGCTGGGCACTACAATTTTTCTTACTCTGTGCCCATTTACTGGAAAACTGCATTATTATCACGTCTTCTCTGCCCTGCCCTGGTCAGTCGATCAGTTCGAATCTTTGGTGATGGCTGTCCGCATAGGGAGGGAGGAGGAGAAACTTGACAGCACTTCAAGCTCTGATTAATTTTTAAACTTCCTTTCTTTCTGCTTATTTTGTAGCTTTTGTCCTGGTGCTGAATGCGTTCTTTTCCCCATGTGTCACTTCCAGAGGAATACTGTGGAGATGAAATGCCACTCGGCCATCACAGGGCATTTTACCTGTGGGAGCTGGATGGATCTTAAAGGTTTTTTCCAACCTGAATGATTCTATGATTCTATGAAAGCTGTAGGCTGGGACCATACAGGGCCCTAGGACAGTTGGCCATTTCTGTCACTGCAGCAGCAGCCCACAGGAACATAGACACAGCACCTGAGTACCTCTGTAACATGGGCAGAGCGGGTTGCATGGGATAGTTAAAACAACAGCCATTTTGTTGCTGTTTTGCAGCAACACTACACGATTCTTGCTAAAATGACTCTGTCTGGTCCATTCAGCAACTTTCATTTCTGATTAAGCTTTCCAGCCTGTAGGTATCTTCTCTCACACCTGTTTTACCATTTCCATTTAGAAGGGTTTAATTTAGAAACCCATTGTACCTGGCCCTGCACAGACCAAGCCAATTTATTTTACATAATGCCTCAGCACTTTAGGGAAACAGACTTGTTCTAAGTCCTTTCTGAAGGGAAGGAAGGACTCATGCTTCAGGTATTGGTTTGAGATCTAGGAGAAACGGACCCTGTTCTGACAGCGGTCACAGATTTCCCGAGAGCTTTATCAAATCACTTACCCTGCCTTGAACATGACTTCTGTATCTGGAAAATAATCAACATAACAACGCTTTCCCTACCTCTAGTTTTAGGAGGATAAACATAGTATCTCGATGGCATCAAAGTCGTCGTGTTCTGTGCTTTACAAAGAGAATAAAAAGCTGATTTCTGTGCTGGAGGGACTTCAGTGTGTAAGTGCGAGATGGGAAAACAGGCAGGTGCAAGTCTGCTGAGAAGCAGTGAAACAAGGCAGAGCTGATGGGCAAATAGACCCTGGGCATTGCCCACCGGCTGCCTGGCTGCTGCCAGCCTTTCCATCGGCATCTCATCAGGGATGTGCAGGGAGAGAACGAATCACTCCGTGGGCGTTCACAGGAAGCTACCCCCGAGCGCGAGGGAGAGGTACGGGACGACACACACGAAGGGCGGTTTGAGAATCCACGTGGGTGATCTTCCCAGCAAGCCTGGGGGACAGGAGACTCCGTGATATGCCTGAAGGAGGCACAAACACCCCCCCCCTTTGGCAGAGAACTCAGCTGGCAAGATCTTTTCATTCACCTGAGGCTTTCTGTTTGCTCGCTAAATGCCCCTGGACCTTGCTTTTCAAGTCTCTTTTCCTTCTTTTGTTTTGTCACTGCCACAGCAACACATGAGTTTGAGAAGTTACGTGCAGGGGAAGATGAGTTTGCGCAGAGGAGGTGACTCGAATCCTTTGCAGACCCCACTGGAGCCAGTAGATCTGAAGGCAGGTGCTCTCCATCCATGGGGCCACGAGCATGGGTGAAAATGCCAGTGGCTACGTGCCCGCCAGAGCTCTCACCACCGTCAGTCAAGCTCTTCCCCACGAAACAGTGGAGGAAGCTCAACGAGTGCTGCTTTTTCATTTCAGTGCTGCCACAGTCGATGACGTCCTCGCTAATCCTCTTGCGGCAGCAGGCTGCTAATCAAAAACTCTTTGCTCGCCACTTTGGCATCATTCTGGGAAGCCATCAGAGCGCAGAGATGCTCAATTCCTCCCCCTCCACACACCTTCCATTGTCTTCAGGACTGACAGCTCTGATGTGGAGCAATGATAAAAGCCAGCTGATGCTGTCAGGGCCTGGTACAATTGCACCGCAGGGAAAAAGGCGACTGGCTCTGACTCATCCTAGCCGCCTGGAGCTCAAGATGCCTTGCACGCATGCTGTCTCCCAGCTTAGCTCAGCACAGAGCAATGCACCTTCAGTGGGTTCTGGATACTGCCCTGTGAGGCAGAAGTTGACTGTAGGCCTTTGAAAGGGCTAGCACTGGTGGCCAACTGGGTCGCCAGCCATCCTTTGACATGCTAGAAACCCCCCCAGGAAAAAAAAAAGACCCATTTGCAGATGTCTGCTGAAGTCTTTGGTGTGTATGGGGTAATAAAGGTAGTTGTTTGGATGGTCCTCTGCTTGACCTGTGTTCAGGGGTGTTTAGCAAAGCATTTGTGCAACTCCTGAGTGGTAATCTATGGCAGTAACACCTCTCCTTCAGCTCCTCATATGCCCATCCTTATGGACCGAGCTGAGCCGAGCTGAGGCTGAACTTCTGGGAGGCTCCAAAATACAGGGATTACAGCCTTGAAATGCATCAGGAGTGCCAAGCCAAGAAGGGGAGGATGTTCAAAGAGGAGGAGATGGACTGTGATGTGAACTTCTGGGTGACCTTGAGGAAACTGGCTCAATGCTGCCCATCCTGGCCAGGTCAACAGCTGAAATTTCCATTACTGAAGGTAGAAACTCAGGGGTCATTTATGTTTCATTTTTTTACATTTTTCCCAAATATGACATTGAATGAGAGGCATTAGGAGTTCCTCCTATAAAATAGGATCACCCCTGTCAAAGCTGGTTAAGTCATACCCAGTGTCAAGCCCATAAATGAGGTGCCTCTCAGATGCACTGTCTGGAGAGTGCAGGGGGGTGTGCAGGGAAGTTTGACAGCTCCCTGTTTGACTAGTTGGCATTGGGACACCAGCTGTTTTCAAGGTAACGAACATATAATTATCCACAGCTCCCATCTGGAGGATTTGGGGAGTGGCGCAGGACGGAAGCAATGTAGTCGAGGACCACTGCTATATGTTGTAGCAGAAGTGAAGCCTCCCAGCTGTATTGTGAGAGGAGGCACCTAAGGCATAATCTGTGCGGGTGCTGGGGCCTCCATGGCTGCCATCACAGCAGTGGTTAAATGCTCTGATTTCATCCATTCCTTCAAGGTCTTTCCCCAGTTCTGTCCTAGAGGTCTAGGATGACCTGGCAACCTTGCACTTTCAGTTGACTCAGTTTCCCCTGGAGGGAGCTGCATTTTTCTCTTCCTTTGGAGCTGCCCAGTTCTTCAGCTCCATGAGAAGCTGCAGTTCCAGCAGCATCCATTACAAAGCCGCTTTGCCGTACTGGAAGTCGGCTGGGGCATAGCAGTGAAGCCAGAGACACAAAGCAAAGCATCTCTGAAACAAGAGAGTGTAAGTGTCCCCCCGTGCCAGCTGCAGGGACATCTGGATGGAGCTGGCTTGGCAGAGCTGCAGGAGTCACCAGGGTAATGCATCACGGGTGGCTCCGTAGTAGAGCACCTCGGGGTAACGGGAGCTGGCGGGGGGACCCTAAGGTCCCCTTCGCTTTCCTTCTTACCCCTGGGAGCTTCTTCCCATCTCTTCATCAAACTTTGTGCTGCTCCAAGACTGGGGGCTGCACGGAACCTGTTCTGCCAAAGTGATGCAAGTGAATGTGTCTTAAAAAAAAAAAAAACAAAGAAGCAATTCTTAAAAAATAAATCATTTCTGTGGTCTGATTTCCCCACAGATCCACAAGCAGTTGCATCAGTACAGCTGAGGGGGTGGAAAACTGAAGTGGGGGCAGAAAGGAACTAAAACTTTCTAAGTCAGCTCTGCCACTGAAAATTTTCTGTAACTATACAGAGACCTATAGCTGCTTGTCCCTTCCAGACTTTAAGAGCTGCCTGGTTCTTGTGTGCAGAGACACAGGCAGCAGAGCAGAGAGGAGAGATGATTTGTTTGAAGCTGAATTGGGAGAAGCTTAGCAGGGGAGGAATCGCTACTTGTTCTAAGATAAGCTAATTATATTCTGTGTCCTTGGAAGCCAACCCTTTTCTACTCTGCTTGCATAATAGAGATCGTATAGATTTTTACAGAAGTATAAGGGTTTCCCTCCCATCACTGCTGTACGCAGCAGCCCGTCCCGCTGCCAGCCTCCACCCCAGAAGCGTCTGGATGTCAGTCCTGCATTCCCCGGAGGGCTGCTGAAGCCCTTTGGATTCCTCGGAGATGGAAACCTTTCTAGAAACGCAGGGTAGAGTTACTCTAATTCCTTGCTGTTTGGGATCAAACTGAAGCCTGCTGCTTAATGGGGGATAAGTGGATGTAATGCAGTCAGTCAATAACTTTACGCACACATGCAGAGCCCTTTGGATTACTGATTTCCAAAAGAGAGAGTCTCCCTCACGAACCCTGCAACACACTGACTCAGCCTTGAGCCTTTTGACTTTGTTTTTCCTTCTTTACAAAGTGACTTGTACTTTTAATTCTCCCCCCCCCCCCTTCATTTTTTTCCCCACTTATTCATTTTTTTTCCCCCCATATAAGTTTTCGGCTTGTCAAATGATTCTCCCTCTCCCTGTCTCTTTTCTCTTTGCCTTTTGCAGTGGGAGGAAAGATAATAATAAAAGGAGCAGTTTTCAAATAAAAAGCCCCACGTGTTAACTGGGAACTGTCTCTCAGCATCCAAATACCTGCTGGGGCAGAGATCGCTGAGTCCCCGCTGTTGTTTTGTACCTGCCAGATACTGTGTTTTGTCAGTAAATGCTGCTGTCAGGTCTGTCACTTGGTACAAGCAGGACTGACTGGGCCCTTGTGAAATAGGATTTCCCTTTCCACGTCCCTGCTAAGTGTTCCTCACTCCTTCCCTTCCTCCTGACAGGGGAAGTTGCTGCTTCTGCTGCTACCATGGTAGTTCCCAGGCTGGAGGAACGGGTTTGGGAGCGTTTGTGCTCTCTGCCTCATCGTTCCAAAATGCTCCTCACCTTGGGCAGCCCTTTGGTCCTGCCTGACATCTCAGCAGGGATGTGGAGGGAAGGGAGAGATGAAAGGAGTCGGCAAGCCTGCCTTCCTCTCTCTGTCGGTCCTTGGTCCCTGCTCAACTTCAAGCTGAGCCCTTCAGAAGTTCAGCACCCTCTGCAACCTCTTGGGACATTTAGGTTTTGGCTGCCTTTTATATGGCCTTACTGAATTGCTCCTAGGTGGAGAAACTTGCAGGAGAAGGAGCTCCAGACCAAGATATTCCTGTAAGACCAAAGGACTTGAAATGGCTCCCTTGGGCCCCTCAGATGGGGAGATGCAGGAGGTGATGGCCCACGCTGCTGCACTTATCCCAGCCCTCTCCAGTCCCCCACAGGCTCTGAGCTAAAAAGCTCGTTTGACTTTTATGAGGGCTGGAGAGACCAAGCAAACAAAGCCTCAGGGTTTAGTCAGCGCCAGCGGGTACAGCACGTGCCTTTTCCTTCTCTCCCCTCCTTTCATTCCTGCTGACAGCTCTCCTGAACACGTGGTGTCTGCTCGGCTCCAGAGCCTCTCCTCAGGAATGAGCCTGTTGATTGGGGCAGGAGAGCATTTCTTACCATCTCTAGTGGGGGCCACCTTCTCTTTCACCTCCAGGACATCTTGGTACACTCTGAGCTCTAAGGAAGCTGAGAAAGGCAGGGAAGGAAGGGGAGAGATGCTGGAAGTGTCTTGAAGCATGGAGATGCTCTATTGGATGGAGAACTGATTCAGGCACGAGCCCCAAAGCTTCCAGGTAAAAGGGGCATGGCATTCCCCCTCCCTGCTCTTTCCCAGAACTCTGACTTACAACCACAGCCTGTCCTCTCCACTCCAACGTGGTGGGGGTCAGAGGAATTCACAGACCTCGAGCCGTGGTCCCCACAGCCTCAGCCTCCCCCAGGCTGAGGGTCTGGCTTGGGTCTCTGCAAAGGTAGAGCTGGAGGCAACCTTTGGAGCTGCAGCAGAAAAGCTCCCTTTCCCACACACCACTGGGTTTTGTTGACTGTAACAAACCTCTCCCTTGGCTGCTGGGACTGTGCTCCGGGGCTGGGAATGAAGCATTGCTCATCGTGCTCATCTGTTCATTACAGGAGTTTTGGGAATCTTTGTAAATAAGCCAAGAACAGGAGAAATAGAAATTCCTCCCGTTCCAGGCCCTGCCTGACACTGCACAGATCCTTTGTTCTTGGCTTCTTTCTCCCTCCTAAGGCCTCAGAGAAGTTCTTCCAACAACACACCACTCTGCTCAGCTGCTTCCACCAATTAGCAGTTATCCATTAACTAGCCATCAATAATTCCATCAATTAGCCCATCTCTTGAGGCTCTCCTTCCCCAGGTGCTAGCAATGCCACTTTAGCACCAACAGGAAAGGAGTACTCAAGAGCTATATATATATTTATATCTGTGCTTGTATAGGACCTCTTTGTTCTTGCTAACTTTATGGTGCTCCTGGTTTCAGCTAGTCCACAGAGAGCTCAGGATCAGCCCGTATCCTGCTTATTGCTAGGAGTCCTGCATTCTGGGCTGTGCTGGCAGAGGGGAATTGGACCTTTCTGTCATCCATTTCCTTGTTTTTTGTTGGAGGGAGTATGTGAGGATGCCAGGAAGGCTTTGAAACAGCCCATGGTATCCTGTGACCTGGTCAGGTGTGAGGGATCCAGAATGGTAAGAAGTAAGCTGTATGTGTTGCAGTGGAGGCTGTCCAATAAAATAATTTTTTTTCAAAGGAGAAGGAAAGTAGCAGGAGCTAGTAGAAGAAAGGATGTTTTCAGCCCTTGGAGGGGAATCTGGAGAGAGAGATCCTTTTTAAAGTGTAAAATGGTGTCAGTAGGAACGTAGTATTGTTACTCCTTTGATGAGAGCAGTTAGCTGAAAATGGGAGGACTTGCAGGTTATCCCAGGTAGGAGGAGAAAGTGGCAAAGGAGTGGAGGTTCCTCTGCAGGACCAGAGCACTTCAAAGAAAGGACATGCTCCTGCTCGCCTGTACCCAGCAGGAATTAGAAGCAGGGGATGCTCACAGCTCTGCCCTGCTTTGCCAGTGCTCAGCACAGACGTCTCTGGCCCTGTCTCTTCTCTGGGCCATGCTCTCAGAGCCCTGCCTGGCTGAGCCTGGAATTTCCTTGCTGCTTTTCTCCCTTTTCCATGGTTTGACCTGCTTATTTCCCCCAATATATGTACACTGCTTTGCATTTAAGACATCGCCTAGCAAATTCTCTCAGCTCCTTCCTGGGCACATCCATATGCTTTGGTTTTGTGTTCTTCGAGGTGTGAGTTGCTGCTGGTTTGTTATCATCTATCGATGCCTGTTCTCCTAATGCTAAAGGTGAGCCATAGGAACAGCACCAAGGCACAGGAGGAAGAGAGAAGGTAAGTGGATCAGCCAGGACAGCTCTGCATGTCTAGGAGCTCTTAAACTGTGCAATGGTCTTGCGAGGGAAATGATGGAAGATTGAAAACTGGGGATACCCAACCCTAGCCTAAGGTTGAGGGCAGAGAAGCGGAGAGGATGTGATATTCCCTGGCATCTGCTTTTTGCTCTTGTACCCCTCAGCTTTCGGTTCCTGATACAAGCAGGGCACCACCCAGCTGGTACAAATGGAGCTGTACCCGCTTCCATCAGCCAGGAAGGTGTGTGTGTGATTTGATGCTATGCTTTTAGTGCCCAGATACCTCTTGAAAACTTCACCACCTTGTCTTTTTTCACAGGGCCATAGGGGAGTGTGGCCAGCTATTTCCTAGTTCCCAAAGCGAAATGCTAAACAGGGACCCGAGAAACGATATACCCAAATGCTGTGAGTAAGCCCCAGGCGCTCAGCTGCACCAGGCTCAGTAATACAGCGCAGTTCTGCTCAGGTAACACAAAGGAAAAGGACAGTGGCTGCAAATTAATTACTGTTAATGATGCCACCTTCCTGCAGAGCACAGCAATTTCTGCAGAGGGCACAAGGCTGGGTTTTATCGAGTGCCCAGCCTGTAAAGATGCCTTCTGGCATCCCTGCGCTGTCCATGAGCCCATATGTTCCCAGTGGGAGTCACGGGGCCATCAGGCAGTGCCGGATGGAAGCACGTTTTGACTCATGGGTCAGAGGCTGTGCAGAGAAGTCTATCGTTCCCAGTCACTTTTTTAATTGACACAGTGAAAGAAGCCACATCTTCCTGCCTGGTTCTGACCGGGTCTGTAATTGAATTCAGTTCAACATCTCCGTTCCAGCCCCCCAGGGGCCCGTCAATTAATGATGGATTTTTTCTCGCCTTGGGATTTTCTCCTTGCTCCCATTCTTTTTATTTAATAGGATCTAGTGACAAAACCAGTAGTAGTAAATCTCCTACCCTCCATTTCCTACCTTTCCCAAAGGTGCCTCATGAAGAAAAGTGCTTGGTCATTAAAAGAGAGACAAGTGAGCTTCAGGGATTGAAAATATGGGCAGCTTCCCTGTCTTTTGTTCATTCATCCTTTCTCTCGCTCCTCTCAGGTCTTTTGTTTCTCCTTGCCAAAACTGCTTGCGCACACTTCACTCAGGATCTAATGAGACCATTTTAGAAACTGCAAAGCTGAATTGGATCCTTCTTTTTTTCCCCCTCAGAGCACAATGTCTCTTTGACCTTTCTCCCTTGGCATCTGTCTCTCCCTGCAACCTATTTGCAACTCCTGTGGTTGCAAAGAAATCCCAGCGCTGACTGGGTTTAAAACGGGGGTTGCTGGGGATGTAGGCAGGAGTACGTGACACGCTGGAGGGTACAATTTCAGGCTGGCTGCAGGGGGCAGTTATTCCATGGATCTGACTTAGCCTGGTCTCTCCAAGCCCTGCCAAGATGTAGAGGTTTTTCATTGCTCCTTGAAAGGGAAATGTGATTTGCATGTCAAAGAGTGAGAAAGGACAGGGATCGGCAGTTCTCCAGCCTCTTTATCCTCTTCTAGTCTCTCTTCCCCTCCCCACATCCCCCCCGGCTTTCCTTTTGGCATTCCTATGCCGCTAATGAGTTATTGCTGCATTAAAGCATCCAGTCGTCATGGGAGAGATCTTGGGGTTTCTTAAACTGTTGGATCCTGGTGAACATCCTTGTTAAACTTCGCCCTTACTGCTGCGTGCGGGGAGCTTCCCACGCAGACCAAAGTTCGGTCCCCAGCCCACCGGTTCTCCTCCACAGGCGGTGACGTACGAGGCTCTGCACGCAGGAGGCGGTGAGGGGAGGGTGTTTGGGAGAACGTGTCTCTGAAGCAGTGACTGGTGAACGTGCAGAGACAAGTGGATCGGGTTTGGTGGTTAACCAGGCGAGAGCATGGTGTCTCCAGTCCCTGCTTTTAGAGAAAGCCCACTAACCCTGCTCCTTGTCCTTGCCAGCCACGGCTGGTGATGGGTGGGAGGAAAGAGTGGAGGAGGCGATCCTTCCCTGGCCCTCTCCTTGGTGGTGCAGTTTTGCTGCATACGCATGTGAGAAGGGAGGAGGTTGCCCAGGTTTTGTAGGAGATCTGGGTCCCTTATAGGTGGTACCTGCCTGAAGGACTAGAAGGCAGAGAGCTTTTTCCCCTCCTTTCCTTCACTCTATGATTCTTTCCTGGTTTCCAGGAGTTTTTCTGGTTTGTTGTTGGGATTCTTTTTTCTTTGCTTGGTTTTTCTGTTTGTTTTGTGCGTCCCCCCTCCCTGTGTGGCTGCCAGGTCTATGCTATACTTCTCCATGGGGATCCACATTCACTGCCCAGATCTCCTGGAGCAAGAGAGCCAGGAAGATGCTCGTACACAGCTGGGAAGAGTGTATGAACCTCAGGATGTTGCATCCAGGCACCTGTTCCTGAGACCATTAAGACAGTACCTTCACATGCTGCTGAGGTTGGTTACACCAAGAAAACACATAGGACAACATAGCTCTGCGATGTCCCAGAGATACCAGCACCTGCCATGACTGATGAGAGCAATAACCTGCTCTCCATGTGCTGAGACCTCTTTTGGCTGGCAGCGACAGTCCTGGAGGCAGGGACAGTCATACCAACATGTGCTGGTGTCCTGCCTCCACTGGCTGTGAGGAGGAGGAGATCCTTGTTGTTAGGTTGTGCTGAGACATCGATGGGATCATTGGCTTAGGGAGATTTAAGTGTTTGTTTTCTGTTCATGATGTCTTACTTTCCCAGGCCTGGCAGAGAGCAGGGAAAAGTGATCTACGAGTCTGAGTTCAGATCAGTGGGAGCAGGGCTGTTACCCTGCGTGTATACAGGATTGTTCTCACACCCCATTTCCTTTGTGGACAGAAAGAAGAGTTATCAGGAGCCTGCACCTGCTTCCAGCTGAGGAGAGGAAATGTTTCTGGAGAGGACAGAGGATGGTGGTGATGTCTCAGGAGTCTAGGAAAGATCAGGGCTCTGTTGGACTCAGCATGGTAGAGACTGATACTGCAAGCTTGTGGTCGGGGTGGTTGGAAAAATCATTGCCGTCAGCAGGAGAGGGCTCAGAATTAAAGTCATCGGCCTGATGATTTGTAGAACTGAGCTGCTGGTGTAAGTGTGAGCTGCCCCAGGCCACAGAGGACATGTTCCCCAGCCCATGGGTCAGTAAAGGCTGTAGCTCCCCGTCCTTGCACTGCCTGCTGCCTGGCTGCTCACAAGTGAGGAGCACCCCAGCTGCCCCCATCACCTTCCTGGCTGCTTTTGGGCACAGCTGGGGCTCTTGGCTCCATCCCACAGCAGTGCTTTAGTCCTGGGGACCCCTAGGTCTGTCCTGGTTGTGACCTGAAAGCTCTGGAGACCCAAAGGAGATGTCCAGACAGCTAAGCTGCATGGCCTGAGGGAAGGGAGAGCAAATACATTAAGGGATTAAGGGGTGATCATGTTAGTGTGATGCATTAATGGGGAATTTGAGTTAAAGGACTTCATCGGGGATGTAAAGTGAGTTGGTGGCAGGCTGGGAGTCTCCTAATGGGTGCTCTCCCCTGGGTTTTCTACCCTTTTGTGAAGCAAGGACGTGCTGTTTCGAGACAGTACATTAACTCAACGCTAAGAGGCTTCCTGGAGGCAGGTGGGGAGAAAGAAGCCAGGAGATGGAGGGAAGCACTAGAGAGAGCAATGCTGAGAGGTGCAGCTCAGAGGGTCACGCTGGATCTGAACTCCCCTGGGACCTTGGGTATGATCAAGAGCCTGGACACTCCAGCACAACGCAGTGCTGACTCAGCTCTGCGCACAACAACCCCAGCCCTTCCCTAAAACTGATGTGTCCTTGGAGGCACCTTTCCACATGAAGAGTTTCCACGTGTCCCCCTTTGCCAGCGCAGGGCACCCAGCAGCTCTACTTACCTTTGTGTAATAAGGTTAAATCACTGTCTCATTAGAGCCCTCAAATTAAGTCACCACCTTGCTGGATCAATACTATTTTCCATGATGCACTTGTGACACTAAGTCTGGGAGATGGATTGATGCTGGGAGGCTGAAGCGCTGCAGGGAAGCTCCAGTTAGACCCAGTGCTGGGCAGGGTTTGTTATCAGGGAAAAACCAGCAAATTTCCGTGGAGAGCAGCAGCTGATGGGAGAGGCAGGAGGTGTGGTGGAGTGGGGACATGAGGACAGTGCCCATGGGGGACATGGCTCCTTATAGGGCTTGGTGGTGGACCCCGTTTTAGACTTGCAGAGCTATAACAGGGAGGGGGTCCTTGTCTCTGAGGAGCCTGTGGCAGCAATGATCTCCTCCAGGTGTGTCTGCACTAGAAGCTCGGGCTAAAATGGGCTGTTGTCTCCTTCCCCCCGCATTCCCCTTCCATCTGAGCAAGGTCTGGGAGAGGAAAGGCCAAAGGAGCAGCTCCCATGGGGTCACCACTCTAGCATGCAGGTGCCCAGAGCTGCCTGATGCTATGCTCTGCACGGGAGACACGGCTTTCCCACCCCAGCAGCCACTATCACAGAGGCTCCCTGTCCCCGCTGTCCACAGGAACTGCCACCACGTACTGGCTGGGCTATGACCAAAGGAGCCCTCCAGCTGCCTTGAGCCCTCTGGAAAGATGTGAACGTGCGTCCACCATGTTGCTGAGGCTCAGCTGGGGGCTGGATCCCAGCAAGGATTCCCTGGGGCTGAGTTTGGGATGAGTTGTGGGGCCGTTTGGGACCGTAGATGCCAAAATCGCTGTGCTCTGAGCTGCAGCCAGGCCAGAAAAAGTTTGTGGCCAGAATGAATTCTGGCAGTCCCAAATCCCATCCCTGGGATGTTTGCATTTCTGCCAACGCAGGGAGGCTCGGAGTGGACATCTCTGCCTTTTCCAGTGGTGCGGCGTGGACCAGAGACCACCCACCTCGTCCCAGCCACCCGCCCCGCTCCAGATGCCAGGGCTAAGGTCACTGCTGCATCTCTCGCCCCCGCCTGCCTTGCCCCATGCCTTTCCCACCTCCCTCACCGCTCTGCCTCCGGGACCGCTAAGCACATGATCCCTGGTGCTGGGTGCTTGTTCAGCTGGCCGGGAGGAGCAGGCAGGGCAGCTGGGTGGGTGGTGCGGAGCAGGGGTTACAACCCCACTCCTGCTGCTGCTGCTGAGCACCGCACCGTTGGGTGCTGCGGAGGGGAATGGGACCAGTCAGGTGGGTGGACTGGGCGGGTTTAACCCTTCCAGGACAAGCCTGGCTCTGTTGAATATCTCTGTGCAAAATCAGAACCTTCTGTGGAGCCAGCATTTCCCAGCCTCCTCACTGGGAGCAGAGGGGGGAATTCAGACGAGCAATCGTGGCCCTAAAACTATCCCTCCTGCCCCTATCACTGCCAAACCAGAACTCCTGGGTGGTGGCTGTATTTTCTTTCTAAACCTGTAACAGCACCATTTATTTGAGATATTTGGCATCAAAAATGGGATTCCTCCTCTTAATCCCTCTCCAGGCATGCCCAGAGGTGACCTAGCGGCTGTCACAGCCTCGTATTTGGGCAGAGGCGGAGGAGTGGGTGCGAAGGCAGCAGGTTGCTGCCCACCCCAAGGCATGGGGGGAGCGGGGGGGGGAGTGTGAGTGGGTGCATCTGAATAAAATACTAAGGCAACAGGAGGAGGGCAAAGCTGATAAAAATGCCCAGAGCAGCTGTGGCAATGTGGGCTAAGAGGTGATGCTGCAATCGGCTGTCACTTATTTTGAGGCTTATCGTTTCTGGCTTGCTTAAGAAACCTTGTTCTTTCTGTCCCAAGAGCCCTCTTAGGAGCTGAAGAATTTCTGCAAACCAAATGTCTCTGATCTGCCTCCAGCACAAAGTCCAGGGAGCAGGACAGGACCTGTTGTGAGAAGTGGGGGCTGCTGGCCTCTTTGGGCTGAAAAGGTCTGATTTAAAGATGAGAGGAAGGAAGCAACTTCCATGTGTTTCTGGCTCGCACAGGGAGCCGTTCACGAGCTGATCCCCACCCTGGGGAGCTCCTCGCCGGCCTGGAGAGCAGGGAGAGGGCACACAGCTCATGTGGGTGCTGCCAGGGCAGCGGGGATGTCCCTGCGGAGGCAGGGAGCTGAGCTCTTTGTTCATCCCTGCCCTGCTACGGAGCACAAGAAAAACGCTCCTGCCGAGAGCAGCCAGAAATAACCCAGGGCTCCAGCAGCCAAAAAGCTTCCAAGGGGGAATTTTAAAGTGCTGGGAATTTGGCCTCTCAGGCTGTGCTTTGGGCTCCTCTGCTGTCGTAATGTCCCAGGCAGAGAAAGGCAGACCCTGAACACAGCCCTGCTCCTAATGTCCAGGAACCAGCGTCTCAACAGGGAACAGTTCACTCCGTGGTCGCCACAAGACCCACTCAGCTCCTGTTTTTACCCCAGTCTTTTCCGGCACCATCATCAGCGTCGCAGCTCCTGCCTTGAAAGGACAGCGGTGACGGACAGCACTTGCCCTGTGGGATGTGCTTCAGGGGCTGTGATGTCCCAGCGTCCCTCAAAGCTCTTCACTGCTGCATCGCTGGCTCAGGAAGCCCCTGAGATGGGGCCACCTTGCAGTGCCAGCCCTGCTGCTGGGGAGGCCAGAATTTGGGTATCTGTAAGGGGAATGTAATAAGGATGAATAAGCCTGATCGGTCCCATTGCCCACAGGAGAGAGGAGTTGAGGGCAGTTAAAAACAGACCTTTCCCATCTCTGGGAAGGACAGCTAATTCCTGCACTATCCAGATGGGATTTGAGTCACACCGTGAAGAAAACAGTCTCCCCGTGGCACATGTCAGAGGCTGCAGGGAAGAGAAATGTTGCTTCATTGCTCTGGCCCCACTGGTTGTTCACCCACAGGGATCTTCTGGCCGGCTTTTCCGTGTGTCAGCATCTTCTCACCACCCCAGAGCAAGGGCATCGCGTGGCAGATGCTCCACGGAGGAGGAGGCACCTCGTCACGCAGCAACAGCTCTGCTCCAGCTCCCGGGGTGGCTCAAGGCTGCTCCGTCCCTTTGTCTGGGGACGTAACCCAGCGCGTTGCTCGTCTTCCAGCATCCACGGGCAGGCTGCGACCTTTGGAAACGTCCCGTGCCCCTGATCTGTCCCTGCACACCCCAAACCCTCTGGTGCAGAACACCAAGATGGAATGAGCCAAGTCTGGGCACATGCAGGAGGTCACTGAAGACATGTCGGCTTTGCAAAACAGATCCCGTGACGAATACAGGATCGTCTATTTATTTTAAGTGTTTTATAGGGGGCATTTTCCCTTGCCAGGAGCTGGAGAATAGAGGACCCGGGTACCATCTGCCCAGGGGACTGGTGAATCATCCTATTTTCCAGTTAACCGCACTTGTTTGCTTTGGGAGATCTCCAAGTTAAGGGGGAAGAAAAAGAAAACCCAACCCATGGATCTTTTCCCACACAATAAGAAAAATGCCTTTTTTCTTTTTTTTTTTCTTTTTTTTTTTTTTCTTCCCAAAAGCCAGTGTCAACTCTGCTTTTACTTAGCAGTGGGCTGGATAAAAATAGACAGTGAAGTCATGACGCCTTCAGAAGAACCAGGTATGGCCTGGGGAGAGGGTGAGTGAAGTCAGGCCTGGGGGAGAGGTTCAAAAAGCCAGCATGATGGGGGCAGGCAGGGGTTTTGTCCCAGCACCATGCTGGGTCAAGGAGAGCTGCTTACCCCAGCGTCTTGTGATTTCCCCGGCACGTTGCTGGGAGAGGCAGGAGGCTTTTTGGTAGATGCCCCAGAGTTCAGGCTGTTGTGCACGTGATGCGGATGGGGCTGTGGCCCAGCAAACACCAGGAGATCGGTTCTTTGCAAAGCAGAGACATTCGGAGCTTGAGGCACACTGGAAAGCGAGGGTAGCAGCGGGGAAGGGAAGCCAAGGGGTTGTGCTCCTGCTTTCTCCAGGACCATATTGCTGCAGCCTCCTCTCTTAGTTTTCTGCTCAGATCTGGCTTTTTCTCCTGTTTTATCACCGTGCCAGGCCACGAGCACGCTGGGCTGCATGGAAGGAGTGTGCATGTGTGGGACTTTGATGTCTTCAGCTCAGGGCAGGGGCCCTGGAAGCCACTTGGCCACCTGGAGCACCAGGAGGTGCAGCTGATGCCCACATCTCAGTTCTGATGCCCACATCTCAGTTCTGCTGGTGGGAGGCCCCTGTGACAAAGCCTTCATGGGGCTTTTCATGCAGGGTCAGGGCACGTCCTGAGCTCGGCCAGGCTCTGCGCTGGGGTGGCTGCAGGTGAAGATCCTCTGGGGCAGAGTCTCTGCAGTATTTCTGCATCACAGGAGATGTGATCAGGGATGTGAGGGCAACTTTACAGCCCACCAAGGGAATGTGAAAGCACAGCATGTACCAGGGCAATGCTGAATCCCCTCTCCAGGGCTGGCTTGTGTCAGGTGTCTCATGGTTGAGTGCTGAAGAAGGCCCCAAATTGCTGGTCCTCCCCAGCTCTTATTGCAATGGGACTCTGTGGTGTCCCCTCGGTCTCCATACAGCTCTAGCTCTGCTCCTGCCAAAGCCACTGCTACTGCATTGGCTTTGTACCCTTGCAACCAAGCACCAACTTAGGTGGTGACTGAAATGAGTTTGGCAGGCCTCAGCATGGCCTTCCATGGGCATTTCTTTACATGCTTGGAGACACCGTGGTAGGCTGCAAGGAGATGCCAATTTTACGTAGCAGGGGCGATGTGCCCTGCCAGAACTGGGGGAGCTGGGGCTTCAGACTTTTAATTTTCAGGATACAAGGTGCGGGGTTTTTTACCTTTCTACTTAAACAAGTAAAAACTTCCAAGTAAAAAATAATCCCTGTGGAAACTTTAGCCTTGCCCTCAAGGAAGGAACCCTCTAGCAACAAGATAAATTCATGGGGAGGGGAAAAAACACATCCTTTTCTGCTCAGCTGAGGGCTGTGGGGCAGCAAATGCCTCCACCCGCTCCTGGATGCTGAGCCACGGTTTCTCTGCAGCAGGAGGCTGGCGAGGCGCGAGGGGAATATCTGCATTTCTCCCCGATCAGTCACTGGAACTAGCATTATCGCTGGAACAATGGGCTCAGCCCAGGCCTGCCTTGCCAGAGCAGCTCCGCTGCAGTGCTCCCGGATTTATTTTTGTCTGGGCTTGGAGCGGGATACGGAGATCAGGTGACGGTGCCCAAGGAGTGCTTGCCATCGCCTGTCCTGTCGCCGTGTGTGCATGGGAGTAATGAGCAGGCAGGGCTGGTGGAGCAGGGCTCGGCACGCGGGGTGGCTGCGCTCCCGTTACCGGATCCTTTCTTCTTGGCTGAGCCCGCTCTGGTGACCGGCTCATGGGAGAAGGGATGCTGTCTCAGTGCGGGGACCACTGATGCTCCCACTTGCCCTGGCTCATAGCTTTGCAACTCAGTCTAGGGAATCAAAACTAGTGACTGTGCTTTGGCACTGGGATTAGGATCTGAAAAACAGTTTCTGATGGAATTGAGTCATGGGCATTAAGGGGGGGGTGACCAAGGTGACACGCAAAGGACTGCAGCAGAGCGGGGGAAGCCCAGCTTCCCAAGGACCGCTGCAATGTCTCCACCTCTGAGCTTGCCTCCTTTCCATACAGTTTCCATACTGGGTTGTGTTTAAGCAGTCCCTGAGAACCCAGTTCACTCCTGGTGCCCCCATGCTGTCCCAGAAGAGTGCTGAGCCTGGCAGATGTGGCTGAGATAACCTTTGAGTTGGCTAGTTTGGCAAGGTAGCCAAATCTCAGCGGTCTTGGACACAGTGATAAATACTGAGGGTGCCTACGGCACATCAAGGAAACTTGAGCTTCTTGGTGACTCCAGCAAGCACTGGGACACAGGGGCTTGGGGCAGAAGGTGGGTTTACGGTCCTGCCCAGTCTGAGGGATGCTGGGATGGGATATTTTCCCCCTGCTTCCTCTCAGTGCCATGGGGATGTGGTGCATTCCCAGTGTGCAGGGGTCAGCTGTGTCACACAGCCCAGGCTGGCAAACAGCTGTTTGGAGCTGAACCTCCCAACCTCGGCTATAAATCAACCCAAACTCTAGGTCATGCCAGCCCTGGACTGTGACATGTTCAAAGGCTGGATCAGAGCCATCTACGAGGATGAACCAATCCCAGACTTGACACGGTCCTGAGCAGGGATTTTTGGAGCCTACTTCCCCCTGACCCCCAAATATCCTCTTCCAAAAGCACCCGGTGAAGCTGGCTACAGCAAGGAGCCAGCCTCAGGCTGTGGCACCTGTGATGTTCTAAGTGAAAATGTCCCCCAGCAATACAGCTTGGGCTGAGCTCTCCAGAAGTGATGTGAAGGGACCCGCGGGGGTTCAGGGACACCCCACTGGCTTCCAGCATCCTTGGCCGCACAGGGACACCTTGGGCACAAGAAACCATCCTGGCTCCATCCCCAGCCTCAGCAGAGCCCCTTCTTGGAGGCAAGTATGGCCACCGCCAGCAGGTTCACCCCCTGCTTCTCTGCTTTCTCCATCAGCTGGAAACAACCTGCATCGCTGGAGGTTTTTATTTCCCAGCGGGCTGTGAAGAGAGAGGAGCCTGGAGTTAATCAAGGTCTGGGGACTGCACAGGAGCAGCCACAGCTGGAGGAAGCTCACAGGCTTCTGCGCTGGAGAAGTGGCAGAGCTATGCTGGGGTCTGAGGAGCCGGGGTGTGTGGAGGGCTGGGGGTTTGTTCAGTGAGTGGCACTGCGGGAACAAGGCCTTAACTTCTCAGGTGTGGGATGAGGAGAGGGACCAGGGTGCTGTGCCACAGCTGGGGGTCCAGGCAGTGCTAGAGGCATGTGTAGCATCACTTGATGCACACGAGTGGCCCAGAGCCCTGTCGTGTGACTTGACGTGAAGGTCCAGCCTGACTTCAAAGGGAGCCAGGTGCTCTGTGGCAGAGGCTGGGGCTCACCCTGATCCCAGGGATGTCCAAGCTGTGGTCTGCAAGTGGCACGCTGTGACCATCACCCTCTGTAGCTCAGGCCATCCTGCAAAGAATCCCCTTTCATATAAATCCCAGCACATGATGTGAGAGTGGAAGGAGCCTACCCTGCCCCAGCAGGTCATTTCAGGCTTGGCTGAGCTTCTTTCCTCTTGAGGGGATGCTTGCCAGCCTCTCGGAAATGGCACCGGTGTGCTCTGCAGCCCAAGCACAGCACTGTCAGTCGAGGACCTGCTCTCTGCACCTCGGAGCAGCAAATCCCTCTTGCAGCAGGAGGATGAGGATGGACGGAGTGGGAGCAGCTCCCTTTGCCAGCCTGGCGCCGTCCTTGCCGAGCAGGAGGCAGCGGCACCCGCTCCCATGTCGGGAACGCATGACTGAGTCTCAGGGACACGGTGACAATCCCAGCCTCGCCTGCTGCTCCCTGTGGTTTCTGCGGCTTGTTGTCATGCGTACGACAGATTATTTATGTTGATGCTGGGCCTCCAGGGATGCTTTATGGCTTGTGGCATATGGAAATCTATGGACCCCTCTGGCAACAGTTGCACTGAGTCTAACACGGCTCCAGGGGACTGACCCTGCTGGTGCCTCCCAGCTGCGTTTCCCTGGATCACCGTGTTTGGATATCTCTGATGTTGAGATCAAAGAGCCTGTGTTCATCCACAGGACTGGAAACACCCAGTGGAAGGGATGCAGGCACAAAATACCGTCCTCTTCTGCTCTCTCAGCATAACCCTTACATCGCTGTGTGGAGACAGGACACAAACACACACACACAGAGAAAAGTAAAATTGTGGATATCACCCATCAGTCTTCCCAGGGGGAAGATTACCAGACTGCTCTGCTGGATGAAATTCTGCAGATGTTTAACCCACAGGAGCTGACTGCATTACATGCGAGGTGCATCCAGGCAGGATTTGTACCGGGGGTCCGATGCACACCCCAGTCGCTGGACTGTCACAGGCGAGGCAACGTGTCTTTGTGGGTTTATTAGGGAAAGTGTCAGGGACCTTGCAGCCTAACACTGTAAGGCAGCCAAGAGTGACAAGCCAGGGCTTCTCCTCTCACTCTGCGGGTGTGCCACTAATTGTAGCTCCCCCTAATTAAAAGTCAGTGATGTGGCTTTGCCAGCTGCAAGCCAGGTCCCCCAGGCAAGCCCCAGGCAGAGGCTGGGCGGCGGCGAAGGATGGGGTCGTCCCTGGAGCCTGACACACTCCCTGCCGAGCCACAGTCGGGCACCACAGAGGAGCCAAGCAGCCAGGAGAGTCTTCAAAAGGAGGAACAAAATCCAGCCAATCTTGCCGGAGATGTGGGGCAGCCGGGGGGTGTCCCGGCCCCCAAGCCATTGCACTGAGCTGGAGTGAAATGGTCTGTGCCAGCCGCAAAGTCGCTTTCCAGGTGGCAATGGTGACTCTCTGCGAACCACCCGGCTCTGGGAGCTGGGGCTCTGCAGCGGAGGTAGCAAAGCCCACGACAGACTCATGTGAGCTGGCAACACTCTGCCTCTCCCAGGGGAAAAGAAGGGCCAGCTCGCTGCCAGGCACCTAAAATAAGACGAAGCTGGATGATCTTTAGAAGCGCAGTTTCCTGTTGGCTTGTTGATGGCTGATCTAACAGTTCTTTCTCCTTCCTTATTTCCGTGTGAGGACAACTCAGTTTTGGTTCAGGTATGTCTTCCCATGGGATAATAATCTTCCCAAGCAAACTCATCCTGAGCAAAGCCAGGAGGAGCAGCCATGCCAGCACTAACGTATAATGTAAGCGGCTCCGGAATGTCTTCATTAAGACGTGCTTGTGCACCTCCTGCACGAGTTGCATCAATACAAGTTCACAGACAACAGTGAATTTTTGCCCCAGACACATCTTCAACCCAAGCACATGTCCTGCTCTCTCAGGCTGGGGCAAATAATGTGACTTAGACCTTTTCATACCCGTACATGTCCTAGTTTCAAATCCATGGGCCAAGGGGGTGTTAATTATGTCAGGAATGATGTCAGTTAAGAGCTTGATAGATGATGCTTTTGTCACCTGGAGAAGCTGGAGATGGGAATAGAGACATCAACTTATATCACCTTAGAGGTTGCTAGAGTGAGGTCGGGAGAGGGATGATGGTTTGGGAGAGGGTCACCTGCATGGCAGCTCCTTCAGCGGGACCCTCCCTTCAGCGGGAGGGTCTAGAAGAGGTGGGACAGGCTGGTCTCTGCTGGGCACAGACATCTTCAGGTATCGGAGAGCAGGCTTTGGAGGGTGGCTCAAAGCCTTCAGTGTGGTGCATCTCCCTGGGGAAATGGGGAGGATCATGCACAAACCCTCTCCCTGACCCACAGCCGGGGAGGGCTTGCAGATGGAAAGCTCGTGGCTCGTGCTGGCGGCTCTCGGCGGGCTAATAATACCTCTGGGAGAGGGTCAGGTGGGCAGCAGCGAGGGCAGCTCCCGTTACAGGCTGTCACACATCACCCTCGGCTGCCAGAGCCTCCAGACAAGTTTGGAGATGTCTTGGAGGGGAGCTGGTACTGCAACCCCTCCTCCATCAGCGGGTTTTGGGGAGAGTGGATGGCAGCCGGCTGTGAGCGGTTATCCCCACCGTGGCGTGGAGCAATGCAATAAACCCCAGCACCCATCCCTGCTCTCCCGACCCTGCACTGCATCCTCCATGTCACCGCATCGTGCCCTGCTTCCCTGTCCCAGCAGGACCCGCCTGCCGCCGGGCAGGTCATCGTGCCGTCCCACCGCAGAAAATGTCCCAGCAGAGAGGGTTTTTCTTTCTGAAAAGCTGCTTAGCAGCTTACGGAAACAATAAAAGTAGTATTATCTTTAACGGTGAGGCAGATGGTTTGGATGATTGGTTTGACTTTTAAGCTGGATTTGAGCTACAGATATTCTGATTTTTAACAATTTTTGGCTGGTCAGACTCCGGCGGCGTAATCCCCAGATTCCCGCTCCCCATAAATCCAGTCCTCTCCGTCTCTGAGGGATGGAGACCTGCCCTGGGGTGGGGGGAGCATGCAAAGACCTGCATGGGAGGGGGCACCCAGCCACCCACCACCTGAGCTGGCAACCACTCGACCCCGCTGCCACCACCACGGCCACCGCTGGCCCTCCGTGTGCCGGCTGTCGCCACTGCCACCGCAGCCATGCCACCTCGACCTTGCGGGGACGATGCCCCTCTCTGCTTCTGTCCCGTGTGGGCGGCAGCGCTCTGCAAATCCATCGCTGGCAGGAGCCCAGGCCTGAGCTTGTGTGTGTCCCCCCACCACCACCACCACATTGTCTTTTTCAAAGGGATTTATTTAGACTTTCTCCTAATTATCAGGAGCTGCGGACTTCCCCCTACCATCTGAGCGCTGTTACCAGCCCGCACCGCTCCTCCTGCCGACACCGAGCGCCTGTTCTTGCCGTCGCCCCCACAGCCGGCATCATTATGGCGCTGCCGTATGGAGCGCTCGGCGGACGACGTCTCGCTGGCCAGGGCACGGCCAGGGACCTTCTCCATCCCTCCGGCAGCGGGGACCCTCGGCCATCCAGCCCCCTGGCCGGGGGCATGGGGATCTGTGTGTTTGGCCTGATGCAAGGCAAAGAAGGGGTTTGGGGATGAAATCCAGGTTCAGCCCCATTGGGGTTGGGGAAAGCTCCTCCGGAGGGCAGCTCCAGCCAAATGAGAGCCATCCCAGGGGGTTCATGGTTAACCCCGGTGCTGAGGGGCATGCAGCACCCACCCAGGCACAGAGCAGGGTCTCGAGTTATTAATTACCTGGCCCAAACCTCCCAGCTACCCCACCTGAGAAAAGCCATCACGCCCACCGCGTCTTTCATATTAGAATCTTTTTTATTTAGCAAATCTCCAGAGCATTAAAATAGAACTCCCATAAAACAAGGGTCATCTTCGTGTTTACATTGAACTCGTAAACTGGGCAAAAGAGGAAGACTTCTACAGAGGTCAAAGGTCACCCAAAACATCCCTTTAAGAGAAATAAACATCAGTTTTCTGATCCGATCGCGAGCTTTGGTGCCGGTCGGCAGTCGCCAGCGAAGCAGAGGGTACGGGAGGGAGGGAGCGATGGGGGTGAAGGATGCAGGGGCGGGGGGGTTCGGTTCAGTCCTGCAACCAGGCAAAATCATTTCCCTGCTGCACCCAGGTCATGAAACACCAGGGGGAAAAAAAACTGTTTTAAGGAGTAGGGGTGGGCTTGGGTCTGTTTGCGAGCAGCAGCACAGAGGCTGCGGGAAGGTGAACCTGGGAAGGGCGAGCCATGGCTGAGTGCCGGCCGTGCCTGGTGGCAACCAGGGAGGAGAAAGCAGCTGCCGGCAGCAGGATGCAAAGCCATTTCTCCCGGCCACTCACCGGGCAGCCGGGAGGGCGAGCGGAGCCGTGCTCCTGCGGCTGCGACGGCTGCGAGCTCGGTGCCCGATCCCCAGCAGCCTTTCCCCCGCCGGTTCCCGCGGGGCCTGGCAAAGCACTGCCAGAGCTGCCAGGCTTATCTTTAGCTCTGTTCCCTCCCTCGCCCCCGCGCCCACCTCCTCGCCGCGCACCGCGTCCCCGGCCCCCACCAAAACATGCCGTTATATAAGCGCTCGCAGCAACCATCTGGGGCTGAGTCAGCCACGGACCCAAGCGGACAGCAAGCCCACGAGGCGGGGATGGCAGCCCCCGGAGAACAGGCGTTTGGGGTCACCTCCCCTCTAACACCGTCCCCGAGTGCCCGGCACCCAGACCCTGGGTGGGTGCTGCAGCCCAGCGAGCAGGGACCCTGGAAGGGGACAGCCTGGGGGACAGGCGTCCTTGCTTGGGGTCATCAGGCGGCGCTGGCAAAGAGAGGAAGGCTTAATTACACCCTAATGAGGTATTGCCAAAATAAATGTGCCAACTGTAGGGGAAGAGGAGGGGAAGCATCAATGGCTGGGGAAGGGTCTGCCAGCTCGGACACGTCTCCTCTTCCCTCTCCATCCACAACCCAGATATCCCATTGGAAACCTTTCAGCGCATCTTCCCTTAGACCAGCACCAGTTTGTCTCCAAAACTCTTCATTCAGGGGTTTTGTCCCCAAAACCTGGGGTCAGGATGGGGGGGGGGGGTTCTCCTTCACCTCCTTTAAATCACCGTTTTTCTCCATGAGCAGCATTGTGGAGAGCGTTTGCGACCTGAACTTGGCAGCGTTGTGCTGATTCACGACGGCTTGTCACCAAAACTGCCTAAAACCGACAGAAAAAGGGACGCTGATTCATGTGTTTGCCTTCCCCAAGCGGGGAGAAATGTGAAAGGTGAACAAAGTACTTAACGGGTGATAATTACATTCAGTGCTGAAAAATGCAATCCATATTAATAAGCTGGCGTGTTATTACTAAGAGAGGCCTTTTACAATTAAAAAAAAAATAGCATTTAAGGTTTTTAACCTTGCCAGTGACCTTTTAACAAGTGTAAGGAAACCCCTAATTTTGTCCCACTCACACTTGTAAATCTGTGTTAAGGAGAAACTCCAGCCACTGCCTTCCCCGTCTGGCCGCAGGATGCTGGGGAACAGTTCCCCGGCAGTATCCCATCATACAGCGGGATGAAACCCGGCACGGGATGGTGTGGGATGTGGCACAAGGAACCGGAGAGCCGGCTCCTCGGTGGGAGAGCTCTCGGCATTGCCATTCAGGGCAGGCGGAGGGGGAGAAAGGAGTCGGAGAGGGTCCACCTTAATGCAGGATGAAAAAGCAAATTGCCGGCAGAGATGCTGCTCCGTTACTATGGTTACCCCCAGAGACAAGCGAGCATCCCTGGGTATCACCCTGCGGTACCCGAGCTGCTCCCGGCCACCCGGGATGGCACTGGGGCAATTCGGGTGGGCAAGGGAACAAATTTGGAGAGATTTATAGGATCTGAGCTTCTCTAAGCAGCCAGGAGGGAGGATGCATCTGGGTTGGGCAGAGGAGCAGCATCTCCAGCAGGGCCAGGGCAAAGTTCCTGCCTCCACTCATCTGGAATGTGGTGCATTACCTTAGCACGGCTGGGGAGGATTTTTTCGGGAGCCATACCAATGTGGTGCCTTCCCTGCGTGGCATGGTGGTTTTGGCCGGCGAGACACAGCAAGCCCTGCGCCGGCACCCGCAGCCGGGACGGGCAGGACAGCATGCAAACCCATGCCGGCTCCATCCTGTTGGGAATCCAGAGCTAACGGAGGCTCACAGACCCCCTGCCCACTCTCTGCCCGGTCAGGAGGGGTCAGCACACCCAGATTTTGGTGGTGGCGTGTTTGAGCCAAACCTATCGAAGCCGAGGAAAAGACACCCTGCTTTTGGGGAGGCCAGAAACCTTTGAAGGGCACGGAAAGATGCCCTGAAGCCAAAGGGAAAGAGGCAGGAGGGCAGTCAGCGAGGGCTGCTGTAATGCTGAGTTTAGAGAGGGTTTGAGCATTTGAAGATGTCTTTAGTATTAAAAGCGGAGGTTGCCAGCTAAGAAACAGCCCCAACCTCAGCCCATGGGCTAGCATCCCTGCCAAAAACACCCTGGCCGTCCTGTGAGGCGTAAGCAAAATCCTTTCCCACAGAGGCAGCCGCTGCCTTCCCATCCCCGCTGCTCCTGGCCACCAACGCCACCCTTTAATTTAGCTCTAAACCCCGAAGACGAGGACGGTCGGAATGGAAGTAAAGCAAGGACCGCATGTCCCGGTAGCACATTTCCCGCCGTGCCAGCGTCAGCTCAGCTCCCCGGGGATTTCTGCTACAAGCAGCCACTGCGGGAGGAATTCTGGAGGCAGTGGAAACCGTCCCCGGGGAGCTGCTGGCTCCTGAATCATTAAATGCTTCCCCAAATGAAGCGATGGCTTTTGTAGCACAAACTGCTGCGCGAGGAGACGCTGCCGCACGGCAAAGCAAACCCTGAGAGCAGACGCGCGAGAGCTTCAGGAAGCTGCTGCACGGGCCGGTGCTTGTCCCCAGCAGAGATGCTGCAGGAGCATCCCCCGCGTCCTCCCTGGCGTTTTCCTTTCCAAGATACAGCCCATGGTTTGGAGGAGGGCAGGGAGGTTTTCCCATCTCACTCCTTGCCTGCCCGTAACAGGCCATTACCTTCCCCAATAGCCCCTGCTCCTCTCCTCAGCAAGAGAAAAGCTTCCAGAAAAACATCTGGTCCAGATTTAAAGGCATTAACAGACAGAGATTGGTAGCTTGTTCTAATAGCTAATCATTATTAAAAGATCGCTCCTTATTTCCAAGATAGATTTGTCTGGCTTCAGCTTCCAGGAAGAGGTGGTTATTATGCCTTTCCCCGGTAGATTAAGTTACCTCTTCGTACCAGTGTATTCTCCCCGTGACTAATGTTGTAATCAAGTCACCTTTCAGTCTCCCCCTTTGATAAATTAAACAGGCTGCGCTGCGCTCTTAAATCGTGCTTAGCCCCGGCCCTATCTTTGGTGATTAGAGTGAGTGGCTGGCAGTGATTTTTTTTTTTTTTTTTTTTAGTGAGTAAAAAACTCCCTTATGGGGGAAGGGATGGAGCCGATGGGACCCAACTGACCATCGTTGGTGGGTGGAAGCTATCAGTCACCCATAGCCCGAGCTGGGTTCAGACCCATGACCATGAGCCTGAGAAATGATGGTGACTAATTTCTCCAAGTTTTCTTGGTACACGAGCCCCATTCCCTGCAGCAGCCAGGTGTGAGAAAAATCCAGAATGGCGAATCCAGGGGCTCTGTGTCCACCGGACCATTAACCTCTCCGTAAATGGTGTCCCACGCACTTGCTCGGCTTTCCTTTGGCCGTGACGTACCATTAAAAACATTTAAACTGCCACTTGGCTGCGGCGCAGTGTCCCCGGAGGTCCCCGCAGGAGGCGATGCCCGAAGGAAATAGATCCTCCTGGAGCCCAAGGGCGACGAAGGTCGCTCTGGGAAGATTTGTTGGGTCAGTCTCAGATGACTGGGCTCTTTCTGCCTGGGCTCCAGACACATTTTCCCATCTCCGGGCTCCCCGCATGGCTGAGCCGCTGCCCCGGCAAAAGCCCATCAGCGCAGCAGAGCAAATGGGACCCACATGCGGGGCTGCACAGGGAGGGTGGGATCCTGCAGCCCCCATCCTGCCGAGCATCCCTGCAGCCCCTTCCCCGGCGGAGAGGAAAAATTATCCTCTCCTACAGGATACCAAGGAAAATTCAGATTTGGGGTTTTTGCTCCTACCTAGAGCCAGCAGGACGGACATTTGCTAAAAGGCTCCCGAAAACCATCTGTGTTTGTCCCGCTGGCCCCCGGTCTTGCTCAAAGTTTGCTGCACATACATATTACCTCTGTGACAACTGGCAGCCTCGAAACCACGTTTGAAGTTTGCTACAGGCAGACACTTCCCTGCGATCTTTAAAATATACAGCATGACGCGAGATATTTTAAATAGATCAAAATACATTTATTACATATTTATATTATTTTCTCTAGTCTATTTATATCTTTTGGAGACTCTTATATATAATATATATAATATATTTAAAATAACATAAAATTGGCCAGTTTTGTCATCTGAAATACATTTTACAAATATATATATACATTGTCACATATATCTCAAATATATGTGCAATGAGACAGAGAAACACCGGAGGTGGAAAAGGTACAGATACTTTCATTGCATCCATCAGCTTCTCCATCGCTGCACGTCACCATCGCCCCAGCGAACGGATTCGGCGTTTTACCCCTGGGAAACCAGTGCTCCCAGTTGCCAGCCTGCCTGTGGGAACTGGTGCTGGGTCTCAGTCCCCAAACCGCCTGGGGCCAAGCCTGGGGAAGCACCGGGGTGTGTTTTGGGCGTGGGGGGGGATGAAGGGAAGATGGTGCCCCTGGGAGGGGGCAGCGGGACAGATGTGCACAGCTGGCGGGCACTGGGGCTCAGCGAGGTGACGGGTGGCAGCGGGTCAGGCACCGTCCCACGTCCCCTCCCCGCTCATAACGCAGCCGGATCCTGCCCTGCGCCAACCCCCCCGTGGCAGCATCCCTGAATTGGGGGGGTGGGAGAGCAGGATCCAGCCGGAGCGCCAGACCCGCCTGCCACACACTTATTTCGGCGTGCAAGAAATGGCCGGGGACACACACACACACAGAGGGGACTCTTTTGGTTGTCAGCACGAGAGGAAAGGAAAGAGCGGGAGGGTTTAAAAATAAACGTATTTGTTCTGCCTTATTAAAGATAGAAAAGGTGGCTCTGAATTCATCTCCTACAAAAGGTTTGAAGGTCAAGCAGGCACCGAATCGCGAAAGGTTAAGCGCTAAGTGATTGTCCCAGCCCTAAAAGACTAAGTGCACTAAATTCGGTTACGAGAAGCTAAGGCTCGTCCCGACGGCCCCCGGCCCCGGGGACCCCCGAGCGGGGACACTGCGCGCCTGCCGGGGGCAGAGGATGCTCTTTCCAGCCGGTGCTTTTGGGGCGCGGGGATGCGGCTGCTTTCTGCTCTCGCCAGCACATCTTTTTGGGGTGAAGCCAAGCGGGAGCAGCAGCGGGGCCGGCCCCCAGTCCCCGGCCAGGGCAGCTGCTGCTGCCGGAGGCTGCCCGGAGCCCCGGCCGAGGGCGAGCCCTGGGAGGTGCTGGCCAAGAGGATTAGCAGCTCTTTCCTTTCTCGGACTCCCGCCATCCTCCAAGGATCAAGTGTAATGCCGGAGTTAACTCCATGGATGGAGAGGCCTCGGCTCGGAGGAAACGGCCGGCGGCTGTTTTGGGGGGGACGTGTCCCCTCGCTCGGCTCCGAGCGCCCTTTCCACCAGGATCCCGCTCCATCCCTGCCGTGACCGACACCAAAACCTGCACCTCGAGAGCATCCCCGTGCCTTTCCAGCCCCTCTGGGGAAACCGAGCACCAAACAAACACCACTTTTTTGGCTTTTTTCACCTTTTTTTTTTTTTTTTTTCTTTTTCCCCCCCCTTTCTTTGACAAGTCATGTGATTAAAACTACCCCTGGGCAGCCTTCCCAATGCTCCCTGATGGTAGGAAAAAAGATCAGTAGCTCAGAGCGCTCACAGGTAGGCAAAAATAATATTTATACACTATATACCGGCACGGTCCATGGCCAGGACGAGGACTATACAGTATATATATGACGACTCGCCAGAGCTAGATCCTCACTAGCGGGGTTCGGGGAAGGGAGTGCATGAACGGGGGCTGGGGAGGGTCCGAACCCCCCTCGCCGTGCCGGCCGTGGGCGCTCCCCAGCCCAGTTCACCTCCTCCTATGCAGCAGTTTAAAAATACATCTGTATATATTATTCTATTCTCCCAGGTAACACTGTACAGTCATAGAAGTTTCTTTAAAAGCAATAATTTACTTAAAGACATCTCTATTTCTCTTTCATTTTTATACAAATATTTACTGTCAGATATATATTTATAAAGAAGTTAACCCTCTGAGAACCCTACAGCAGCAAGATGTGCACCTTTTTTTTTTTTTTATAATTATTATTTATTCAAAAGAACCTAAAACCACTTAAAAGCATTTTTTTAAAAAAATAAATAAGTAGTGCGCGCACAAAACCTCTCTGCCCTCCCCGCTCCATCCTTCCCACCCCCCAGATGCTACGAGGCAAAAAAGCGGGGTGGCAAAACCATCCCCCCCTGGGAGCAAAGGGACCGGCGATGGGATGGCATCTGTGTTCACTGCCTTAGAAGCATAAATGTCGTGGCCGGAGCTCAATGGCACATCCCCACATGTCCCCACTTTTGGGGACAGCCCCTCTGGGGCACTCGGTGCCAAAACAGCTGGCTCCCTCCCGGCACTGCCCCTGGCAATGTTTTCTCCCAGTGGCTGGTTTTTAGGGGAAGCCAAAATTAGAGCAGCCCCTTGGTGGGCAGCGCAGGGTCGTGGTGATGGACACTGGTGGGAACAGGGTGGGGAGAAAACTCTGCGGGGATGCAGTCCTGGTCCCCGTCCCGCAGCCACGATGCTCGGGGGCACAGGGCAGCAGGAGGGCACCGGGGCAGCCGCGCCCCAGAGCCCTGTGCAAGAAGGAGATGGGGATGGGGACACAGAACAAACCTGCCTCTGCCACTGATGTTTGGAGATTTCACAGCAAGTTGTAACCCTGGGACATGGTTTCCCTGACGTGGGCACGGGGGAGAAAAGCACCGGGAGCCCTGTCAGAGCCGAAACGCTGCCGGGGACCCCGCTCTCGACCCCTTCTCCCCAAGGCCAGGTGCTGCCATGTCTCCGCGCCCAGGGTCGGGTGCAGGATGCCTGCGGGTACCGAAGCCTCTCCCACGGCCACGAGGAGCAGGGAGCCGGATTTTGGCTCCCAGAGCACCAATGAGCAGCACGGCCGGGATGAAGGGACCTGCAACCTGCGCCTTCCCGGCTCCTTCCCTCTGTGCAAAGGTGGGAAGCAGGCCAAGAGCAAAGGCTTCCCGTGCACGGGGTGGTTTGCCTTGTGCCACAGCAAAAGCTAAACCGGTGTGCCATCAAGGCCAGCCTAAAACGCAGCAGACGGTGGGATGCGGGCGCTGCCATGGGGGCAGAGCAAAGGGGATGTTGCCCCAAGGGGAGGATGCAAGCGGGGTGCCGGGGAGCAGGGCTGGGGCGCGGGATGAGTTTGCATCTCTAAGGCACAATCCACCTTGAGGCTGGGACGCGGGGATGGGTTGAAGCACAAGACGGGGTGGTTTCCTCGACTGGCATCTGTTGGTTTTGGAAAAACATCTGCCTCTGAAGCAGGACTCTGGTGAACAGGGAATTCATAAATCCCAACCTGGCACGGAGATGATTGCTGTGCTAGAAGAAGTGCAACTCAACAAGATGACTTGGTTGGACTTGATGATATTAAAGGTCTTTTCCAACCTAAACAATTCTATGATTCTATGACTTTCACCTTGATTTCCACATTTGAAATGATTTTTTGAAGGGAGAAAATACCATATTGGTTGGAAAAGTGGGGAAATACCCAAATTTGAGAGCTTTCCATTCTCCTTTTTGTGCTTTTTACTATTTCATCCTAGTTACAGTGAAACTTATGAATTCCCTGTCAGAGATGTTGGGGGAGACCCAACCCTTCAGCAGCTGATGCCCCAGACCCAATTTCCACCCTGAAGATCAATATTTTCAGAAATTGGCTAATTACTGTGTTTACAGTGCTTCTTTCTGTCACAGTCTGCCTTTTCCTTATTAGCTACTTAGCCAATAATTATGCTACTCGCTTTCACTGCCACGGACCTCCGGCCACTTACGTCTGTTTTCTGCCGATGAAGCCGTGCCAGTGGAAAAAAAAAATACCACCCCAAAATTGGATGCAGTCTTGACTTCTAGCTCTTGCATCTGCCCAGCAAGTCACCTCCTCAAAGGACCCCAGTGGCTTATTCATTCCCTTGTTCATTTTTAAAAAATACTGAATCACTTCTTTCAGATTTAATATTATTATTATTATTGTTATTATTATTATTTTGGTAAACAGTCTCCCAAACGGTACGGTGAAAAAATTAAAAACCCTCTCGCCTCCCTCCCCCCCGCCCCCTTTTTCCCCAAATTAAAAAGAAGTACGTTAATGTTGCATGTTATTTCAAGTGTTGTTCTTGTGCAACTGAATCAGACCGCCTGCCGGAAGGAGCAATATTTTTTGTTGTTGCTGCTCAGTTAAAAAATAAAAGGAAAAAAAAGAAAGAGAGAGAGAAAGATTTGTTTCCTGATATTTCCTCTTTTTTGGATCTCGCAGTGCTCGGCTCCAAGAAAACGCTGGCGTTTTCCCCGCGGGGAGAGCAAAGCCCCACGGGGCCGCGTGGGGTGAGCACCTGCCCGTGCCCCACGGACCCTCCTCTCTCCGTCTGTCCGTCTGTCCATCCATCCATCCCCCCAGAGCCCGTCGGCCCTGCTGCGGGTGCCGGGCGCAGGAGTTGCGCCGTGGCCTGCCGCCGTCCCCTCCTGCAGACCGCTCAGTGGTTATTGCGATGAAACTGAAAACTATGAACGATACTAATTTCTCAAGCATTCCTATGGCACTTGCATTGTTCTGCATAATTTGAGCGGGTTGTAGGGGAAGAGATTAGAGGAGGAAAAAAAATACCCTCGGAAAAGTCAATGGAAGGGCCAAGAGTCATATTTCTGACTCCCTCCTGTACGACCGTTGATCCAACGCTATTGTGGCTTGAAGCCTATCGAACTCGTGCCTGTTGTCTGGGCTCAGGTCCTCCAAACCCCGGCTGTCATCGTCTTCCTCTTCCTCATCACGGCTCATGAAGGCCAGCTCATTCTCGTAGCAGAAGGAGTTGGTGCTGGGCAGCAGGAATTTGTTCTCTACCAAGTCCTTGGCGCTGCAACGGGGGGTGGATGGGACCTCGTAGGTTTTGTGGAAGTGGGAATAGTCTACTTTGTACTGGTTTTTCTCCTCAAACAAGACGGGCTCGAAGCGGTGGCCCCAGAGAATCTCACTGGCCAGGTAGGAGCTCCGAGCTTGCGTTGTCATAGCGGTGGCTTCTACCATACCTTCCAGGATGACCACGATCTCAAAGTCATCTGTCTCCAAGTCCTGGCGGCTGATCCCAAACAAGGGGCTGTCTTCGTTGATCTCATGGAGAATGGTGATGGGGGACACCAAGAAGATACGGTCCAAGCCTTTATCAAACCCCACATCGATGTCTATTTGGTCAAGTGGTATGTACTCCCCTTCTTCTGTGATCCTAGGCTTAATTAGCTGAGCTCGTACGTGGGCTTCTACTATGTGGCTTTTCCGGAGGTTCCCAACTCTCCACATTAGGCAGAGTTTTCCATCTCTCATTGCCACTACTGCGTTATGGCTGAAAAGTAATGTCTGGGCCCGTTTTTTGGGCCTGGCCATCTTTGCCATTATTGCACCAATCATGAAAGAGTCAATTATACACCCCACGATGGACTGAACCACCACCATGAAGACCGCGAGCGGGCACTCCTCCGTCACACAGCGGAAGCCGTAACCAATAGTCGTTTGGGTCTCGATGGAGAACAGAAAAGCAGCCACAAAGCCATTGACCTGCAGAACACAAGGCTTGAAGGTATCATCTCCACCTGGGTTTTCTAGGTCTCCATGAATGAGTGCAATTAGCCAGAAAATCAGCCCAAACAATAACCATGACACCAGAAATGCCAGGGAAAAGAGCAAGAGCATATACCTCCAACGAATGTCAACGCACGTGGTGAACATGTCTGCAATGTACCTCTGTGGCTTGTCATCCATGTTGGTGAACTCCACGTTGCACTGACCGTTCTTCTTTACAAACCTGTTCCTGCATTTCCTCCTGGTGTGGATTTTCCCATTGCCAAAACCGTTGATACCTGGCATGGTGGTCAACCTCAGCCCGTCTTCCTCGGAGGACACGATGCTGTAAGGGTTGACTCTGCCTGCAGTCATCCCTGAGCCAAGCCCACAGTGAAGGTGAAGGGTCTTGCGACTCCCGGCGTCCCCCTGGCCCACCCCTGCCCACCCCCCAGATTCTGTTGTGGTGGAAGAGAAGTCCCAAGCTTCCACGTCTTGGCTGCCACGTCACCACGCAGATCCCGTGAGAGGCTCTGCAATGAGAAAACAAAGACATGGCCATTACCTCTCACGGCAAAGGGACCCGGGGGGGTGTTTGGCCATGGGTCTGTTGGGGTGGCTGGCTGCATGTTGAGTGAGGACCCCCCCAACTGCCTTTACTCTCCCTTCTATGGCTAGGCTGTTCCCAAAAAACACACACAAGGAAGCAAGAAGGTCTTTGAGTTCGTTCTTTCATGCTACAAAGTGAGTGAGCAAACCTTGCTGAGGAGATGCGGCATTTCTGGGAACCCCAATGACACCAGTACATGAAAAACCTTGGGTAGCACTGGAGTCTCTCCCCTTCACTTTTCTCATGAGCTCTGCTGTTGGAGCAGGGTCAGGCTGCTGGAAAGGAAAGCAGAGAGGCCAAGCTGCTCTCCTTAGCACAGAGATATTAATAAAGGTACGCCTGAAAGCAGCTCCATCAGTTCACATTGCCTGTGCCAGATGGACCGCTGCCCAGCACATCGCAGCAGCAGTTGCCCGACCTCCTGAGCACCAGCTCTTCTGGGGTCGAGGGAAACCACAGGGAGATGTGGATTTAACCTCCGTCCCCCCAGCCCGGGGATGGGAGAGGACATGGCCAACATGCAGCCGATTGGAGAAGGCCCAGGGAAGGCACTCACTCAGGGCAGATGTCCCGAGGACCAACTTTCCCAACATATCCACTGGGACACGGAGCCATCTACGGTCACAGATGGGTTTTGCTGGCCAAGTCTTATGAAGGGACAACTGCCACTGGGGAACGGGGAGCTGTTTTGATCCCTTCTGGAGGGCTCAGCTGCAGCATCAGGGACCTATACTCAGCTTTGCCTGGGAGAGAGGTGGGAGCAGCATGGACATGGGCAAGGTGGCCCAAGTCAGGTGGGCTCCACGGTGCCTCTGCAGTGGCACGTGGGGCTGCATCAGGCAGCGGATGGGATTGTGGAGAAGCCACGTGGCATGTCCCAAGCACCCCAAAGAGATGGCACTGCAGGAGCACTCCCCAAACCACCCCCTGCTGCAGCTCATCCTATTCTTTAGCAACATGGAATGTGCCACTGGGGATGAATCCACCTTGCTGGCAATGAGACCTGCATGGGGCAGCAACGTGGTGGAGGAGTGGATGCAGAGCCCCCCGCAACACCCCGTCCCCCCAGCGCAGAGGTGCTCGGCTCATGCCTAGAGGCACAGGTGAACCCGCCGGGCTGTACGTGCTGTGGCGGATCTGCTGGCCTGATCGATGCGGTCGATTCCTGCAATCAGCTCAAACGCCCGGGGACACGCTGGGTCAAGCGCATCCTTTCCATTACACGGTGGCCAGGGCTAGCCCAGCGCCAGCGCCGGGAAGCATTGCGAGGCACAGCCTGCCTGGGGCTGCATCAGCCCAGCTAGCAATGATATGCCGGACTGCCTTTTACAGAAATTCACCCCAAATCCAGCCTGGGACTTGGGGATCCCTGCAGAATCCCAGCACCACAAGCAGGAGCACTAACAACCTGCCCAAACCTCCCAGGTGCTGGAAAAAGACCCATACGTGTCACTACCTTATACACCAAATAACATATTTCCACCTGCTGCAATCCAGGCACAACCATTTTTTATCCCAAAAGCCGATTTTTCAAGCACCACAGTTATTTGTTGGTGTGTCAGCAGACCAAGAGATTGCTCATACCTGGCTGGGGCCGTTGGCACAAGATCCTCTCCCTCCTTACAGCCACGGGGAGGAGTGAAATAGGCAGGAACAGTTAATATTTGCAACCTCATAGTCACTGGAAGTCAAATGGGACCAACATGGCCAAGCTGGCTGCGGGGTCACACCACCAAACCTCAGCCTGGTCACCCATCCCAAGTCCTCCTCCTGACCACACTGGCTACATTCATTAAGGCGTTCCTCTCCTCTTTTTTTAATGAAAGCTGAGCATTTGGAGCCAGAAAAGGCTACTTCTGCATCACCCCTCCGTCTTGCCCCAGGGGAATATGACGAATGCTTTTGCCATGGGATGAATTTACTGTTGGGGTTTTTTAATTAATTCTAGATGCATTTGAGAAGTGAACAAAATGCAATGAGCTCCCAGTGACCTGCGAGAGGATTAGCTGGGGTCTGGATTAACTGTGCTGGGAGGGGAGACGTGCCCGGGTGAGCGTGGGGGCAGCGGCGCTGCCCTCACCGCGGGGCGATGCTCCCGGGGACCCTCGGGCTCCCCAGTCACCACCACCGGTCCCCTCCGCCTTCCCCCTTTCCCCCTTCCCTCCTTCCTTCCCTGCTTTCTGGCTTTCTCTGTTTCTTCCTTTCTCTATTCCTTCCTTCCTGCTCTTCATCTTTCTCTTTTTCTTTTCTCTTTACTTTTCTTCTTTTCTCTCTTCTTTTCTTTTCTTTTCTTTTCTTTTCTTTTCTTTTCTTTTCTTTTCTTTTCTTTTCTTTTCTTTTCTTTTCTTTTCTTTTCTTTTCTTTTCTTTTCTTTTCTTTTCTTTTCTTTTCTTTTCTTTTCTTTTCTTTTTTCTTCCTTTCTTTTTTATTTTACAATTTTTCTTTCTTTCTACCTTTCTTCTTCCTTTGTTTATTTGAATTTTTTCCTTTCTTTCTTCTTCTCTTCCTCTTTCTTAATGTCCATCTTTCTCTCTTTCTTTCTTTTTCTCTTGCTTTCTTCCTTTCTTCTTTCTTTCTTTCTCTTTCTCTCTTCCTCTGTTCTTCTCTCCCTTATTTTTTTCTCTCTCTCTCTCTTTCCTTCCTTCCTTCCTTCCTCCCTCCCTCCCTTCCTTCCTCCCTTCCTTCCTTCCTTCCTTCCTTCCTTCCTTCCTTCCTTCCTCCCTCCCTCCCTCCCTCCCTCCTTTCCCTTTCCTCCCCCACTCCCACATCACACAGGGTTTCACCCTGTCTGAGCACCCCAGACGTCGGGGAACCTGCTGCTGCGGGGGGATGCCAGGACAGACCAGAGGGGCTGATGCTGCTCTGGGGCCTGGGCAGCCCTCGTGACACAGCCCCTGTCCCACGTGGGACCCCACATTCACCGGGGCCGCGGGACCGAGTCCTCCCCAAAGCACCAAAGCTCTCGGGGGGACAAACCCCCCCCGGCCCCAGGCTGGCAGCCGCAGCATGGGGAGACGGCAGCTAAATAAAGGCGAGCAAAGTGGATCTGTCGGAGCAGGCGGCCGCCTGCGGCTCATACTTTATTTAGCACAGTTTTGTTTGGAAATACACTTTCTCAAGTTTGCTGAAAGCTGAATTTCTGGTTTGGTTTTAATTTGAAGGCTGGAGCCCCACGCTGCCGCTGCGGGAGGCTCGGGCTGGGAGAGGGCTCCTGTGAACGCGTGGAAACCCAGGGCTGGACAGGCTCTGCCACCGGCACCGGCTGGGGACCATGGCCCCACGGTCACCCTGCATTTCCTTGGGTCATGAGTGCCATCCTCCAGCATCACCCTGGCATCTCCCCACAACCGGAGCTGCCCCGGGGTGCTGGCAGAGGAGTTACGGGAGGTTACATCCCCCTCGCCACCCGCTTCCCAGGAGTTTCGCACCCCTGACCATCACAATTTTACCCCCCGGGAACAAACTCAAAACTTCCCCTAATACCCGGAGCCCTTCAATCCCATTGCCAGCCCCAGCTTCGGTGCAGACAAACCCATGCTGGGCGTCGGGCAGGACCGGGACCATCCCCTGCCGCTTGTGCCACGCGTCTTACACAGCACTAATAGCGTTAACATGTAGGAAACAAAACAGGCCCATAATATTAATAGCGGGAAGGAATGGCCCACAGCTCCCCGCAGGCTCTGAACACAGCGACGCCTTGGACTACCCCAGCTAATGAGCTGACATTAGAGGCAACGACTCCTGCCACTAAACTGCAGCAACCAAACTCCCACCGCGGAGAGGTTTCCCGCAGAGAATCCAAGTGTCTCCAGCAATCTGCCAACTGCATGGCTAATTTTTTTTTTTTTTTTTTTTTTTTTTTTAAAAGGGAGTTAAATGTTACAACAATATTCTGAACAGTCAGCGTGCCGGGAAAATGTGTCGAGTGCCGGGGAGGTCATTAGTTAGAGACGGCTGAATATGTCGATGTGATTTATCATCACACCTTTCCCTGTACCTCTGGAGGGGATGCATTTTGGGGACGGGGAGGCAGTGACCGGGCTGCCATCCCCCTCCTGCATCCTCCCAGCATGGATTTTCTCCCGGCTTATGGAGGTGTGCGGGGAACCAGGCTGCGTTTGGGTGGGATTGACCCGGGTGGGGACTTGGGGGAGCCAAGCCAGGGCATGCAGGTCCCCTGGCAGGAGAGGTGACCGTCCAAGAGGGGACAGCGGGAGGAGGTCATGCTCCGTGCTGCTGCCTGCCCTGCGCCGGGAGATAACGCTGCTATCTCCCACAGCGATGCCCTTCATGCCCCAGCAGCGGGACAGCAACGTCAGTGGAGAGGAGGGAGCTCTGCTCCCGGTGTGGGGCTGTGGCCGTGCCGGCACAGCCGAGGGTGCCCAAACCACTCCTTCTCACTCCAGCCCAATGGAGCAACCCAGTGCTGAGCACCCACAAAATGGGGGGGCAGCGAAGCTGGGGGCTCCCCCAGCTGAGATGCAAAGCAGGGAGCCTGCGGTCAGCCACCGGCCAAGTGTGTGCCCACCGCTCCTCTGACACCCAGTCTTTAGGCACTTCCAATAAATTAAGGGTGGACACAGGGTGGGCCAGGCCCTGACAAATCCGGAGGATAAATGACCCCCTGCTTCCCCTCCGCTGCCAGGGAGGACAGGCAAGAGGCTCCCACCACAGTGCATTCCTAATGAGAAAATACCGTTTTGGCAGGGGCATGGGTAGAAAACAGCCGTGGGCATGCACCCCTCCGCTGGACCCCCACACACCCCACTAGTGCCAGCGAGCAGCCGAGACATTGCTGTCTGCAAGCCTTGACAGTGCACACAGGAGGGAAACTGAGGCAAGGAAGGCCCTTGGCAGGGAGACCAGAGGCGATGGGGTGCCTGGAGAGGTGCTGGCTCGTCCCCGTCCCCCTGAGCCACGTGCGGATGCCACCGCGGGCACAGGAAGAGAAAAGGGGCCACGTGCAGCACTCGGGACCGCTGGGGCCAGGTGGCTTGTGCTTAAGCACCTTAAAAGTCTTGCTAAATGTGTCCTGGATCAGAGGAGATCCTGGGAAAGATCCCTTCGGAGGTTGCACTGAGCAGCATCGCAGGTCCCCAACTCCGTGGCATGATGGGGGGGGTCCGAGCATCCCGGTCTGGCTGCCTCCGTGTCTGTTCCAGCCCCAGTACCGAGCCCCGCTCCAGCACCCGTGGGGGCCAGACCCGGGGGCTGTACGTCTGCTCCTGGGTGATGCCCCCCCTGCCTGGCTGCAGCACAGGACGGGGAGGGAAACACCGCAGCACCCACAGTCCCCCCAGCCCCCAGTCAGCCCTGTCGCCCCGCCAGGTCCTGAAACCCCCATCTCGCACGCCTGGGAAATGCCGGCTGTTTGTCTGTCCGCTCACATCCGTACAGCTGGACAGCAGGACATGGCCGGAGGTGAGGATGAGGGCAAGGGGGAGCCGAAGGCCTTGGCAGGGTCACGCTGCACTGGGGGGCTGCCGAAGGATGCCCCAAAACCCCAGGGGATGCAGCCAGACTGCGACACCCTTACCCAAACCTCTGGGGTACCCACACCCCCTTCCCCGCACCCCCTTCCCCGCAGCCAGGCCTCGGCTGCCCCGGCTCAGAGGACGGGTGTTAATACCCCGGCAAATCGCCTCGGGAAGGGGCAGAGCCCCAGCCCCCTGGCCCCCCGGGAGGAGGGGGTCAGCCCTTACCTGGCACGCACCCGGGGGGGTCCCCCCAGCGCTCCCCGGCCATGGCTGTGGGGCGCAGGGTGCCCCGTGGCCCTGCTGCAGCCCGGGCGAGAGGCAGAGAGTTTTAATTGAATTTCTAGATTATCCTGGGGGAGAAGTTGTAATCTCCTTAAATCCAACCTCTGGTCGAGTCCCGTAACCTACTGTCCTGCGCTGGGGAAGGGATTTAACGAGGGGGAGGGGAGGTTTCCCAGCCTGCTGATGCCCCGGACCCTGTGCCCGGCAGGATTTGTCCCGCAGGACATCAGAGATCTGCTCCCGGCAGCCCTGCCATCCTGGGAATTAAGGCTCTGCGGCAGCGATGCCCTGTCCCCTCTCCCCGTGTCCTGCCATGGTGACTGGGGGTGTCCCGGGAGCCTCCCGGAGCTGGCGGGGCTGGGACACGGGTGATGGAGATGTCTGGTGCTGGGCGGAGGAAGCTGGCGAGGGGGTCAGTGGGGTGTTTGGAGAGTGAAGATGAGCCCCCCTGGGTGGGATTCGTGGCTGGGGCTTTGAAATGAAATATCACCTGGCCTGGCTGTGCCCGGGGTGCTGGGGGCTTGTGCAAGTCCCCGTGCAAGTCCCCAAGCAAGTCCCCTTCCCCGCCTGGGCTGCCGGTGGGTGCCTCCCTCCCGAAAAGCCCCGTTCCTGGACCGCGTGGGCCAGAGGGTGTTTTCAGATGGGTGACCTTGGGGTGTCTCCGCTCCCGCCCCGCGCGCTCTCTTCCGTCACGTGGCCCTGGTCCCTCCCGCATGCTCCCAAATCTGGATAGGTGCCAGGCTCCAGCCCCAGCCCCAAGCCCTCCCAGGGGAGAAATGCCAGCAATGGGGCTGCGGGCAGATGATGGAAGAGCCAAAATCAGCCAGCCGCGCTCCTGCCTGCCCTGCACCCCGGTTGTGCCATTGCCGGAGCCTCTGCAGGGACTCGGGTTCCCATTGGGAACGTCAGGTTCCCAGCCACGGAGGCTCAGGGGGAAGGCAGCAACCCTGTCCCAGCCCAGGGGGATCGCCCGGCTGCTGAAAAGCACCGTGGGAAGAAAGGAAAAAGCGGGACCGAAAGGGCAAATGTCTTCCAGCAGATTTTATCGCCAAGATGGACCAAGGGCTGCAGCACCGAGGGGCTCCTGTGCCGCAGGTAGCACCAGGGCAGTGCTCGGCAGCATCCCTGGGGTATCACAGGCATGAATTATTTTAAGAGTCCTCTCACAGAGCGATTGCTGCCTACGCCTTAGGGTTAGGGGCAGAAGGTGACGGATCTGGACACCGTTCAGCCCCAGCTTGCCTGCGGCAGGGCTAATCCTGCACCTCCCGCTTGCCCGGCTCCCATCAATGCCCCTTTCCCAAATCCCGTTACTCCCAAGGTGGGTTTTCCCACGGAGCTCGGCTCTCACCCAATGCAAACCCCCTCCAGGAGCCGTGTCTCCCGCTCGAGGGAAATCGCGTGTGTGGGCAGAGCCCGCGCCCGGGAAATGTTTATCCTGAAGGCGCGACGTGCGGCAGGTTAGGAGCGATGGAGCTGCCAGCCGGAGCCGATGGAGCCGTGAGCCGCGGGGAGAGCGACGCCAAGCGCCTCGGCGTCGCTCTCCCCACGGTGGCATTTCGGCTGGGAATCAGCACAGAGAGGAGTGGGATGAGCATGAGAGCCAGCTCGGGATGCACAGGTTCCTCCAGCAAGGGGTGATGGAATGTAAGCAAGACTGAGCCATCAACCGCTCACCAGCATCCTCTTTTTGGGGCTTTAAACCCATAGTTATTCCTGCTCCATCCAAACATTAGCAATTGCTCAGCTCTTGGTGAGAACTACAACCCATGTCCCGCTATCCCGGGCAATTTTCCTGGCTCTTTGGCTAAAGTTGCCATTTCCACCCCAGAAACAGCTGCGTTTCCTGAGCCCTTTGGCATCGCCGTGGGTTCAAGCGTCGGCGGAGACCTAAACTTGACTTTTGACCCCAGGAGGAAGGAGATGGGGAGGAAGGACACGCCGTCTTCAGGCAGAGCCGCCCTCCTCGCCCTACTTACCCCGCGATCGCGGTGTGAGAGCCGCGGATGCTGAGCCCGATGCCGGCGGCCGTGCGAGCGAGCGAGCGAGCGGGCGGCGGGGACTTTGCCGTCCTGGCTAATTGCTCCCGAGCTCAGATTACAGCCTCTCCTCTTCCCTACATGTCCAGGAGCTGGCACCTTGGCCGCGGCCCTGGGGAGCCACCGCTAGCAAAGGGGACATCCACCTTCGGTGGTATTTCTAAGGGGTAGGGAGCAAAATTGAGGTCGTGGCAGTGTAGGAAGCCCAAGATGCCTTAGTGGTTTCAGGGGACTGGAAGAGAAGCAGCTCGAAGGGGATTTTAGAGATTTTAGGGATGCGAAGGACCAGCCAGAAGCATGTAACAAATTCAGACCTGAAGGATCAGACACCAGACTGGGGCAAGGCAGTCGGCGGTCCAAGGCAAGACCTTGGTTCTTTGATCTTGCCATTTAACGACAGCCATGACCCAAACCCCATCTTCAAGTGTTTCCCGGGGGAGGAAGAAAAATCCCCATCCTTTTCTGTTGGGGGTGACAAACCCCCCTGGCACACACGTGTTGCTGCCTAGCATCTTCAAGACTAAAGAGGCCTTTCCACTGCTTTGCTGCTACTAGTTTTCCTCCAGCTCATGGCTCTGCACACACCAGTTCAAGAGTTTCAGTGTCTCCTAAATCCTGAGGTCTCCCTTTAATGCTCTTGTTCCTTGGGCTAAGCCTGGTTGGAGATGTCCTCCCTGGGGAGTACCAGGTTTCTGGCCCTGGGTTTCTGCCCTTTCCACTCTGCCCCAATGTCACCGGGCAGCCGGACACCCCTAAATTGCAGACATGACCCCAAGCCCAAGTAGCTGCAGGGGCGGCGAAGGCAGGGCAGGGTATTTTGGAGACCATCTTTATCTGCTGCAGTGAAGATTTAGCACAGGCGTTGTGTAATGACGGGGGGGCTCACTGCTCCCCGACCACTCTTGCCGTCAGGGATCAGCAGCTCAATTAATCCTCCCTCGTTCCCTGCCCGCGGGTACCAGCCCCGGGCACCCTCTCAGCCCGGCCCCGGCAGCAAGAAGTCAAATCTCTGCCTGATGTCGGCATCCACCACCCCACCGCCATCGCCTAGGGCACCCACCTCGTTTGGGAAGCCCTGCTCAAACAGCGGTGCCCATGAAGGTACCCGCCGGGCAGGTGTGGAAGTCCTTAAAATAACTCCCTTCTCATTATTTCTGTGCCCCAGCCTCGGGCGCTGTCATGCAGTGCATTGTTAAGCGGCCGGGCAGCTGCAGACCCTGCGGGCAGAGACCTGGGCGTTTAAAAGGTTGTTTTTAAACCAGCGAGGTTGGGCACACCCCTAGTTGCGTTGCCTCCTCTGCTCCTTTGCACAGCCCAGGTCACTGATGGGTGGCTCGCTCAGGCATGCACTGCAGGATCACAAAAGCAATAAAGTAGAAACCAGGAATCCCTTTCTTTTTTTTGGCCAGCCCTAAAAAAAACCAATTCCCACGTGTGTTCCTGGGCAACCCTAGAGTAAACAAGGTGAGCGCAAAGCCCGGCGTTGGCGAGCCTGGGCGCCGCTGTGCGCGCGCACACGGGTTGACAAGGAGCAGGGCACCATTTCTCCAGCAAGCAAAACCAAAACACCAGCAAAGGAAGATTTCGGGGGACAAAGGCGGTGGCACGCTGCTGCCAGCCACAACAGCCGACCTAACCCCCGGGGTCCCCAGCATCTTTTGGAGGTGTAAAGCCGGACGTCACGCAGCATCCCAGCACGGTCGGGTGGCTGTGGTGGCAACGGGCAGGCACGGAGCAAAGGTGCCCTGCGGCTGGGGCAGCGGCCAGGTCTGGCGGCACTGGGGAGGGTGGGACACGGTGACATGTCCCCGGTGAAAAGCCACACGGAGAGTTACACAACGCCGCCCCGGCCGCCCTTGGTTGCGTGCGCCGTGCATGCTCCTATCGACATGGCCCCGGCCGCCCTCCAACATCCCTGCGGGGAGATAACTGCAAGTGGTGTAAATGCAAGCGCACGTGAGCGGGGGGGGGCCCTGCTCCAGCCCCAGACCTCCGGCAGCGCTCGCCGGCGACGCTCGGGACTCGCCAGCATCCCACTGTCCCCTGGCTCCGCCGTGCCGACGGCGAGGGGGTCGGGAGAGCTGTGACGGTGCCGTGCGGAGTAGGGGGAACAGGGTGAGCACCCACCACCAGCACCCTGCCAAGCCATCGCAGCGGCTAAAGCACCGCGTGGGCCTGACCCAGGGGTTTTTAGGACCCGAAGGACCAGACAAAAGGCTGCAAGAACTTAAAACCTCGGGATGTGACACCAGATAAGGGCAAGGCTGTCAGTGGCCGCAGGCAAGCCCTTGGTTTCTTGAACTTGCCATTTAATGATGGCCATGACCCAAAAATCACCATCAAGCCTTTTCCAGGGGAGGAAGAAAAATCACCCTCCTTTTCTGTTTGGGGTGATAAACACTTTCTGGTCCCACTGGTGCTCACACCGGCAGCAAGGAGCCCTCCCCTTAGCACCCTTAGCAGGGTGCAGCCGGGATGCTTTTGTCCATAGAGAGGGGGAAACTGAGGCACGGTGACTGGATGGGCCCGAGCACGGGGACCAGCTGCAGCCCATGTCACCGCCTTCCCCCCAGCCTGGCCTGGCCTGAGTTCGAGGTATTTATAAAGCTGATAAGGGAGCAGAAAGAATTTTCCAAACACCAAAGTTACGTAACCTCTCCTTGCCCTCCACGGACATCGTCTGTAATTATAGGCTCCGTGGCGGGGCTGGCGGGGGGGCACCACCGCCGGTGTCACCCCAAAGGGCTTCACCCTCCTCTCCCTCACCATGGCGGGTCCCCAGCGCCAGGCACCAGCCCGTGCCATCGCGTGGCCCCGTGGGACCCCATCCCTGGGGGACCCTGGTGCCATCGCAGCCGGTCCCCCCGCCCTGGGTGGGGGAGCCCGGGTTTTTGGCTGGGCTCTGGGTGGCCGATCCCCCCTGTCCGCACCGGCGGCTCCCGGGGTGCGTGCACCCCTCCAGCCCATCCCGGCACGTGCTGGATGTCAAAGCAGATGACAGCCCGAACGCGGCTGACATTGCCATGGCGACTCTCGAACGCGGCTGCTGGGAGGACTCGTGCGGAGATGCTGCACCAGCACCTGCCCTACGAAACACCGACACCCCCCCCCAGCGATTCCGGATACCCCCTGCCCTCCACCAGCCCCATTTCCACTGCTTTTTGCCCCACTGCACCCACAGGCAGCTTCCAAAACCTCCTCCATCCCCTCGCAGCTGCCTCCAACTCCACCAGCCGTGCCTCAGTTTCCCCAGCCCTGCGCTTGCTGCCCGGGGCGGGGGGAGATATCCCCTCCCTGGGATTTTTTTTCTCTCGCCCAACTTCGGCCAAGGCGGCGGAGTTGGAGGGATGCTGAGCGAAGGCTCCGTCGCTGTGGCAACCCACCGCGGCCGTCTCCAGGCGACCGCCCAGGGATGCTGCAGAGCCACTCCGGAGGCAGAGCGAGAGGGACCAGGGCCGGGGGGGAGGCGGGGGGGCAGGTATCCATAGGGATGCCACCCCCCCCCCCTCCACTCCCCTACCAAAACCACAGCCTGGATCGTTGCAATGAGGTGTAAAACCACCCCAAAAACGGCCACCGATTTGACTCAGGCAGGCGGCTGAGCACTGACAACCTCGTGGCACCCCAGGCTGGCTGGCGGCGATACCAGCGGCATGCTCCCGGCCGGGTGCGGGGCCCCGCCGCTTTCAGGGACACCCGCAGGGCTGTGGAAATAATTGCTGGTAATAAGCCCGTTAGCCTCTTAACCCTCATTAAGCAGCTTAGAGGGGACATGCGCCATTATACGCAAACCCGGAGGTGGAGAAGGCCCTTGGCAGGGCAAAGGGGTGTTACTGCTGGGGATGGGATCTCAGCGGGTGCTGCAGGGGGTGTCAGGGCTCCATCCCCCCGCCCCGGCAAGCTCCCCTCCTGCATCCAGCCCCCACTGTCGCTCTTTGCCAGCCAGGACCATCGGCAGCTCCCGGCAGCGCTGAGCAGCGGGCAGGGATGGTGATGACGGGCCGTCACACCCGTGTGACGAGTGTGGGAGGTCTCAGCCGCAGTCACGCCGGCGGGGGGGGCGGGGGGGGGCAGAGGGACGGCTGACAGCATGGGGCGATGGCCTGGCCAGCGCCTGACACCACGGCTGGGGAATGGAGCGGGACGTTTCTAATCGCTCCAGTTGGAAAAGGTCCCATTTTTACATTTGCTAAATTAAAGGATGTCAGCATCTGATGCCAAGCCCAGGCTCCCTCGGAAATTTAAACTAATGACAGAGAAGAAAATGAGCTGAAACCGGAGCACAAGCGCTCCCACGTTATCCAGCCACATCAGCCCTGACCGGCCATGACCATGGCAGGGTTTAGATGGCAGCTTGCAAAGCACCAACCATCCCAAAGATCTCAACTTTTTGCCCCAAAATGCAACCTGACCCGCTCTGCTCAGTCAGAAAGTGCATTGCTGGTACATGGGCAAGCCAGGCCACCGTGCTGGGGCTCCCGGCAAGACCCCCAGCCTCCCAAAGGGCAAATAGCTCCCTCTTTTACGGATAAAGCTGCTCTAGGCAACAGGGTTTCCATCAGCGCAAGGTGGAAGGAGGGAGAGCAGAGTGGCGAGTGCAATGTCTGGATTTCTCCAGATCTGGTGATTCCTACAGCTGGCTCCGTCCTGCCCGGCCGCGCGCGGGCTGGCAGCGGGGTCCCGGCAGAGCCCCGGGGCCGCCGGCTGCCGCAGGGCCCCTTCGCTGCCCCTCTCCCCGATGGAAATACCTGGGCTCAGGCAAGGGTTTCGGTCCCCGGCGCTCTCCAGGCTCCGCTGGGGCGTTTTTGTGCTGCAGCTGAGCAAAACCACAGGGTGGTGGTTTGGGTTGGTTGGTTTTTTTTTTTTTTCCCTTTTATAATTTTCTCTGCGAGATAAAATTAAACAAACAAGCCCTTCTGGGAGCAGCGCGAGGAAGGGAGCCTGCTTTCCTACAGATGTGCATGTCCTCAGCGATTACAACCGCCGAATTAAGCTTTCCCTCTGGCTGGGACATTTGCACGATCTCCCTCCTTCGCCTCCTGCGGTTTTGCTGGTAGGAGACCGGCTCGCTCTGCAGCCTCCCTCCCCATGAGGTCATTACCCAAACACCTATTTTTCACAAAAGCATCGAGAATTTTTTTTTTTTTCTTTTCCCCCTGACCTCACCACCTCTCCATCAAATTAGAGTGGTCTCGAGAGCGAGACTGGAAGCGCTCGGCAAAGTGGCATGCACTGGCGGAGGATGGAATAGAATAGAATAGAATAGAATAGAATAGAATAGAATAGAATAGAATAGAATAGAATGCAGCCAGTCATCTCCCAGGGGATGGGGCTGCAGAGGAGGGGCAACGCTGTGGGTCAGGAGTAGAGATGGGGCTCCCAGCTGCCCTCTGAGCCCTGGTTGCAGCCCCCAAACCAAACAGGAATGGCCGTGTCATGAAGACTTGCAAACACACCTAAACTTTCCAGCTTTGTCTTGGGAGCCAGCGCAGAAGCTGTTGCCATAGCTTTGCGGACCACCGGTGCGTTTTGTAGCGCAATCTGGACCACGGATCTATGCAAATCCCCAAGGCAGAAGTCTTTATGGAGGCATATGACAACCGAAAAAGAATAGCGCTCAGTGCTCTACTCCCACACACCACCCCCCAACTTCACCAACATTTAAATCAGTCTTAAGTTGGAAGAATTCAAATCAACACTGTCGTCACAGAGCCAAGCAGAGAGGTGACACAACTTGGATGCTGCCAGGAAAATTGCCCCCCTGAGACTCCAAACCCATCAGCCCATCACTTTTTGAAGCCCCATCGAGGAAAACAAATGAACTGACAATGCGTTGCCCCCAGCCCTCCATCCCCTCCGGCCAGGGCTGCCGGAGAGATTTCCAACCAGCCTTCCCCCTGAGATCAACGGGAGGGGGACCGCGGGGAGAAAAAAATATCCAAGACATGCTGCTGGGCCTGGAGAGCCACAGTTGGAAAAGAAATCAAAGCTTCCAAAGAGAGAAATGCCAAGGAGCTATGTTGTTCCCCAGAGAAACAGGACATTCCTCTCCGAGGGGGAGGAAGGGAGGAGGAAGGCTCGTACCACCTCTTTCAGCTACCCAGCATAGGTGCTCAGGGGGGTCTGAGCACGGCAGCCTGCTCGGGCGGCTTGGCCCCGCTGTGCAACTCTGCAGACACAGATGGCATCGCAGCTACTGACTTTTTTTGTTGTGTTTTTTTTAATTTTTTTTTTTGCCCTAAAAGCATGTTTTCAATTTGGGGGAAAGGTTGCTGAGTTCTACCAGCAGCCAGGCAGATGAAGAGCTGCTTTCCGGGCTCCTGGAGACCTCCCTGCCTTCCTGCACCTCACGCCCAGACCCTCCGTGGTCTCAGGGGATGCAGCTTGGCATCGGCAAACTCCTTGGGGCTCTTATGGGAGTCACATAGGGAAGGAGCCAGAGGCAAACAGTTACTTTGCTACTGCCAGAAATGCCAAAATCGGGTCCCAGTTCAGTCCAGAGGAGAAAGGATCGACAGATTTTCCTCACAAAACATTTTAGGGTTGCACAAGCAATGGGATCGAGCTGGAAGCAAGCCGGGGGGAGTTCGTTTCAGTGCACTCCTGGTTGCTCCCCTGAAACCGCCCAATTTGGCTAGTTCAGCGTAATTTCTGTAGCTAATTGTTCCTGCAGGAAGTTTTATACCTGCACCCTTGGGCAAAGCCCTGACAGCGTCCTTCGCTGGGAACAAGGTACCTGCCTCCTCAAGGCAGCACCTGGGGAAGTAGGAGGGAGAGGAGGATGGGGAGCATTGGCCCAGCTATAAATAACCCCATGGAAAGGAAACAGGAGAAAAAGGAGCAAACAGAAACCAATAAATGCAGGGACATGGGTTTGGCTACAGGCACTCGGTGCAAACAGCTCCTCATGCTCCATGTGACCCCGTAAAATCGGGCACAAAAGAAAATGGGATCCATCACAGCTCCATGGAGCGGGATCCAGCCCAGCCATCGCCTGTCTGAGCAGCCCATCGAACCGACCCAGAGCCCTGGGCGGGGTGTGCAGTATGCAACGCATCGTTTGTGGCAAGACCTCATCCACTCTGCTTCATTAAAAAAGATAAAGATGAGAAAGGGGAGACTTAAATTAAGGGGAGTTAAATTAAGGAAAGTTAAATTAAGGTGCCTATTAGACCATGCCAACACAAGAATGGCCTGGCTCCTGGTGTCACCAGCACTGAACACCCATCGATCCCATCCCCAAAAGCGCCAGCAAGCTGTGAAATAGCCTGTGTTCAAGCCAGTCATCATTTGCAATCTGTGATCCCGGAGAAAAAGGCAGAAAAAGCAACTTCTCATTTTTACCGACAAAAGGAGAATTGCAGAGGCTCAGCAAGCACGGTGGCCAGCAGGTCACAACCAGCAGTGCTGGAGTGATTCATCCTAAACAAGCTAGATTTAGTCAAACTAGCCCAGAATAAGGCAGGGAAAACAGCCCAGAGTTTGCCCTGCTGATGCCTGCCAGATATTAGCCCATGGAAGCGACGGGGCCAGCAGAGAGGAGACAGAGCGGGATCTCCCCACCGCTGCCTTCCCCACCACCTCCAGAAAAATGAATGAAAAGCTTCAATCCCAGCTCCCGCATCCGGATACTGCACCAAAACGCATTAAAGAGGGTTTATTTTTTATCCCTTTCCCCAGCCCATCTTCCCAGAACACATCAGTCCCTGTCCCCAAAGGCTGTCGGAGGAGCCGGGGACCAGGCAGCGCTCCGCAGCATCCACAGGAGTAGTTTTCCCCAGAAAATCATCTGAGCTGCTTCAGTTTTCCTTGCTTGTAACTTATTATTAAAGCTGAGCAAATAATTCAGGGCAAAAGCTCCAGGAACAACGTTTCGCCTTTTCATTTTCTGCTCTTGAGCTGTCTGCAATTTTCTCAGCGCTCAGGGATGATTTAAAGACCTGTCTCCGGACGGGAGCGCCTTGCTGCGACGGCGGCTGCGAGTGTTTGATGGCCCGAATTTCACGTGCGCAGATGAGGACACGTCGGACACATAAGGATGGATGAGTCTTTCCCGCTACCCTAATTAGACAAGCAGCATTTGCAAGTGGGTTTTTGAGGGTTTTTCTGTGTTTGAGACCTGCAAACGCTTCGTGCAGAGTTAACGACCGCCTGTTCGTTAGGCAAGGCTCGACGAGTGCTTTGCTTTATGGCTGATCATTTTTCCAGCTGATGGTACCAGCTCGGACACAAGATTTCCATGGAGCACCTTGTTCCCAGCCCCTCTTTGCACCCCAAAACATCACTAAGGACACAGGAAAGACGTGAGGAGGACGGGACCACGGGCAGAGCCGTGGGGACACCGGGCTGTGACAGCTCTGACCTTCCAGCGCCGCCGCCATCCCAGGCATTTGCTTCCTCATAAGCGGAAAGGTTAGGGAGAAGGGATCGGCTCTGTGCAAACTCCCCGTGGTGCTCGCATGACGCAGGCTGGCAAAGGCAGCTCGCCCCAACACTCGGGCAAGCGCCAGCCGAAAAAAAAAAGCAGGGAGGGGAGAGCCACGCTCCCGGCTTGCTGTGCCGGGGTGCCCAAATCAGAGGTCCTGGAGCAAGAGCCTGTGCCCCCCACCCCGTCCGCCTGGGAATTCCCTGGCAATCCCATGCTGGGGTAAAGCAGAGTCCATCCTCGAGGCTATATGAACTTGCCGACTCTAAGAGATGTCCTCGACCCCTTTCCCGGAGGACGAAGGCTGGTGTCACCCGCTGCTGTGACCCCAGAACCGCTTTGGGGATACTGAAGGGGTTGAGAAATGGCCCCTCCCGCCCCCGGAGCCGAAGTGGGAGAGCCATGATGGAGGGCAACCATGTCTCATTTGGGGACCCAGCCCTGTGGAAAGGAACCGCTCCCAGGTTTGGGCAGGGCAGCCACCGCCACCCGGTTTATTTGCTTTCAGGACGGAGCAAACCGATGACATTAACCTCCTGCTCTAAAGACCCCCCCAGAGCAGCTCATGCACAGGACAGAAAGGTGCCATTTAATGCCCCCCAGCACCCGAAAGGGGCCGGGGCCGCTCTCGGGGCCATCCCAGGTGACTGAGCCTGGGGCTCCATTAGTCCCTGCTGGAAACCCCTCTCCAGCCGAACGGCTTTCTCCTCCCATTGCGTAATTGCACTTTGTCGAGCAAACCCAGCTGCTGGCGATGCTTTTTCTCCAGCTTCACCGCTCTCCCGCAACGTTTTCCGTATTCCTTTCACTCTCTCCGGACAGTCGCCGAAGCACCCGGAGAGGGAAAGGAGCAAAAAAACCCAACGCTCATCCCACCCATAAAGCAAAAACCAGGATGAAAAAAGGGGGGGAAAAAAGCACAGAGTGGTGTCAGGTGCCTCTCCCCAATCCATCCCCTCCCGGTTTGCCTGTGGGGGTTTGACAAAAGTGCTTTTCGGCTGACAAAATGATTACAGGGTGCCGAGACAGTAAGTTGCACATGGATTTCTTTCCTGCATTTCAAGCAGGGCGAGGACACGGCTGCAAAAGCAGCTGCACTTCTGGAAAGGTCGCGGCGATGGGGGAGAGGGGAGGTGGCATAAGGGGGGATTTGGGGAGAGGAGGAAGGAGGGGTATTTTCTGCTGGGGGAAAAAAGCAAGGAGAGAGCGGGTGGGAGCGTGCACGAGTGTGCGAAGCCAAAGGCAGGAGATGCTGCGGGTCCCTGTTGGGGTGGGGGTGGGTTTGGGAGGGTGCTGGTGGCTGGACCAGCCCGAAGTAGGAAGCGGAGAAGCTGGAGCCACTGCCCTCTCCGAGCAGGATCAGATCCTGTGGCCTTGCTACGAGGGCAAGGGCAGCGGCGGCGCGGGGAGCGTGCGGCGTGCGTGCATCTCCCCGGCGGGAAGACAGACTGAGCGGGGCAGGGCGAGGAGCCCCGGGCTCCCCGCGCCTGCAGGCGGTGGGTGCTGGGCAGCGGGGAGGAGGAGAGGAGGATTTCAGCTCCAAACTCAATCTGTTGGAGAACTTGGCCTGCTCCCCGTCAAGCTGAAAATAGCACATATGTAAGGACGTGCACGCAGTGCTGGCTGTGTCCTCGCCGAGCGCTTCCTTCCTGCTGCGCTCCACGCAGCGTCCCGGCCCTCCGCCTGCTGCCTCCGGCCCCCCGCAGCCCCCCCCGCCCCCCACGGGGGCCAGGTCTCGGGCAAGAGATGGTTTTGACTCCTTAGAGCATTCTTATTTCGGCAAAGCGAGGACGGTGCGCAGATGCGGAGCTGGAGCCCGGTCCTTTCACCTTCAGCCGCTTTTTGCGTTTACCACGAGGTCCGGCCGGCGGCGGCATCCCCGCCGTTATCATCTGGAGCTGGCGAGGATGAGTGTGGCTCACAGCGGGAGCCGAGCTTTCATAGAAACAGGCATCTGGCTCCAGCCCCCCACCACGGCCGCCGGCCCGGGCTCGGGCTCAGGATGGGGCCACGAGCACACACGAGTGCCCAGGCAGCTGCATTAGCAGGCGGGGAACCTCCACAAGTGCCCATTTCCCCAGACTTTATCTCCAAATCCGTTACTGGCCATGGGAAAATAAAGACATCATCCTCCTCCGCGAGGGCACGGCTGCCTGGCTGGGGTCGAGCCCCAGCCCTCGGAGGGATGGTGAACTAGCAGAGTGTGCAGCAAGCTGGAGGATGGAGATAACCCCGGCAGCAACCAGAGCTGATTCCTGCAGCGGAGAAGGAATAAAAGAGGCCGAGCTCCCCATGGACATCAGGCACAGGAATAATGGGAGAGTTTCGTGGGACATTGGCCGCAGCTCTGAGCACAGCTTGTGCAAAGCCCCGCTCCTCTCCTATCCCTGCTTTGAATTCCCCCTAAAGAAATGTCCGGGGCAAGTACCCCAAGATGGAGGAAATACAGGGTTTCTCTCAATGAGGCTTACGGGGTGGTAACTGGGGGATCTAGTAAGTGCAAAAAAGCAAAGAACACCAGATGCTGGGGAGGGACGTACAGGCAACCTGCATGGGGCTTCGTGTACGGCAGAAGAGGATTTTGATAAGTATGCAGGTTGCTTTGAGCTATTCAGGGTGCCCTATATGGCCACTATAGGATGATCTCCTAAGCAGAGGGAGCAAGCAGCCCTCCAGGCAGGCCGTCCAGCGTTTCGGGGCATGGCCCCGCAGCAGTGCCCTGCAGGAGAGGCATCGCTTTGTGAAAACACTTTTCTCACCCCAAATCTCCGTTCTGCCGGGTCGTTGCTTTACGACGATGGCTGCTTCTTGATGCAGAGCCTGGCTGGGGACAGCAGCTGGACACCGGGGGACATCGCTGGCTGTGCAGGAACGAAGCACAGCCCTAATGCACGCTCGCATCCGCAGCGCACCGAAAACATGCCTGAGCAGCGCCAAAACCCCACTGCTTTCCGAAGGCCTCTGAGGAATGGCATTAGCGAGCGTGTGGTATCAGCTCTCCTGAAACAAAGCCATTGTGGTCGAGGCAGGATCCTTATTAATTCTTTCCTCTCTTTAATTTCCATTTTTTTCTCGGTTCCCTTTCCAATTGCTCAGGTAGGGCTTGGGTAGGGGCCCCACCACCACCAGCCTGTGTCCATGCGGCATGGTACCACCGGCATTACCGCTCCGTGACACGGGGACGCGATGGGTGGTTGCATTTGGGGACATGATGGGTGGTTGCATTTGGGGTCAATGGCGAGCTCGGAGGAACGCAGGGAGCACGGCGGGAAGGGAGCCCTGGATGGGGCAGAGAGCCCTGGGCAGAGGGGAAAGGGAGGGTGGGGAGCACCGAAATAAAACCCCGGGGCTCAGTGGCCTGGCAGCAGGGTCAGGGGATGCACGCCAGTCCTGGCCCCGTCCACCCTCCAGCTGGGAGGATGGAGACAGGAAACTGCCACTTACTGAAACGGCGTTGTTTGGTGAAACATCCCGCTTTCTCCCCAAACATCACCCTCGGGGACAGAGCGCAGGGAAAGGGGTGGGACAGGACCCCCTTGGCACCCCCAAAACCCACCCCAGCGGTTGCCTTTCCTGCCTCTGCCAGCAGCACCCGCCTTGGCCACCCAGCGCCAACATATTCCCGCTCCACCCTTGGGTCCCCCCACCACCCTCATCCCCCCCAACCCTAAAAAGCGCCGTTTTCCCCATTACATCCCACATCCTTGCATCCCTACAGTCCCCTCCGGCGCCAGCCCTGCAGCACCCATCACCACTGATCCCATCAACGTGTCCCCAGATCCCAGGGGATGCCGACGCGCAGCGGCCCCTCCACAGGGGACGGCGCGTGGATGCTATACGGCCCTGGGGACCCCTGTGATGTCCGCCCGCCGTTACATGAACTGCCTGGAGCTGGGACTGTTTTCGTTTGTGTTGCCTACAGCGCTGCGCTCTTCAACTTTATTTGCATAACAAATAATTAATAATATTTAATGACAGGGAGAACGGTGCGGATTGCCAGATTTTGCTAATTAGTGAACAAGCACCATTGCAAAAGCAAAGGCAGGTGTCACGCGGCCCCGTCTCCCCGCCGAGGGTGGGCTGTGGCCGGGGATGCAGTGGGGATGGTGGTCCCGTGGGACTCTCGGCCTTTTTGGGGAGGAGAAGGAGGAGAAGGAGGAGGAGGAGGCAGCAGCGGTGCTGCAGGTGATGGTGGGACGGGTCGATGGTGCTTGCAGGGTTTCGGCTGGTGGCCCCGTGCGGGTGCCTTGATGCGCAGCATGGGGAGCACCCACCCCCCCGACGCAGCCCTGCACGCGTGCCATCGCATGGCGTCCTGCACCCCGCTTTCTCTGCACCCTTATTAGAGCTTGGGACAACACTACTTAATTGTCTGATGATGGCACCGCTCCATGTCATTAATGGGAAAACCGGCACCAGCTCGTTAGACAAAAGCCTTTGCTCCAGCAGCCCCACAGCCAAATCATGCTGGGGACGTTCTTCCCCCGAGGCCCCTTGCAGGTGGCACCCCCTCACCGGGGCGGGGGGCTGGAAGCACCAGGGAGCCCCCGCGGTGTCACCGATGCTGGAAAATACGGAGGAATGAGGACTGAGCAAACCGGCTCGCCTGTTTGGTGCCACTTGGGGTGTAGGGTGAGACGGCAGCCTGGCAGCCTCTGCC